>NC_141879.1:544746812-545057750 GCF_056163025.1 Triticum urartu | reverse complement strand
GCGGGCCATATGGATATGAAGGAGATAATCCTCAATCCATACCGCAAGATCTGTTGTGCCATCATATGATTCGATGTTTACGGGTTTGAAACCCTCGGGTATTTGATGATCCATTACTTCGTCTGTGAAGCATAGTGGGTGTGTGGCGCCGCTGTACTGGGCTATATCACGACGTAGCTCCAATGAGCTATGTCTACTATGTTCGGCCCTACCGGATTTGTGTCCGGCGTGATGGTTACCGTCTCGAGTCATGGGGCGCCCACGCGATCCGTAGATCGATCTTGTTTGCCTTGCCTTGTCCTCCAACATATCTCGCAGGTCAGGCGCATTTTCCCGTGCCTTGGTATGGGGTGCGGCTTGAGTGGAGGGCCGAGAGGCTTCTCTGTCGCGGCCATGAGGTGGCCGGTCGGCCGTATCAAGAGCTGGTGATGTAGGTTTAAGTGCTTCCTCCTCTAATCGGGGTAGCAACATGCGCTTTGGGTAGCTCTTGCAGGGGCGTTCGAGTTTATGCTCTTCGGCCGCAAGGACTTCGGTCCATCTGTTGACTCGCAAATCTTGATCAGCTCTAAGTTGTTGCTGTTTTTTCTTGAGGCTTCTTGCCGTGGCCATAAGCCTGCGTTGAAAACGCTCTTACTCGACGGGATCCTCTGGCACGACGAATTCGTCGTCGTCGAGGCTTGCTTCATCTTCGGAGGGAGGCATATAATTATCGTCCTCGACCTCTCTGTCTGCCGCTCTCTCATGAGGGCTGGCTTCTCCATCCTCCTGTGTTGAATCTTGCTGGAGGGGGTTTTCTTCGGCACTCTCCGCAGTATTATTATCTCCTGTGTTGGAATCGCCGTATTTGCTTTGGCGGGATTTCGAGCGGCGCCGCTGACGCCGGCGCTTAGGCCGTTTCTTGGAGGGGTCATCCTCCGCTGTTCCATCGACATCTCCTTCTTTTGGGGTGTCCACCATGTATATGTCATATGACGAGGTGGCTTTCCAGGGCCCAATAGGCGTTGGTTCTTCATCGTCTCCTGCATCGGCGTCCATACCATCGAAGTCTTCGGAGTCGAAGTCGAGCATGTCGGTTAAATCGTCGACAGTGGCTACAAAGTGGGTGGTGGGTGGGCTTTGAATTTCTTCATCGTCAGTATCCCAACCTTGTTGACCGTAGTCCGGACAGGGCTCTCCTGATAAAGAGAGAGACTTTAGTGTCTTCAAAATATCGCCGAAAGGCGAGTGCTAAAAGATGTCCGCAGCAGTAAACTCCATGATCGGTGCCCAATCGGATTCGATTGGCAGGGGCGCGGAGGGTTCAGAGTCCGGCTCCTTGGAGTCATGAGTCTCGCGGAGTGCGGGGCTGGTGTTCGGCTCGATCGCCGTTGGGATCACAGCCTCCAAGGCGGCGTCCAACCACCTATCCTCGATCGGCGCAGTTGGCTCCGAATTAAGGGTCGAAGCCGATGCGGGTGCGGCCTCCAGGGCACTGTTCGGCGGCAGAGCTAGATCAAGTCCCCGCGGATGTCGTGACAGTGCGGCGCGCTCGGCAGTGGCTCGAATCCGTCAAAGATCAAGTCCCCGCGGATGTCAGCCGTGTAGTTTAAACTCCCAAATCTGACCTGACGGCCAGGGGCATAGCTTTCGATCTGCTCCAGATGGCTAAGTGAATTGGCCTGCAGTGCGAAGCCGCCGAAGATGAAGATCTGGGGAGGAAGGTCTCACCCTGGACTGTATCGCTATTGATGATCGTAGGAGCCATCAAGCCTGACGGCGACGACACAGAGGAACTCTCAATGAAAGCACCATTGTCGGTGTCAAAACCGGCAGATCTCGGGTAGGGGGTCCCGAACTGTTCATCTAGGCTGGATGGTAACAGGAGGCAAGGGACACAAAGTTTTACCCAGGGTCGGGCCCTCTTGATGGAGGTAAAACCTTACGTCCTGCTTGATTAATATTGATGATATGGGTAGTACAAGAGTAGATCTACCACGAGATCGGAGAGGCTAAACCCTAGAAGCTAGCCTATGGTATGATTATTGTTCTGTATGTTGTCCTACTGACTAAAACCCTCCGGTTTATATAGACACTGGAGAGGGTTAGGGTTACACAAAGTCGGTTACAATGGTAGGAGATCTACACATCCGTATCGCCAAGCATGCCTTCCACGCCAAGGAAAGTCCCTTCCGGACACGGGACGGAAGTCTTCAATCTTGTATCTTCATAGTCCAGGAGCCCGGCTGAAGGTAGAGTCCGGCCATCCAGACACCCCCTAATCTAGGACTCCCTCACCCGCCGACAGGGGTCGTCTGAGCGACGCGGGTGGCGAGGGCAGCCCGGTGCTCGGCGCGGGCGCAGCGTGCGTCCTCCATGGAGATGATGAATTGACGTGACGCGGAGTGATGGAAGGGAAGCTTCGGTGACCCCCTACCTGGCGCACCAAATGTCGGATCACGCGTTCCGGCAAAACCCGTAAGGTTCGAACACTGGGGTGCGCGTGAAGATTTCCCCCTATAGATCCACGTCCTAACTCGGCTAAGATCTTACGAGGTAACTCGACAAACTCGCAACACAAGGGACACAAGATTTTATACTGGTTCGGGCCAACGCTGTGGTGTAATACCCTACTCCAGTGTGGTGGTTGTGGATTGCCTCTCGGGCTGAGGATGAACAGTACAAAGGGAAGAACAGCCTCCTGAGGTCGAGGTGTTCTTGTGCTTGGTGGATGTGATTGTGCGGATGAACTAGTTCTAGTCTCAGATGAGGTCGCCCAGCTATGGTGGTGGCTAGTCCTATTTATAGAGGCCCTGGTCCTCTCCCCAAATATTGAGCGGGAAGGGAGCCAACAATGGCCAATTTGAAAGCGGACAACTAGTACAGCTTATCTTGACAAAAGTGGTCTTCGCCTGCAAAAGGCTCTGATGATGACGCCGCCTTGGGCTCCATGGTGACCTCCGTCTTGCCGTCCTGCTGGTCTTGGTCTCGTTACATCGATATGGAAAACTTTGCTTGACGCCTCGGTACTCCACGCATGTGCCTGCTTCCTTAGCACCAAAGAGGAAACAAGGACGATGCGCGCGTTGGCACCCGCCTGGCGCCCACCTGGTCTTGGTCGTCATGGCTCACGTTACTAGAACCTCACAAGGTTTGCCTGGCCTTGAACTCTACGCTCCTCATGAGCCAGCCTGGTGAGGTTGCTCCTGAGGAGGTCTTGTGTCGTCTGCCTCGCGAGGCTCGGCCCCTCGTGAGGGTCTTGAATGTCTTGTTAATGAAGATGGGCCGTGCGGGCCCGCTCGCAGAGCCATGTCATGGGCCGCAGGTAGGCAACTCTGGGGACCCCCGTTCCCAGAATGCCGACACATCTGAGATACATGGTGCTTTAAGCCGGTGAGCTCAGTGCTTACCTCTTCAAGTGCTGCCTCTGCTTTTTCAGCTCGTTGTATTAAGGCAGTCTTTTCTTCAGCCCAAGTCCTTTTCTCCGCCTCAAAATTGGTCTTCAGTTTTTCCGACTCAGACACGCTAAACTGGAACTTTGATTCAGCTTTTTGAGTCTCGGTTTCCTGAGTCGCTAGCCGGGTCTTTGCATCATTTAATTGAGATTCCAGTTCAGCAGTAGCAGCCTGCATAAAGCGCAGAACTTGTCAAATAAATTCACAGCGGATTACAAAAATATAAGTCCCAAGTCCTTTGCAAGCAACAACACTTGGCACTTGGGGGATAATGTATGTCAAAGCAGTTTTTCAAGGAAACGGCTCTTATGAATAAAGTGCCAAGCACTTTGCACGCAACACTACTCGGCATTTGGGGGCTAATGCATATTGCTTGAAACTTATTAATGATGAGCCGGATATGCTGTAAACAGTCTCAGTCGACTCATGGGGGCTATGCAGTTAAGCTCTACTTTTTTACACAATAGGAGCGGCTTAATCATGCTGATTAAACCGGCCCTTGGGGACTACGGATGCAAAATTAAACTACTTCAACATCCGGTTTAATTTTAAACCAGACTTGGAGGGAATCTATGATAGAAGCTTATGAATTCTTCTAAGTCTATAGTGTCGGTGTTCTGGGAACAGGGGTCCCCAGACTCGCCTGCCTGCGGCCCACAGTGTGGCTCTGCAAGCGGGCACATAGCGAGGAGGACGACACAAGACCTCCTCAGGAGCAGCCTCACCAAGTTGGCTCGCGAGGGGCAGAGAGATTGAGGCCAGGCAAACCTCGCGAGGTTCCAATGATGTGAGCCATGACGATCAAGACCAGGTGGGTGCCAGGCGGGTGCCAGAGCGCACAGTGTCCTTGTTTCCTCTTTGGTGCTAAGGAGGCAAGCGTAGACGAAGAGTACCGAGGCGTCAAGCAAAGGTTTCCATATCGGTGCAAAGAGACCAATACCAGTAGGACGGCAAGATGGAGGTCACCATGGAGCCCAAGGCGGCGTCACCACCAGCGCCTTTGGCAGGCGAAGACTGCTTTTGTCAGGATAACTTGTACTAACTGTCCCCTGTCAAATTGGCTGTTGTTGGATCCCTTCCCGCTCAATATTTGGGGAGAGGACCAGGGCCTCTATCAATAGGATTAGCCACCACATTAGGGGGAGAACGAAGAACCGGAGCCATCTCAACTTGGACTAGATCCAACCCATCCTCACACCCACCAAGCACAAGAACACCTCTCCTCAGGAGGTTGTTCTTCCCCTTGTACTGTTCACCATCAGCCCAAGAGGCAATCCACCACACCACACTGGAGTAGGGTATTACATCACAACGGTGGCCCGAACCAGTATAAATCTTGTGTCCCTCGTGTTGCGAGTTCGTCGAGCTAGCCTTCGAGATCACGAAGTGCTTGAGCGTGTGATAGGTGAGGGAGAGATCTTCACGCGCACCCCAGTGTTCGAACCTTAAGGGTTTTGCCGGAACCCGAAATCTGACATTTGGCATGCCAGGTAGGGGTGTGTCGAAGCCTTATTCTTCGTCGACCCACGCTTCATCACTCCACCAAGTTCATGGCTGACGCTCGCCGGGTGTCGTGGTTCTAAGACTGACAGTAAAATGGGGGGTAGGTATGAGGAGGCAAGATCCCAGTTGTGGTGAAGTTGTACACAAAAGATTTATGAGTTCAGACCCTTCACGGTGGAAGTAATAGCCCTACATCTCAGTGCCCGGAAGCGGTCCACTGGATTATATGCGTGTGCACCACACGCATATAATCCAGTCGACCGCCTCCGGGCACCGAGACGTAGAGCTATTACTTCCACCGTGAAGGGTCGCACCCTTGTAACACCACACGCATATAATCCAGTCGACCGCCTCTGGGCACCAAGACATAGGGCTATTACTTCCACCGTGAAGGGCCTGAACTCGTAAATCTTGTGTGTACAACTTCACCATAGTTGGGATCTTGCCTCCTCATACCTACCCCCCATTCTACTGCCAGTCTTAGAACCATGACAGTTGGCACCCACCGTGGGGCAGGTGTCTTAGCGACTTTTTGGTGAAGTTGCGATTTTTCCGACTCCCATCATCATGGTTTCTAGCGGTGGATTGGCGGAGGGCCGTGAGATCCATCTCGGTGCGCTCGTCTTCGTTGCCGACGACTCCGCCTGGCTTCAGAAGCTCCCCTTGACGTCGAGGCGCTCCCCGTCCGTGGGACGACGCACTTTCGCGCGTGCGCTCGCGGTGTCCTTCTCCGGCAGCCGTCGACCCAGTATCGGTCCGCTCCCGCGGTGTCCTCACTCCCCGCTGTTCACCGACGCAAGCGATCTGGTCGGTCGCGGCTTCAGCGGTGGGTGAAACACGCGGTGGTTCGCCAGTCGGCCACCCCACAAGTCGCGGCAATCGAGCCCGACGAAACTCTATGGCCTGTTCGACCTGTCGACTGGCTCCGTCGAGACCGCACCCGAATGCGATAGCAGCGATCCTGAGGCTGAGGTCATGATGGTCGACGGACCACATAGTCCTCCTGGCTTCCACCGCAACAACGACGGCGATGGTGGCGGTGATCCGTCACGCGTTCACGTGGAGTATCGCCCCGAACCTCTTTCTTCGCAGCAGAGGGAAGAGCTTCGCCGCCGCAACATGCACGTGCTCCACACGCCCATCATTGGGGAAACCTCCGAGAGGCCTGGGCCTTGGAGGAGGCGCGCCTGGACAACTTGGCTGAGCCCACTCGACTGGAGAACCTTCAGCGTGCACTCGACGAGCGTGCTCGGCAGCGGGTTCCTGAGTCCAGTCGATGACAGATTTTTCCACCTCAACCTCAAGTATACCGCACTCCGATTCAAAATCTCACAGCTATAGCCCGTATAGGAGAGTCAATTCAGCCTTCCCAGTCGGAGGACGGCAGAGGCTTGATGCAGATCTGGGCCTTACTCCGGTCAGCAGGAGAGCAGAACACAGCAGTGTCTCAGTCGCGGAATAGGATTCATAGCAAATCTGTCATGGAAGATATAGTTCAGTCGGCCCACAACCCAAGATCGCCCCTGCGGCATGAGGGACATGGGCATCGGCAGGAGCAGTACAGAAACCACGAGCAGTATGATCACCGACTCAGTCGTGATGACCACCGTCGAGTGCTCACACCTCCTCTAAGGAGTGGATCATATGTGCCTCAGCAATATGATGACAGCCGCCCTCGCAGTGGTGAGCGAAGAGTACCAGTCGACCCAAGGGAGTCAGGCTTTGATGCGAGATCTATTCTCGTAAAAGGTTTAGTTGATAGGAACAGAGCACACAGAGAGGGCCTTGACAGAGATCACCCGACTGGCAGCAGAGTTCATGTTTCAGGTCCAGAGTGTTTCAGCAGAGCCATTAGAGACACAGTGATTCCTCTGAACTTCAGGTTGGCGACTGGAGTCAACAAGTTCACTGGTGAGTCCAAGCCTAACACTTGGCTTGAGGATTACCGAGTGGCTGTGCAGATCGGTGGCGGCAATGATGAAGTGGCCATGAAGCATCTTCCTCTGATGTTGGAAGGTTCAGCCAGAGCATGCTTGACTCAGTTAGCGCCAGGCAGTATATTCAGTTGGGAAGAACTTGCCCGAGTGTTTGTTAAAACCTCTGAGGGTACTTGCAAGCACCCAGCGTGGTTGACGGAATTGCAACATTGCGTGCAAAAACCGAATGAAACTCTGAGAGATTACATTCAAAGGTGTGCTACCTCTTGAGCACTGTGTTGGTTTTCCCCGAAGAGGAAGGGATGATGAAGTAAAGTACAGTAAGTATTTCCCTCAGTTTTTTAGAACCAAGGTATCAATCCAGTAGGAGGCTACGCGCGAGTCCCTCGTACCTGCACAAAACAAATAAATCCTCGCAACCAACGCAAATAGGGGTTGTCAATCCCTATAAGGCCACTTACGAGAGTGAGATCTGATAGATATGATAAGATAATGTTTTTGGTATTTTTATGATAAAGATGCAAAGTAAAATAAAGGCAAAGTAAATAGCAAAGGAAATAACTAAGTAGTAGGAGATTAATATGATAAAGATAGACCTGGGGGCCATAGGTTTCACTAGTGGCTTCTCTCGAGAGCATAAGTATTCTATGGTGGGTCACTACAAGAAATATGTCAACTTGTGACCAGCACTATTGGTCACTGAATGGTCACTATTTTCAATTTGTGACCTTTTTGTGACCAAAAACATAAGGTCAAAAGCTGGCGGTCATAAACTGACTATAGCGACCTTTCTTCTGGAATGGTCGTAGACGTTTATGACCAAAATATGTCTACTGTGGCGTTTTGGTCACTAGCAACCTCCCCAGGCCACGTAGGCATCTAGCGTGGCAATCTGATGTGGCACAAGATTCAGCCTGGTCTAATTCGGTGTTTATATGGGCCGAGCCCATTAATTCGGCCCATTTATATTTTTTTCACTGCTAATTTTGGTGAACTATACGGGCCAAGCCCTACAATTCGGCCTTTTTATTTTATGGGCCAAGGCCTTTTTGTACCAGCAGTTTTAGTTTTCTTTTTTTATAAAATGGATCCATTAGTGAAACAAGTCCCACTTGTCAGGTTCTGATAAATGGGTCCCAACTATTAGGCTCAGATTCTTCATATTTCAATTTGACATCATATTTGAAATTCATAGTAAGAAAATAACCAGTATTTAAATAGGCAAACAGAAAACACACATAATAATTCAAATAACAATAGCCAGATTCACTACAAGCTCTACAAATGACACGTAATACAAGCTCAACATATACAATGCTTTACAAGCTCTACAAATGCAAAGCTCTACAATACTTTACAAGCTCTCCAAGTAATGTTACAAGCTCTACAAGTGTTTTCTTCTTCAGCATGGAGCTCCTTCGATAGAGATCAAATGCCGGACTCACTGGACGGCCATAGTCAGGACTGGGCTAACAGAGCGACTGCATGCCCTCAATGATCGCCCTGTTACATGAATCAGCTAAGAAGAATTAGAAAAACTGGAGTAAAATGGAGTACCAGCAATGGATAACAAGAACAACTCTAGATTATTAGCTGATTCATTATAGAATAATATAGAACAAGCTCCCAGTTTGGAGCGAACAGTTGATAAAATCATGCAACATCAATGGAACAATCATGCACACAGTATAATAAAATGGATAGAACAATAACAAGAACAACTCCAGATTACACACAAAGCTCTATCCATAGTACCATCAATGGATAAAATCATGCACACAGTATAATTCTGACTATAATATAACCAGAGAACAAAACATTCTACATACTTTGAACTCATCAACTAATAAGTGAGAATGATCTAATTGTATGCAAACAATGTTTTTTTTATTTGTTTATATTACTAAAACAGACATCTTCCTTTATGTGAAGAAGTCTGCTTCCTTCTTTAGTTAGTAGTAATCGTTCCATGCAAATCAACCGTGTGTGTATGCTTGAGCATGATCTGGAGATTACATGCATAGAGGAACAAAATCCTAAACAAAATAGCATCACATAGCGGTGGGTGCTCAACCTATTTACCATACACAAGCAACACTTAACCATAGCATGTGCATATACTTGTGTCACATTAGGGGGTTCAGAATGTACACAGTATATTCTAATAAAAAGGATTGGGAGCAGAGGGAGAGGGAGGTGGATATGGACGTGCTACCTGCTGCTGCGGTGGTGCCTCTTGGTGGTCGTGCTTGAGCTCCTCCTGATGCTGCGTGAATCCAAGTGGCTCTCAAGCAAAATCTCCAGCGAAACTACAATGCAACGAATAGTAAGTAACAGCAATGTCTGCGATGTCTGCAATGAACTTTTGAGCAGCTACAGCAACCAGCCTTGTTCCGCAGACCACAAAATTAGGAAATAGATTTAAAAACATGTCATTCATGTGGACCAATAATCACTGAGTTGGAGGGGAAATTGCAGTTTCTCTCAGGCTGGAACTACAATGTGCTAAAACAACCCTAAGTGGTTCCATTCATGTGGAAGAATACAGCTCAGGTGCTAAACCTGAAAAACAATATGATGTGCAGAAACTAGATTTAATTTAGTATTATAGGAACTTTAATTTTGTTCACAGGTTAATCCAACCCAAGTAAAAATAGGCTAAATAGAACGGATAACTCCATCTTCTCTATTAAGGCTGAAAAGAGATAAATCAACTTATTTGACCTTTTAAGTTCCATGATTTTTACTAGCTTCACAAACAATTGTTCTTACTAGTGGCAAATAGTACCAAACAGAAGTACTGAAATTCATCTGTTGATTGTGAGTAGTATGAAACCAACAATTTAACAGTTTCTCTGACTATCAGTTTAATAGTACCAAACAGAGAAACTGTTAACTATTTTTCAGACTACAGCAATTTCAGTAAAATCGCTGAGAATATAACATGGTAGGATACAGAGCACAATTAATCCTTCAAGGGGAACCCCTACCAGGCAACAAGTTAAGTATGTAGAGTAGCATTATAAGATCAGCAGCGTGCTAAATTAGATAACCTCAAGCGAGTATATACACATAATAAGCCTAGCACTACATTATATCAACACTATTATACTACATTATATCAACACTATTATACTACATTATAAGATAAGCCCATCACTACATTATATCAACACTATTATACTACATTTTGAACTTGCAAGTATATACACATAATCTGACATCGAATCAATTAACCTCAAGCAGAAACAGGATAAGAAAACACCCTTCAGCTTTGAGACGAATGGACAAGGTCGACCTGGCGAAGAGGCCGAGCAGAACGAGCAGCTCGATGAAGTAGCCGATCCCGCGGTGCGCCCTCCAGTCGTGTCCCGTGGACCTATCATAGTGCATATAGCCAGGAATAAGTGAAGCAAAAAAGTCTATTCAGCCCAAATTTTGCAGCTATGACTTCATTTGCTAGCATTTTATTGCTCATTTAAACTATGTGCTTCTAGTAGAGATCATGTTAGGACACAAGAGACACTCCAATGCTTGGGTCCAACTTAAGCGATATAGGCCATATAGTTGAACTACTGGCTACCTAATCAAAACAAAGAAGTTAATCCAGATTAAGCTGAGATGCAGGACACACTCTGCCCATCGATAGGTGGCCTCATATGCAACCCAAGCTAAATACCTATCTAAAGTACAGACTGCAGTGTTGTGGAACTAAAATGGCATGTTGATATACTTGCGGTAACACAGTTGCTGGCCGCAGATTGGCAAACACGCCGAGCCCGGCACAGATGTTGAGCAGCCCGGTCTCTTGTTTGAGATGCTTCTCATTGTTATCCCACTTATACCTGCAACAATAGCATCACATTCAATTACTGAAACAAAATGCAGGTGCATATCACTAATTCTGACCAAAACAAATGTGGTTGCAGATCAGCATCTCCTGGAAGTAGAAAATGTGGCTCAAGATACAAATCAAATGGAACAGAGAAGGGGGGCACCTTGACGAGTTCCATGGCGTGGTTAGAGCGGCGTCCTCCTGTCGGTGCGCGCTCCGTCGAGCACGTCCGTCGCGGCACTCAGAGGGGAAGAAGGCACGAAGTGGCCACGGAACAGGAGGATCCTCGCCCGACGCGGATCCGTTGCTGACATCTCGAAGCCGTGCGCGTTGACGAGCAGCCGCCCTTGGCGACGAGACGGTGGTGGCGCGCCAAGGGAAGAGAGTGGGGGAGGGGAAGAGGGTGTTGCGCCGCCCGGGGCGAGGGCATCGAGGGTGGGGACAGCACCGGCGGGGAAGACCGGAGACGGGCAGGGAGGTCGCCGGTGGCTGCCAGATCAGGGGAGGGTTAGGTGGAAATCCAAACCCTAGTAGAGAGGAGGAGGGGGAACGCCATGGTCGTGCCTGGACTAGTGGATATGGGGAAGGTGAGGGGAGGGGGTTGGAGGAGACGAGGTCGACGGTGGGTGGCGTGGCGGTGGTGGGTGGGGATGGCGTCGGATCTGGAAGGCGGCGTGGTGGTGGCGGCGCGATCTGGAAGGGGAGGAGGAGAGCCGAGTTGTAGGTGCAAGAGGACCGCGGGCTCGGCGTCTCCTGGTGGCGGCGAGCGGCTAGAGCGTGCGCGATGAGGGGGGAGAAGGGGGCGGCGGCGATGGATCTGTGGAGAAGGGGGCGGCGCCGATGGAGTGGGAGGGGATAGGGTTTGGGTGGTTGGGCTGCCCGGGGGTGGGAGGGGATAGGGTTCTTTTTCTTTCTCTCTCTCTTTTTCTTTAGATAAATGGGATGGGTGGATGGATGGATGGATGCCATGTCATCAATCCATGGCACAAACATTTCAACCAATGAGAACAAAGGATACGTAATTGTGTTTTTCTATGTGTTTCTATTATATTTTTTGCACAAGGGTTCATTTTGGAATGGCATAATTTGTTCAAATTATATCATACTTTGCACAAAGGTGCATCTTGGAATGGCAAACAATGTTGCCTAAAAAATTGCATTTTTTGGACGAAAATTTCATTTTCCATTTTTTGAGTGCCCAAATGAGTTTTTTTGTGAAGGACCTACCATATATTTGTTGCAAAAGCAGACCGAATCATTTTTCTAAAATACTAGGACATATTTAATGCACAATTGACCAAATGGTTGAGTCTCAGAAGCTTTGATCCACCTCTCATGAAAAAGACAAATTCTCGCCGATTCAGCTGGAAGCGGGTCAAATTTGAACTGCAGCTGCCTCATAGTTTGCTATTTATTTTTTCCAAAAATCATTTCTAGGTACATAAGTATCTATTTAATCAGAGAAACACCAAAAAAATTCCAAGATTCAACCACTAGCTAGGAACGGTCATTCCCGCCGTTTTGACCGCATTTTGAAACGGGCATAAAAAATTCAAAAAATATCAAAAAATTGGGAAACCTTCACATTGTGTCATTATATGTGGCCAAGTTCCCAAGAAAAATAACAAACTTGTAATACGGCAATTATTTTAAAAAAGTGTTCTCAGAAACGAGCTATCACGTATGGAGATCAATGGCTTTCAAGCCAAATGATCAATCTTATGGCCACATTCATGGCATAGTTTGTTCAAATGATCTCATATTGTGCACAAGGGTGCATATTGGAATGGCAAACAATGTTCCCTAAGGAAGTTTCCATTTTCTTTGGACGAAAAAACCATTTTCCATTTTTCGAGTGCCCAGAAGGAGGTTTTTTTTGTGAAGGACCTCCCAAATAATTGTTTCAAAATTCGACCAAATAAATTTTATAAAATACTAGGACATATTTAATGCACAATTGACCAAATGGTTGGGTGTAAAAAGTTTTGATCCACCTCTGGTGAAAAAGACAAATTCATGCCGATTCAGTAGGAAGCGGGTCAAATTTGAACTACAGCTGCCTCATAGTTTGCTATTTATTTTTTCCAAAAATCATTTCTAGGTACATAAGTATCTATTTAATCATAGAAACACCAAAAAAATTCAAAGATTCAAGCACTAGCTAGGAACGGTCATTCCCGTCGTTTTGAACACATTTTGAAACGGGCATAAAAAATTCAAACAAAAATAAAAAATTGGGAAACCTTCGCATTGTGTCATTATATGTGGCCAAGTTCCCAGGAAAAATAACAAACTTGTAATATGGCAATTATTTTTAAAAAGTGTTCTCAGAAACAAGCTATCACGTATGGAGATCAATGGCGTTCAAGCCAAATGATCAATCTTATGGCCACATTCATGGCATAGTTTGTTCAAATGATCTCATATTGTGCACAAGGGTGCATATTGGAATGGAAAACAATGTTGCCTAAGGAAGTTTCCATTTTCTTTGGACGAAAAAACCATTTTCCATTTTTCAAGTGCCCAAAAGGAGGTTTTTTTGTGAAGGACCTCCTAAATAATTGTTGCAAAATTGCACCAAATCAATTTTCTAAAATATTAGGACATATTTAATGCACAATTGACCAAATGGTTGGGTGTCAAAAGTTTTGATCCACCTCTTGTGAAAAAGACAAATTCCTGCCGATTTAATAGGAAGCGGGTCAAATTTGAACTGTAGCTACCTCGTAGTTTGCTCTTTAGTTTTTTCCAAAAATCATTTCTAGGTACATAAGTATCTATTTAATCAGAGAAACACCAAAAAAATTCAAGATTCAACCACTAGCTAGGAACGGTCAAACCCGCCATTTTGACCGCATTTTGAAACGGGCATAAAAATTTCAAAAAAAATCAAAAATTTGGAAAACCTTCGCATTGTTTCATTATATGTGACCAAGTTTTTAGGAAAATAATAAACTTGTAATACAGCAATTATTTTTAACAAGTGTTCTCAGAAATGAGCTATCATGCGTGAAGATTCATGGCTTTCAAGCCAAATGATCAATCTTATGGCCACATTCATGGCATAGTTTGTTCAAATGATCTCATATTATGCACAAGGGTGCATATTGGATTTCCAAACAATGTTGCCTAAGGGACTTTTTATTTTCTTTGCACGGAAAATTCATTTTCCATTTTCCGAGTGCCCGAATTGAGTTTTTTTTGTGAAGGACCTAGCATATATTTGTTGCAAAATTGGACCTAATCAATTTTATAAAATATTAGGCCATATTTAATGCATAATTGACAAAATGGTTGGGTGTCAAAAGTTTTGATCCATCACTTGTGAAAAAGACAAATTTCTGCCGATTCAGCAGGAAGCGGGTCAATTTTGAACTGCATCTACCTTATTGTTTGCTCTTTATTTTTTCCAAAAATCATTTCTAGTTACATAAGTATCTATTTAATCATAAATAAATGGTTTGGTGGCGATACGTCGAGGTTTGGATGTGGCCCACGGCGCCAACTCCAAAGCGCGTAAACTCGCATGCCTGTCGCGTGCTCACCGCGTGACCTTGGCGTTGACATGTGTTCTGGGAGGTCTAGGCATGTCTAGCGGGTTGGGCACTCTCCGGGTAGGTGCTAGGAAGAAAATTACAACAGAAGAATCTCACGAGGAGACCGACCTATGCTCAAAGATGAATTAGCAGCCAAGTGTTTGATTGGCAGTACGAGAAATGCACATGGCCAATGGGCGTGAGTTTTTGCTGAAGAATGTCTTCGCAAATTTTCAGATCAAAAGGAGGATCCTAGGTGGTACTTGCTTTGCAAAGTACCACACTGGACAGAAATATGAATGTTGAAGCCGGGCTCAAAATAATGAATTGATTGAGCTGAAATTTGGTGGAGGATGATTATTTGGGCATTGGAAAGCACCGTAGAAAATTGATACCATTTGGACATGCCAAAGTGGTACTTCCTTCACAATGCTCTTCTATGGACAGAAACTTGGGAAAACTAGTGAGAGAAATTGGATGAATGAAATGAGCTCAAATTTGGTGTAGGTAAGTTACATAGGTATGGTTATGCCTTGGTAGATTTTCAGATCATTTGGGTAAGCCTAAATAGTACTTACTTCACAAAGCTTCTCTCGAGGTAGAAACTTTGGAAATTTCCTAAGAAAGATTTACTAGGAAAATGGAGCTGAATATTATCATGTGGCAATGATTTGGGTATGGAAGAGTTCCCCAAGAGTTTGAGGTTAATAGGAGGGGTCTAGATAACACTTGCTTTGCAACGTGCCAATCTGGCCATAAAATATAAATTGAACCTGGGCTCACATAGTTAAATTGCCTGAGCTGCAATTTGGAGGAGGGTGATAATTTGGGCATATGAAGGAACTGTATAAATTTCATGTCATTTGGATATATAAAAAAGGTACTTCCTTCACAATGCTTCTAGGTGGACAAAAACTTTGGAAATTTGCCGAGCAAGATTTGCCAGGCAAATGGAGCTGAATTTTGTCATGCGGTAATGATTTGGATAGGAAAGAGTGCCCAAGAATTCTGAGGGCAATCAAGAATATATAAATAGCACTTCCTTCATAAAGTGATGTTGTGAACAGAATAGGAAAATGAATATTGTTGAATTATTTTTGAACTAGGCAAGGAAGTATTTTTACATATTTGACGAAGATATGACCCAAAGAATTTATGAGATTTTTTTGGGAATTTTTGGAATGACAGAAATATAGGTTGCTTCACAACCTAGGGCAAAAATTGACACATGGACATGACACATAAGCAAAACTAATGAGGTGGCGCCAAGTCATACCAATCCACCACATTTGACAAGGTTATGACCATCTAAATTGGTCATGATCAGCTAGAAATAAGGCAGCGGACTAGTGCTATCTGCTTTATGACCATTTCGTGTAAGGAAATTACGACCTTTCTGACCAAAATGGTCGCAATGGTTTAGGGTTTGGAGCCCCCCAAACATCTTTTGACCAATTGGTCTAAAATGGTCATAGATTTATGACCAATTCTTCCAGGGTCACTGACAGAAGGTCATAAGTTGACATATTTCTTGTAATGGGTAAACAAATTACTGTTGAGCAATTGACAAAATTGAGCATAGTTATGAGAATATCTAGGTATGATCATGTATATAGGCATCACGTCTGAGACAAGTAGACCGACTCCTTCCTGCATCTACTACTATTACTACACTCATCGATGGAAACAATACAATACGTACCTTGCTGCCCCTACTGTCACTGGGAAAGGACACTGCAAGATTGAACCCAAAGCTAAGCACTTCTCCCATTGTAAGAAAGATCAATCTAGTAGGCCAAACCAAACTGATAATTCGAAGAGACTTGCAAAGATAACCAATCATACATAAAAGAATTTAGAGAAGATTCAAATATTATTCATAGATAGACTTGATCATAAACCCAAAATTCATCGATCTCAACAAACACACCGCAAAAAGAAGATTACATCGAATAGATATCCACAAGAGATGGGGAGAACATTGTATTGAGATCCAAAAAGAGAGAAGAAGCGATCTAGGTACTAACTATGGACCCGTAGGTCTGAGGTAAACTACTCACACTTCATCGGAGGGGCTATGGTGTTGATGTAGAATCCCTCCGTGATCGATGGCCCCTCCAGCGGAGCTCCGGAACAGGCCCCAAGATGGGATCTCGTGGATACAGAAAGTTGCGGCGGTGGAATTAGGTTTTGGCTTCGTATCTGATCATTTGGGGGTACGTAGGTATATATAGGAGGAAGGAGTACGTCGGTGGAGCAACAGGGGGCCCACGAGGGTGGAGGGTGCGCCTGGGGGGTAGGCGCGCCCCCTACCTCGTGGCCTCCTCTTTTCTTTCTTGACGTAGGGTCCAAGTCTCCCTGGTCTTGTTCGTTGAGAAAATCATGTTCCGGAAGGTTTCATTCCGTTTGGACTCCGTTTGATATTCCTTTTCTTTGAAACCCTAAAACAGGCAAAAAAACAGCAATTCTGGGCTGGGCCTCTGGTTAATAGGTTAGTCCCAAAAATAATATAAAAGTGGATAATAAAGCCCAATAATGTCCAAAACAGTAGATAATATAGCATGGAGCAATCAAAAATTATAGATACGTTGGATACGTATCAAGCATCCCCAAGCTTAATTCCTGCTCGTCCTCGAGTAGGTAAATGATAAAAACAGATTTTTTCATGCGGAATGCTACTTGGCATAATTTTAATGTAATTCTTATTAATTGTGGTATGAATATTCAGATCCAAAAGATTCAAGACAAAAGTTCATATTGACATAAAAATAATAATACTTCAAGCATACTAACAAAGCAATTATGTCTTCTCAAAATAACATGGCTAAAGAAAGTTATCCCTACAAAATCATATGGTCTAGCTATGCTCTATCTTCACCACACAAAATATTTAAATCATGCACAACCCCAATGACAAGCCAAGCAATTGTTTCATACTTTTGACATTCTAAAAACTTTTTCAATCTTCACGCAATACATGAGCGTGAGCCATGGATATAGCACTATAGGTGGAATAGAGTGGTGGTTGTGGAGAAGACAAAAAGGGAGAAGATAGTCTCACATCAACTACGCGTATCAACGGGCTATGGAGATGCCCATCAATACATATCAATGTGAGTGAGTAGGGATTGCCATGCAACGGATGCACTAGAGCTATAAGTATATGAAAGCTCAAAAAGAAACTAAGTGGGTGTGCATCCAACTTGCTTGCTCGTGAAGACCTAGGGCAATTTGAGGAAGCCCATCATTGGAATATACAAGCCAAATTCTATAATGAAAGATTCCCACTAGTATATGAAACTGATAACATGAGAGATTCTCTACTATGAAGATCATGGTGCTACTTTGAAGCACAAGTGTGGTAAAAGGATAGTAACATTGTCCCTTCTCTCTTTTTCTCTTATTTTTTTCTTTTTTGGGCCTTTTCTCTTTTTATGGCCTCTTTTCTTTCTCTTTTTTTCGTCCGGAGTCTCATCCCGACTTGTGGGGGAATCATAGTCTCCATCATCCTTTCCTCACTGGGACAATGCTCTAATAATGATGATCATGACACTTTTATTTTTCTTACAACTCGATACTTAGAACAAAATATGACTCTATGTGAATGCCTCCGGCGGTGTACCTGGATATGCAATGACTCATGAGTGACACGTATGAAAGAATTATGAATGGTGGCTTTGCCACAAATACGATGTCAACTACATGATCATGCTAAGCAATATGACAATGATGGAGTGTGTCATAATAAATGGAACAGTGGAAAGTTGCATGGCAATATATCTCAGAATGGCTATGAAAATGCCATAATAGGTAGGTATGGTGGCTGTTTTGAGGAAGGTATATGGTGGGTGTATGATACCGGCAAAAGGTGCATGGTATTAGAGAGGCTAGCAAAGGTGGAAGGGTGAGAGTGCGTATAATCCATGGACTCAACATTAGTCATAAAGAACTCATATACTTATTGCAAAAATCTACAAGTTATCAAAGCAAAGTATTACGCGCATGCTCCTAGGGGTATAGATTGGTAGGAAAAGACCATCGCTCGTCCCCTACCGTTGTCGGATTTCGGGTTCCGGCAGACCCTTGATGTTCGAACACTGGGGTGCGCGCGGAGATCTCTCCCCTACCGATCTACGTCCAATCTCCTCGCGTGATCTAAGCTGGAAACAACGAACAACATAAGGGACACGAGGTTTATACTCGTTCGGGCCACCGTTGTGGTGTAATACCCTACTCCAGTGTGTGGTGTGGTGGATTGCCTCAAGGGCTGATGATGAGTAGTACAAGGGAAGAACAGCCTCGCGAGGGGTGTTCTTGAGCTCGTGCGATGAACTTCTCGGGTGAGTTCAGTCGCCTCTCTCTCTCTCTCTCTCTACTAGGGCTCTACCAGATCTCTAGATGTCTAGGTGTGTCGATCCCCCTCTACTCTGTGGTGGCTAGCTCTATTTATAGAGGCCCTGGGCCTCTCCCCAAATAATGAGCGGGAAGGGTGCCAACAATTAGCCGTTTTGAAGGGGAACATCTAGTATAAGTTATCCTGACCAAAGGTGGTCTTCCGCTGCCAAAAGCACTGGTGATGACGCCGTCTTGGGCTCCACGGTGACCTTCGTCCTGCCGCTCTGTTGGTCTTGGTCTCGTTGCACCGGAATGGTAACCTTTGCCCAATGCCTTGGCCTGTGCTTGCCCCCTTTGCACCAAATGGGAAACAAGGACACTACACAGGCCGGCGCCCGCCTGGTCTCGATCGTCATGGCTTGCGTCATGGGCTCCTCGCGAGGTACCCCTGCCTTGATCTCTCCGCCTCCTGGCGAGCCCGCCTGATGAGGCTGCCTTTGAGGAAGCTTTCTATCGTCTGCCCCACGAGGCTCGGCCCCTCACGAGGGTCTTGAGCTTGAGCTGATGAAGAAGGGCCGCGCTGGGCCCCCACTTGAGCCATGCCGCAGGTCGCAGGCAGGCAAGTCTGGGGACCCCCATTCCAGAACACCGACAGTAGCCCCCGGGCCCAAGGCGCACCCGGGCTTGGCCTGGCAGGGAAGCGAAGGGGCAAGTGCGAAGCGCCGCGGGCCCCAACAGCCTGCGGCCTCGGGCGCCGCGTGGCGATTGATTGGACGTGCGCGTCTGCGCTTCCCCACGATGCCTCGGCGACCGCACGACTTGACAAGTCCCTGCATGCAGAGAGACCGGTCATGATTACCTGTGATCGTGGTGCTCGGTGGTTGGCCTCCTCCGGCTATAAGTACGGGGCTGCGTGAGCCCCTTCAGCCCATCCCTTCTTGCTGCTCCTTTTCTTCTTCTTGGCTACACGCTGTTCTGATGGCTCCAAAGAGATTCTCGGCCGCGGAGAAAGGAAAGGCCCGCCAGGCAGGGCTTGACTCCCCCCCCCCCCCCCCCGACAAAGCGCGGCCGAGGCTGCCCTTGCAAGTATTCCACGGTCCACGTAGTGACCTCCCGCGGCCATGGAGGCGGTTCCTTGCACGGTGGTGAGCGTCCGGCCGCCGATGGGGGCACGCCGTGGCTACGCGCTCCCTAGGCCACGCTTTGGCTCTGCGGAGGTGCTGCCGGAGTTCATCGTGTGGTCAGCGGACCCAACCAGCACCCGGCTCCAGCTCCCCCATTTCTTCGTAGGTGATCTTCCGGCCAGCGCCCGGTGCGGCTTCTGGCTCCAGGCAGACGGCTGCTGCAGCAGGGCCTCCTGGGCTTCGCTGGAGGTCTCTGTTTCTGGGAATGGGGTCCTGACCCGCGGCTAGCAAACGTTTGCCCGCGCGGGCGGCCTAGGCCGGTGGTGCACCCTGCACTTCAAGTTCGATGGCGACGCCACCCTCTACGTGAGGGTGTTCGGGGAAGACAGTCGTCGTGCTGGGTGCTGCCCCAAAGACGACGACCGCGGCCGCCTGCCCAGCCCCGGTACTGACTAGGATGAAGACGGCGACAAGCGTATAGGCGGCAGTGCTTGGGGTTCGCTGAGCTTCGACGACTCCCTCTCAGGCAGCAGCTCCTCCAGCGGTGGCTGCGACCAGCCCCCGCGCCGTCGCGCCCGCCTGGGTGAAGGTAGCGGGTTAGCCCGCTGTCGCGCCCTGGCGAAGCGAGAGGAGGGATCCGCCTGAGCCCCAGGAGCAGCTCGAACCTTCGCTATGGGTTGGTGCAGGACGAATTGTGCCCATTTTGTTTTCCTTCTTTTCCTGCACAGAAATAGAAGGTAGTATAGGGCCCTGCGGGGGCGTGTTAGAATTGCTGCTGTTAACCATCGTGCTGCTTCCGCTATTTCTGCGCTGTGTTCCCGCCCCGTGCACCCATGTGCGGGAATTATTTTAGCTCGGTGGGGCTTGACGCGGTCCTCGCCCCCCGAGGCCGTGGCCTCACCGTGCGCTTTGTGCCCTGCAAGGATTAGTAGGAGGGGTAACTTTTAGTCTTGGTTGTGGGGGCGATCAGCCCAGGTCCTGCGCTCGTGTCGCGATGCCCGTGAGGCACGGACTGGGAAGGGTTCTCCCATAGAGGACTCGGAAAGGAAAGCTCCAAACGATTGGGGCAGAAAACACTTGCGAGGGCGCCCGCGAACCTCCCTCGCGAGACTTGTGCGAGAGAAAATGAGGCAAGCGAGTGAAAAAGACAAAGAGTCACAAGCCAGGAACGTCAATAGTTTCAATAAAACTTCAAACGGGAATAAACAAGCCAACTGCAAAAAGCAAATGAAAAAGCCGCGTCCGGCACCTATTCTAGTCTTCGACGTCATCTCACCAGCGCGGAGCTAACTGCTGCCACTGGGCGTGGGCGGGAGCCCCCGAGGCCCGAGGGCGGACTCCGGGGCGTGTACAGCCCCACTCATTATTACGTGAGAGTGTCACGGGCAGCGAGCTTCACAGGCATTGGCCTTCTTCACGGGCACCGGGCCTTTCCCGAAATGTGACAGCTTCACAGGCATTTGCCTTCTTCACAGGCACCGGGCCTTTCCCAAAACACAGCAGCTTCACAGGCATTTGCCTTCTTCACAGGCACCGGGCCTTTCCCAAAACACGGCAGCTTCACAGGCATTTGCCTTCTTCACAGGCACCGGGCCTTTCCTAGGTGCTAGGCCTCGCTCAGGGATAGAACCTCTGGAGATGTTGAATGTTCCACGCGTTCTGGATGGGTACCCCCTCCGTGGTCTCCAAGCGCGCGAAGCTAGGCTTGGAGACATGAACAACCTTGAATGGACCCTCCCACATGGGAGAGAGCTTGTGCAACCCCTCCTTGGAGAGAACCCGTCTGAGTACGAGATCCCCTACCTCAAGAGTTCTGGGGCGGATGTTGCGGTAGTGGTATCGTCGCAGCGCCTGTTGATACCTTGCCGCTCGCAGCGCGGCTTCTCGGCGGCGTTCCTCCCCCAGCACGAGATCCATCCCCCGCATGGCGTCTTGCTACGTCTCGTCGAACGCCAGGACCCGTGCAGAGCGACGTCTGACCTCGTGAGGGAGAACAGCCTCTGCTCCGTAGACGAGGAAGAACGGGGTCTCGCCAGTCGGCTTGGTCGCAGTTGTGCAGATTGACCACAGCACGGACTGGAGCTCGACGTACCAGCCCCTGCCACAGGCCTCCAGCTTCTTCTTAAAGGTCCTGGCTTTGAGGCCCCTCAGGACCTCCGTGTTGGCTCGCTCGGCCTGGCCATTGCTCTGGGGGTGTGCTACCGAAGCGTAGCATATCTGCGTTCCAAGGTTAGCACAGTATGTTTTGAAGAGATTACTGGTGAATTGCCAACCGTTGTCAGTGATGATGCAGTTGGGCACCCCAAATTGGCTCACGAGGCCCTTGATGAACTTGACCGCAGAGCCTGCCGGGATTGTGCGGACGGCTTCCACCTCAGCCCACTTGGTGAACTTGTCCACAATGACGTAGAGGTAGCGATAGCCCCCCGGCGCTCGAGGAAATGGGCTCAGAATGTCCAGCCCCCAAACTGCGAACGGCCATGAGAGGGGTATAGTCTGTAGACCCCCCGCAGGCTGATGGATATGCTTAGATTGAAACTAGCAGGCCTCGCAAGCCTTCACCAGCTCAACGGCGTCGATGAGCGCTGTGGGCCAGTAGAATCCACTACGGAACGCCTTACCGACGAGGGTTCATGAAGACGAGTGGTGCTCGCAGTCTCCGCCGTGTATGTCCGTCAGTAGCTCCTTCCCTTGCTCTTGGGTGATGCAACGTAGGGACACGTCATTTGGTCGTTTCCTGTAGAGCTCTCCATCCTTGATGCAATAAGCTGTGGCCTGCCACGCCACACGCTCCGCTTCCTCCTCGTTCTCCGGCAGAGTCCCTTGCATCAGGTAGTTCTTGAGCTCCGGGATCCAACACCCTTCCTAAGGCTCTAGCGCCAGGAGCAGGCGAGCCCCTGAGGCCGGGCCGAAGACCGGGGCTCCTGCGGCAGGCGGCTGAGGGAGCTCCTCCCTTGGTTGCGCCATGCTCGACAGTGACGGCACCGTCGAGGGTTTGAAGAGCCGCTCCTCGAAGATGCCAGGCTCCTGAGGCAGCCGCTGAGATGCCCTCTTGGCAATGTCATCAGCTTCCTGATTGGTGCCCCGGGGCACGTGTTGAAACTCCAGCCCCCAAAACTGTTTTTCCATCTTGCGAACCTCGGCGAGGTAGGCTTCCATGTGCTTGTCCTTTGGCTCGTATATCTTGTTGGAGAAGTTGACGAGGAGCTGCGAATCGCCCTTGATGATGAGGCGCTTTACCCCTAAGGCAATTGCGGCCTTCAGGCCTGCTATTAGGCCTTCGTACTCCGCTATGTTGTTGGAGACCTTTTCTCCGTGCTGGAAACAGAGTTGTACGGCGTAGTAGAGTTTGTCTTGGGTAGGGGATACGAGCACTGCGCCAGCTCCCGCACCGTGTCAGGAGAACGTCCCATTGAAGTACATGACCCAGCCGTCCAGTGCTTCAATTCCCGGGGAAAGTGATCGGTCTTCGCCTGCCTCGAGACCCGGCACTTCTGCCCATTCTGCCACGAAATCCACAAGTGCGGCTCCCTTGATGACTCTGGTCGTACTGAATTCTAGCTGAAATGCCTGTAGTTCAATGTTCCATTCAGCGACCCTCCCAGCTAAGTTGGGGCTCCTGAGTACTCTTTCCAAGGGGTATGCTGAAACGACTTTGATGGGATGGCCTTGGAAGTAGTGGCGCAGCTTGCGTAAGGCCACTAGTAGCGCGAGGAGGAGTTTTTGAGGCATGGGGTACCGTGCCCTTGCGTCCCGTAGCACCGTGCTGGCGAAGTACACGGGATGCTCGACGAGGTTGAGGGTGCTGGCGCAGCTTGCGTCCTCCAGAGGTTGAGGCGTGTCTTGAGACGACGGAGCCCCTAGTGCTTGGTCGCCTGAAGAGGCCTCTCCTGCTTCGGGTGCGTTCTCCTGCTGCGGCTGTTCCTTTACGGTTGTGGTTGCGGCCTTTGCGAGGCCCTCCCGGCTCTGCTTTGCTTCAGTTCGGATTGTCGATGCGGCCTTGGCACAGCGCTCCTCCCTGACTGCCACCCGGGCTGCGCTAGCGGAGTAGGGGGTGGCCGCAAGGTAGAGCACTAGGGGCTCCCGAGGACGCGGAGCTACCATCACTGGTGGGCTGGTAAGGTACCTCTTGAGGTCTTGGAATGCCTTGTCAGCCTCTTCAGTCCATTCGAAGGGGCCCTTTTTATTCATTAGCTTGAAGAAGGGCAGCGCTCGTTCCCCCAACTTGGAGATGAAGCGCCCCAGCGCAGTTACACGCCCGGTGAGCTTCTGCATTTCTCTGAGGGTCCTTGGCGGGCTCATGTATTCGACTGCCTTGACCTTCTCCTGGTTGGCCTCGATGCCCCTGTGGGACACGAGGAAACCCAGGAGCTTGCCCGAGGGGACTCCAAACACGCACTTCTCCGGGTTGAGCCATAGGTCCACTTCGTTGAGGCTTGCAGAGGTTTCTTCCAGGTCCTGTATCAGGGTTCTTGCCTCACGAGACTTCACCACAATGTCATCGACGTAAGCTTCAGCGTTCCTCCCGAGCTGCTGGCCTAAGGCGATGTGCATCAGCCGCTGAAAGGTCGCGCCTGCGTTGTGCAACCCAAATGGCATGCACGTATAGCAGTACACTCCACACGGGGTCAGGAAAGCCATCTTCTCCACGTCTTCTACCGCCATCTTGATCTGGTGATAGCCTGAGAAGGCATCTAGGAAACACAATAGGTCACACTCTGCGGTGGAGTCGACTATCTGGTCAATGCAGGGGAGCGGAAATGGATCCTGTGGGTAGGCCTTCTTGAGGTTGGTGAAGTCGACACACATGCGCTCCTTTCCTCCCTTTTTTGTCACAACGACCGGATTAGTCAACCAATCAGGGTAGCGGACCTCGCGGATAACTCCTGCCGCCCCTAGCTTCTGGGTCTCTTGAACAATGAAAGCTTGTTTCTCAGTGGACTGCCGCCTCGCCTTCTGCTTCATGGGGCGCACATTGGGGCACACGTTGAGGTGATGTTCAATCACTTTCCTTGGGACCCCTGCCAATTGATCAGGTTCCCACGCGAACACCTTCTTGTTCGCATGCAGGAACCTCACCAGGGCCTCCTCCTGCTCGGGCTCGAGGTTGGCCCCTATGGTGAAGGTGGCGCCAGTGGACCCGTCCTCGTCGACTGGTACCTGCTTGGTTTCCGCCTTGTCTTGGGTGAATAGCTGCTTCTTTTTAGCCGGTGCAGCCCCCTTGGGCTCAAGGGCGTCGGTGCTAGTGGGATGTGCCACCGCGGCCGCCCTGAAAACAAGCTGGAGCACCTGCAGCGCATCCCTTGTGTCTCCTGACACGGTGAGGACGCCACTGCTCCTAGGCATCTTCATGAGGTTGCATGTTGGGTGAGTTGCTGCCATGAACCAAGCCAATGCCGGATAGCCGAGGATGGCGTTGTAGGGGAGGCCAATGGGGGCGATGTCAAAGTCGATCAGCTCCATGCGGAAGTTGTCGCATGTGTCGAAGGTCATTGGGAGGCGGATCTGTCCCAAGGAGGCGGTGGAACCGGCTCCGACGCCCGAGAAAGGCCTGCTGGGTTGGAGCCGCTCCAGCGGCACGTGGAGGAGGCTGAAGGCCTCCACCGAGAGCACGTTGAGGCCGGCACCACCGTCGATGAGGGTCCTGGTGATGGCCACTTGGCAGATGGTGGGGGTGCACAGCATCGGGAGCGTACCCGAACCGATGGGGTTGAAGGGTTGGTCCTCCGAGTCGAAGGTTAGATGGCCTCGGGCGCCACCCAGCCCGGGGGGCTTCTCAGCGCTTGGAGGCGGTGCTGATCCAGTGGGTGAACGGCTTGACGTGATGGCTCGAGGGTGGTGCCTGGGAGCCACCCAGGAGAGCTGCGACGACGGGCGGCTTTGGTGCGGCGAAACGGGCGAGGAAGAGGTCGCGCAGCTCCTCCGAGGAGGTGATAGAGGTCGTCGGCAGGTCGAGGAGCCACGCGCGCGGGACACCGTGAGGGCCATGGCTAACCAGTTGGCCCTCACCCGGTCGTCTCCCCCGGCTCTGAGGATGGCCTCCTCGTACGCCAGCAGGAAAATCATCGGGTCTGTCGCGCCGTTGTAGCTTAGCAGCATCTCGGGCTTGACCTTGTGCGGCCACTGCACCTGTCGCAAGGTGGGGGCCAAGGCCCGGAGCCCCCTGGCCTAGTGCCGGCATCCGTTGCTGGAGTGGGCGGCGCATTGTCCGCCATGTGGGCGGGATGCGATGTTGGGGGAGAGTGGGTCCTCAGGAGGGAGAACTCCGGCGCACCCCCTACCTGGCGCGCCAAATGTCGGATTTCGGGTTCTGGCAGCCCCTTGAGGTTCGAACACTGGGTGCGCGCGGAGATCTCTCCCCTACCGATCTACGTCCAATCTCCTCGCGTGATCTAAGCTAGAAACAACGAACAAGACAAGGGACACGAGGTTTATACTGGTTCGGGCCACCGTTGTGGTGTAATACCCTACTCCAGTGTGTGGTGTGGTGGATTGCCACAGGGGCTGATGATGAATAGTACAAGGGAAGAACAGCCTCGTGAGGGGTGTTCTTCAGCTGGTAACATGAACTGCTTGGGTGAGTTCAGTCGCCTCTCTCTCTCTCTGCTAGGGCTCTACCAGATCTCTAGATGTCTAGGTGTGTCGATTCCCATCTACTCTGTGGTGGCTAGCTCTATTTACAGAGGCCCTGGGCCTCTCCCCAAATAAAGAGCGGGAAGGGCGCCAACTATTGGCCGTTTTGAAGGGGAACATCTAGTACAAGTTATCCTGACCAAAGGTGGTCTTTGGCTGCCAAAAGCACTGGTGATGACGTTGTCTTGGGCTCCACGGTGACCTCTGTCCTGCCGCTCTGTTGGTCTTGGTCTCATTGCACCGGAATGGTAACCTTTGTCCGTTGCCTTGGCCTGTTCTTGCCCCCTTTGCACCAAAGGGGAAACAAGGACACTGCATAGGCCGGCACCCGCCTGGCACCCGCCTGGTCTCGATCGTCATGGCTTGCGTCACGGGCTCCTCGCGAGGTACCCCTGCCTTGATCTCTCCGCCTCCTCGCGAGCCCGCCTGATGAGGCTGCCTCTGAGGAAGCTTTCTGTCGTCCGCCGCGCAAGGCTCGGCCCCTCGCGAGGGTCTTGAGCTTGAGCTGATGAAGATGGGCCACGCTGGGCTCCCACTTGAGCCACGCCGCTGGCCGCAGGCAGGCATGTCCGGGGACCCCCGTTCCCAGAACACCGACAACCGCCACTCATAAGGAAGGCAATCAAAAAATAAATCATGCTCCGACTTCATCACATAACGGTTCACCATACGTGCATGCTACGGGAATCACAAGCTTCAACACAAGTATTTCTCAAATTCACAACTACTCAACTAGCATGACTTCAATATCACCATCTTCATATCTCAAAACAATTATCAAGTATCAAACTTATCATAGTATTCAACACACTCATAAGGAAGTTTTATTATTAATATTTTATACCAAGCATATTAGGATTTTAAGCAAATTACCATGCTATTAAGACTCTCAAAATAATCTAAGTGAAGCATGAGAGATCAATAGTTTTTATAAAACAAATCCACCACCATGATCTAAAAGATATAAGTGAAGTACTAGAGCAAAATTATATAACTCAAAACATATAAGCGAAGCACATAGAGTATTCTAACAAATTCTAAATCATGTATGGCTCTATAAAAAGGTGTGTACAGCAAGGATGATTGTGGTAAACTAACAAGCAAAGACTCGAATAATACAAGACGCTCCAAGCAAAACACATATCATGTGGCGAATAAAAATATAGCTCCAAGTAAAGTTACCGATAGAAGTAGACGAAAGAGGGGATGCCTTCCAGGGCATCCCCAAGCTTTGGCTTTTAGGTGTCCTTAGATTATCTTGGGGATGCCATGGGAATCCCCAAGCTTAGGCTCTTGCCACTCCTTGTTCCATAATCCATCAAATCTTTACACAAAACTTAAAGTAGAAAATCTCTTGAGCTCCGTTAGCGAAAGAAAATAAAAGACCACTTCAAGGTACTGTAATGAACTCATTCTTTATTTATATTGGTGTTATACCAACTGTATTCCAACTTCTCTATGGTTTATAAACTATTTTACTAGCCATAGATTCATCAAAATAAGCAAACAACACACGAAAAACAGAATCTGTCAAAAACAGAACAGTCTGTGGTAATCTGTAGCTAGCGCACGATCTAGAACCCCCAAAATTCTAAAATAAAATGATGGACGTGAGTAATTTATCTATTAATCATCTGCAAAAATAATTAACTAAATATCGCTTTCCAAATAAAAATGACATCAGTTCTCGTGAGCGCTAAAGTTTCTGTTTTTTACAGCAAGTTCAACAAGACTTTCCCCAAGTCTTCCCAACGGTTCTACTTGGCACACACACATAAACACAAAAAACACAACCAAAACAGAGGCTAGATAAATTATTTATTACTAAACAGGAGCAAAAAGCAAGGAATAAAAATAAAATTGGGTTGCCTCCCAACAAGCGCTATCGTTTAACACCCCTAGCTAGGCATAACAAGCAAGAATAGATCTAGGTATTTCCATCTTTGGTAGGCAATCCATAAGTGGCTCTCATAATAGATTCATAAGGTAATTTAATTTTCTTTCTAGGGAAGCGTTCCATGCCTTTCCTTAATGGAAATTAGAATATAATATTTCCTTCCTTCATATCAATAATTGCACCAATCGTTCTAAGGAAAGGTCTACCAAGAATAATAGGACATGAAGGATTGCAATCTATGTCAAGAACAATAAAATCTACGGGCACATAATTCCTATTAGAAACAATAAGAACATCATTAATTCTTCCCATAGGCTTCTTAATAGTGGAATCCGCAAGGTGCAAGTTTAGAGAGCAATCATCAAAATCACGGAAACCTAACAAATCACACAAAGTCTTTGGAATCGTGGAAACACCAGTACCCAAATCACATAAAGCATAGCATTCATCATATTTAATTTTAATTTTAATAGTTGGTTCCCACTCATCATAAAGTTTTCTAGGGATAGAAACTTCCAATTCAAGTTTTTCTTCATAAGATTGCATCAAGGCATCAACAATATGTTTAGTAAACGCTTTATTTTGACTATAAGCATGAGGAGAATTTAGCACAGATTGCAACAAGGAAATACAATCAATCAAAGAGCAATTTTCGTAGTTAAATTCCTTGAAATCCGTAATAGTGGGTTTAGCAACATCTAGGGTTTTAATTTCTTCAATCCCACTTTTATCAAATTTAGCATCAAGATCAACAAATTCCGAATTCTTGGAACTCCTTCTAGGTAAAGGTGGATCATATTCAGTCCCATAATTATCAAGATTCATATTGCAAAACAAAGATTTAATAGGGGACACATCAATAACTTTTAGATCTTCATCTTTATTTTCATAGGAACTAGAAGAACACGCTCTTATAAAGGCATCTTTCTTAGCACGCATCCTAGCGGTTCTTTCTTTGCACTCATCAATGGAAATTCTCATGGCTTTGAGAGACTCATTGATATCATGCTTAGGTGGATAGATCTAAGTTTCAAAGAATCAACATCAAGAGCAATTCTATCAACGTTCCTAGCCAAATCATCAATCTTAAGCAATTTTTCTTCAATCATAGCATTAAAATTCTTTTGTGAAGTAATAAATTCTTTAATATTAGATTCAAAATCAGAGGGCATCTTATTATAATTTCCATAAGAATTGTTGTAGGAATTACCATAATTATTAGAGGAATTACTAGGATAAGGCCTAGGATTGAAATTTCCTCTATACGCGTTGTTACAAAAATTGTTCCTACCAACAAAATGCACATCCATAGATTTATTATTATTCTCAATCAAAGTAGACAAGGGCATATCATTAGGATCAGAAGAAACACTCTTATTAGCAAATAGTTTCATAAGTTCATCCATCTTTCCACTCAAAATATTAATTTCTTCTATCGCATGCAGCTTTTTATTAGTAGATCTTTCAGTATGCCATTGAGAATAATTAACCATAATATTATCTAGGAGTTTAGTAGCTTCTCCTAAAGTGATTTCCATAAAAGTGCCTCCCGCGGCGGAAACTAAAAGATTTCTAGAAGCAAAATTCAATCCGGCATAAAAATTCTGAACAATCATCCACAAATTTAAACCATGAGTAGGGCAATTATGTATCATTAATTTCATTCTCTCCCAATCTTGTGCAACATGTTCATGATCAAGTTGCTTAAAATTCATAATATCGTTTCTAAGAGAGATGATCTTAGAGGGAGGAAAATACTTAGAGATAAAAGCATCTTTGCACTTGTTCCATGAATCAATACTATTTTTAGGCAAAGATGAAAACCAAGCTTTAGCACGATCTCTAAGCGAAGAAGGAAATAGCTTCAATTTAACAATATCATTATCCACATCTTTCTTCTATTGCATGTCACACAAATCAAAAAAGCTATTTAGATGGGTAGCGGCATCTTCACTAGGAAGGCCGTAGAACGGATCTTTCATGACAAGATTCAGCAAAAAGCAGCATTAATTTCACAAGATTCAGCATCAGTAAGTGGAGCAATCGGAGTGCTAATAAAATCATTATTGTTGGTATTGGTGAAGTCACACAATTTAGTATTATCTTGAGCCATCGTGACAAGCAAGCAAACTAACACACAAGCAAACAGAAAGCGAGCGGGCAAAAAGAGGCAAATAGAGAGGGAGAGGGAGGATAGAGAGAGAGGGCGAATAAAACGGCAAGGGTGAAGTGGGGGAGAGGAAAACGAGAGGCAAATGGCAAATAATGTAATGTGGGAGATAAGGGTATGTGATGGGTACTTGGTGTGTTGACTTTTGCGTAGACCTCCCTGGCAACGGCGCCAGAAATCCTTCTTGCTACCTCTTGAGCACTGCGTTGGTTTTCCCCGAAGAGGAAGGGATGATGAAGCAAAGTAGTGTAAGTATTTCCCTTAGTTTTTGAGAACCAAGGTATCAATCCAGTAGGAGGCTACGTGCGAGTCCCTCGTACCTGCACAAAACAAATAAATCCTCACAACCAACGCAAATAGGGGTTGTCAATCCCTATAAGGCCACTTACGAGAGTGAGATTTGATCGATATGATAAGATAATATTTTTGGTATTTTTATGATAAAGATGAAAAGTAAAATAAAGGCAAAGTAAATAGAAAAGGAAATAACTAAGTAGTAGGAGATTAATAAAGATAGACCCGGGGGCCATAGGTTTCACTAGTGGCTTCTCTCGAGAGCATAAGTATTCTACGGTGGGTGAACAAATTACTGTTGAGCAATTGACAGAATTGAGCATAGTTATCAGAATATCTAGGTATGATCATGTATATAGGCATCACGTCCGAGACAACTAGACCGACTCCTGCCTGCATATACTACTATTACTACACTCATCGACCGCTATCCAGCATGCATCTAGAGTATTAAGTTAAAAACAGAGTAACGCCTTAAGCAAGATGACATGATGTAGAGGGATAGACTCATGCAACATGAAGAAAACCCCATCTTGTTATCCTCGATGGCAACAATACAATACGTGCCTTTTTGCCCCTACTGTCACTGGGAAAGGACACCGCAAGATTGGACCCAAAGCTAAGCACTTCTCCCATTGCAAGAAAGATCAATCTAGTAGGCCAAACCAAACTAATAATTCGAAGAGACTTGCAAAGATAACCAATCATACATAAAACAATTTAGAGAAGATTCAAATATTACTCATAGATAGACTTGATCATAAACCCACAATTCATCGATCTCAACAAACACACCACAAAAAGAAGATTACATCGAATAGATCTCCACAAGAGAGGGGGGACATTGTATTGAGATCCAGAAAGAGAGAAGAAGCCATCTAGCTACTAACTATGGACCCGTAGGTCTGAGGTAAACTACTCACACTTCATCGGAGGGGCTATGGTGTTGATGTAGAAGCCCTCCATGATCGATGCCCCCTCCGGCGGAGCTCCGGAACAGGCCCCAAGATGGGATCTCATGGATACAGAAAGTTGTGGCGGTGGAATTAGGTTTTTGGCTTCGTATCTAATCGTTTGGGGGTACGTAGGTATATATAGGAGGAAGTAGTACGTCGGTGGAGCAACAGGGGGCCCACAAGGGTGGAGGGCGCGCCTCGGGGGGTAGGCGTGCCCCCTACCTCGTGGCCTCCTCTTTTCTTTCTTGACGTAGGGTCCAAGTCTCCCTGGTCTTGTTCGTTGAGAAAATCACATTCTCGAAGGTTTCATTCCATTTGGACTCCGTTTGATATTCCTTTTCTTCGAAACCCTAAAACAGGCAAAAACAGCAATTCTGGGTTGGGCCTCCGGTTAATAGGTTAGTCCCAAAAATAACATAAAACTGGATAATAAAGCCCAATAATGTCCAAAGCAGTAGATAATATAGCATGGAGCAATCAAAAATTATAGATACATTGGAGACGTATCAAGGTGGACCACTTTGCATCACACAGTGGAAAATGTTTCCCGCCATCAAGCAGTATGTGCCTTCAAGGAAGGCGTTAAAAATTGGGAGCTGGTCCTGAAATTCGGTCGGACAGGAGATATGTCTCTGACTCGGATGATAGAAATAGACATTCAGTATGCTAACGGAGAAGAAGAGGATCGACTCCGCAGTGGAAAGAGCAAACCAGTCGGTCAAGATTCCAATCGGAAACAAAAGCGTAAAGCTTGGCCTGCAGGACCTGGTGAAACTGCGGTAGTGATTCAAGGAAAGTTTGAAGGGAAACCTAAGGGGCCTTGGACCCCCAAGAAAGTAAAAGATGCAGCCGGTAACGATGTGATGGATTTGCCATGTCACATTCACACCAAGAAAGATGAAGAAGGCAATCTGATTTATCCTAAGCATACCACTCGACAGTGTCGGGTTCTGATCGAGCAATTCCGAGAGAAACAACATAATGAGAAGGAAAAAGAATCTGGCAAGGATGAAGACAAAGAGGAAGATGATGGTTTTCCTAATGTCAATTCCACCCTAATGATTTTTGCTCATGTTGAAAGCAAAAGTCGACTGAAAGTGACCAACAGAGAAGTGAATATGGTTGCTCCGACAACGACAACATACCTGAAGTGGTCACAAACAGCTATCACATTCGGCCAGTCTGACCACCCTGCTCGCATAGCCAATCCAGGGAGGCAAGCATTGGTGGTCGACCCAGTTGTTGGACGTACACGATTGACAAAAGTGTTGATGGATGGTGGTAGTGGTCTGAATATTCTTTACGCTGAAACCTTGAAAGGGATGGGCATTCCGATGTCCAAACTTAGTGAGAGCAACATGAGCTTTCACGGCATCATCCCTGGCAAGAAGGTTGAATCACTCGGCCAGATAACCTTGGACGTGGTTTTCGGTGATTCAAAGAATTACCATAAGGAAAAGTTGACATTTGAAGTAGTGGATTTCCAGAGTGCTTATCATGCTATTCTGGGGACGCCTGCATATGTGCATTTTATGGCTCGACCATGTTACGTGTATCTCAAGCTGCCTGATCCCAGAGGAGTGATCACGGTCACTGGCAATCGGCAAAAGGCAGATGAATGCTTCCAGAAGGGTTCTAAAATTGCCGATGCACAAATGGCAGCAGTTGAAATGCAAGAGTATCAGAAAAATGCAGATCCGAGTGATTTGCTGCGAGCCAAGAAGCCTGCCACAGATTTTGCATTTCAGTCGTCCGGAGAAACAAAACCGATTCATATTCATCGGACCGATCCTAATGCTGCTCCTACTCATATCTCAACATCAATCAACAGCAAATAGGAAGAAGCGCTCATCCAGTTCCTCCGTGAGAACTGGGACATCTTAGCATGGAAACCTTCTGACATGCCGGGTGTACCCAGGGGACTAGCTGAGCATCGTTTGGGAGTCGACCCGAAAGTGAAGCCAGTCAAGGAACATCTTAGACTGTCTGTCATACAGAAGAGAAAAGCAATTGGCGAGGAAGTGGCTCGGCTCCTAGCAGCTGAGTTCATCCGAGAGATTTACCACTCCGAGTGGCTTGCCAATGTTTTCATGGTCCCCAAGAAGGACGATTCACTTCGTATGTGCATTGACCTCAAGCATATCGATCGGGCCTACGCGAAAGATCATTTTCCTCTCCCCCATACCGACCAAATCATTGAATCGATTGCGGGGTGTGAGCGTTTGTCTTTTCTAGACGCCTATTCCGGGTATCATTAGATCCGACTATATGGACCCGGTGAGATAAAAACAGCTTTCATCACTCCATTCGGGTGCTTTTGTTATGTCACCATGCCATTCGGCCTCAAGAACGCTGGTGCCACATTTATGAGGATGATTCAGAAGTGCCTGCTCACTCAAATCAGTCAGAATGTTGAAGCATATATGGACAACATTGTGGTCAAGTCGCGCAAAGGTTCCAACCTGCTGACTAACCTCGCTAAAACCTTTGCCAACCTAAGAAGGTATGATATCAAGCTTAATCTATCGAAATGCACATTCGGAGTTCCAGGAGGAAAGTTACTCGGTTTCCACGTTTCCGAACGAGGGATCGATGCCAACCCAGAGAAAGTTGGAGCCATACTCCGGATGAAACGCCCTGTGCGTGTGCATGACGTTCAGAAGCTTACTAGTTGTTTGGCCGCCTTAAATCAATTCATCTCTCGCCTCGGTGAAAAGGCATTACCTCTTTACCGACTGATGAAGAAATATGGTAAGTTCAAGTGGACTCCTGAAGCTGATGCAGCGTTTGGAGAACTCAAAACCCTGCTTTCCACCCAGCCGGTGCTTGCTGCCCCAATCAGCAAAGAGCCTTTACTACTTTATATTGCAGCCACGGTCGAGCGGGAAGAAGAAGGAAAAAACCTATAAAATTCAGCGTCCAGTGTACTATATTTCTAAAGTCTTGACTCCATCCAAGAAAAGATATCCTCATTATCAGAAGCTTGTTTATGGGATTTACATGACCACGAAGAAGGTTGCACATTATTTCTCTGATCACTCCATTACAGTCGTCAGCGACGCACCATTGTCAGAAATTCGGAACAACAGAGATGCAACTGGTCGAGTGGCAAAGTGGGTGATTGAACTCCTTCCCTTGGATATCAAGGTTGAGGCAAAGAAAGCTATCAAGTCTCAGGCAATAGAGGATTTCCTCGCCGAGTGGGTCGAGCAGCAACAACCGACTCAGATTCACTCGGAGCATTGGACCATGTACTTTGATGGATCCAAGATGCTGAACGGTTCTGGTGCTGGGGTGGTATTCGTATCCCCTCGAGGAGACAGACTCGGCTATGTTCTTCAGATTCATTTTGATTCCTCCAACAACGAAGCTGAATATGAAGCACTTCTGTATGGGTTGCATATGGCCATTTCACTCGGCGTCCGTCGCCTAATGGTCTACAACGACTCAGATTTGGTGGTTAATCAAGTGATGAAGGAGTGGGACGTCAGAAGCCCGGCTATGACTGGCTATTGCAATGCATTGAGAAAGTTAGAGAAGAAATTTGAGGGGTTAGAGCTCCATCATATACCTCGACTGAAAAATCAAGCAGCTGATGATTTGGCAAAGATAGGATCCAAGCGTGAGCCTATCCCCAGTAATGTGTTCTTGGAGCATCTTCACATGCCGCCCGTCCAAGAGGATCCCTTCACGGAGGAGCCCCCACAACATAAGAGCCCTACTGATTCGACTGAAGTTGAAATCCCACCTATGGTCGACTTGGTCATGGAAGTATTGGTCGTCATATCCGATTGGACAGTGCCGTACAACGCGTATATTCTCAGGAAAGAGCTTCTAGAGGATGAAGAAGAGGCCCGTCAGATTGTCCGTCGATCTAAATTTTTCACAATAGTGGGTGGACAGCTTTATAGAGGAAGTGTTACCGGAGTTGCTCAGAAGTGTATCACACCAGAAGAAGGTCGAGTGATCCTCAACGACATCCACTCGGGGACCTGTGGTCACCATGCGTCCTCTCGGACCATTGTGGCCAAAGCATATCGAGGGGGATTTTATTGGCCACAAGCGAATGAAATGGCAAAAGACATAGTCGACAGATGTGAAGGTTGCCGGTTCTACTCCAACATGTCTCACAAGCCTGCATCAGCCCTGAAGACCATTCCACTCGTCTAGCCCTTTGTTGTTTGGGGATTAGATATGGTTGGACCTCTGAGGACTGGCAGAAGTGGCTTCACCCACGTGCTCGTAGCAGTCGACAAGTTCACCAACTGGATTGAAGCCAAGCCTATCAAAAACCTCGAAGCAAGTACTGTTGTCAGCTTCATCAGAGAGTTGACATTCAAATATGGCATCCCGCACAGCATCATCACAGATAATGGGTCGAACTTCGATTCTAATGAGTTCATAGCCTTTTGCGCTTCCCAAGGCACTCGGGTTGACTATGCTTCAGTCGCCGATCCCCAGTCGAATGGACAAGATGAAAGAGCAAACGGGTTGATTCTCAAAGGAATGAAACCTCGATTGATGCGTGACCTCAAGCATGCAGCGGGTGCCTGGGTCGATGAACTTCCATCAGTACTTTGGGGATTGAGGACAACTCCTAATCGGTTGACTGGCCGAACTCCATTCTTCTTAGTCTATGGGGCTGAAGCCGTGCTTCCAAGTGACTTACTTCATAACGCCCCACGAGTGGAACTCTTCTCAGAAGCCGAAGCAGAACAAGCCCGTCAGGATGCTGTCGACCTTCTGGAAGAAGAAAGAGAGATGGCGCTGATCCGGTTGACTATCTATCAGCAAGATCTGCGTCGATTCCACACCAGAAACATGAGAGGTTGAGCATTTCAAGAGGGAGACCTGGTTCTTCTAGTGGATCAGCAGAAACCACACAAGCTCGCTCCTGCTTGGGAAGGCCCCTTCATCATAACCAAAGTACTTCACAACAGGGCTTATCGCCTCTACAGTGTGGAGCACAATAAAGACGAGCCACGCGCTTGGAATGCGGAGCTGCTCCGCCCCTTTTATAATTAAGCATTCCGATTGTTGTGATGTAATAAGAAATACATTCTAGTTCGATTATCAAAGACACGGTTTCACATATGATTGTTGTTCTTTTTTTAAGTGTTCTAAATCCCCCAGTGGGTGTCTTAGCTGCGAATCCACTTCGCCTAAGATCTAAAAATAAAATCCTACCGAGTGGTGAGCAAGTATCTCTCTCGGGGGCTTAGCTGCGAATCTATCTCGCCTAAGTTTAAAAAATCCTACCGAGTGGTGAGAAACCCTCCCACTCGGGGGCTTAGCTACAGTCCAGTACTCGCCTAAGTTTAAAAAATCCTACCGAGTGGTGAGCAACCCTCCCACTCGAAGGCTTAGCTGTAGTCCAGTACTCGCCTAAGTTTAAAAAATCCTACCGAGCAGTGAGCAACCCTCCCACTCGGGGGCTTAGCTGTGAATCCGTCTCGCCTAAGTTTAAAAAAACCTACCGAGTGGTGAGCAACCCTCCCACTCGGAGGCTTAGCTGCAGTCAAGTACTCGCCTAAGTTTAAAAATACTACCGAGTGGTGAGCAACCCTCCCACTCGGAGGCTTAGCTGCAGTCCAGTACTTGCCTAAGTTTAAAAAATCCTACCGAGTGGTGAGAAACCCTCCCACTCGGGGGCTTAGCTGCAGTCCAGTACTCGCCTAAGTTTAAAAAATCCAACCAAGTGGTGAGCAACCCTCCCACTTGGGGGTTTAGCTGCAGCCAGTACTGGCCTAAGTTTAAAAAATCCTACCGAGTGGTGAGCAACCCTCCCACTCGGGGGCTTAGCTGCAGTCTGGTAGTCACCTAAGTTTAAAAAATCCTACCGAGCGGTGAGCAACCCTCCCACTCGGGGGCTTAGCTGCAGTCCACTACTCGCCTAAGTTTGAAAAATCCTATCGAGTGGTGAGCAACCCTCCCACTCGGGGGCTTAGCTGCAGTCCAGTACTCACCTAAGTTTGAAAAATCCTACCGAGTGGTGAGCAACCCTCCCACTCGGGGGCTTAGCTGCAGTCCAGTACTCGCCCAAGTTTGAAAAATCCTACCGAGTGGTGAACAACCCTCCCACTCGGGGACTTAGCTACAATCCAGTACTCGCCTAAGTTTTAAGATTCGCTCCATCCTTACCCGTAAGGGCGGCGAGGTGCAGGTCGACTATGATCTGTCCTAGGAGCTTCGACACAAATACAACATCCGCTCCATCCTTATCCGTAAGGGTGGCGGGGTGCAGATCGACCATGATCTGCCCATGATTCACTCGACTGAGCTGCATCACAAAGTCAACAACAACTCAAACTGCAAGAAACAAGTTCTACGCAAAGAGTCCAAAGATTCAAAAGCAACCAAAGTTCAGATAAAATCCTAAAGTTCCAGAACACGGATTAAAGTACTCGGGCATCATGCCTGAAGGAGTTTAACGATTACAAAATCACTCGGCATTCCGAGGCAAATTTAAGGCGAGGCATAAAGTTTGTTAATCCGTAGAAGGATGGCTTGCAGGCTCGACGAACTCATCCAGATCAATCCCGTCAGCAATCCGAGTGGCAGCAGCAATGAAGGTTTCCTTGAAGGATCGGAAGTCATGCCTTTTGGTATTGGCAACCTTGATCGCCGCCAGCTTTTATTCTCGGGCTTCCTTATAGTGGACACGAACCAGCGACAGAGCCACGTCAGCACCGCATCGGGCAGAAGACTTCTTCCATTCCTGCACTCGACCAGGGACCTCATTGAGTGAAGTCATCAGGGAATCGAGGTCATTTTGAAGCATCTCCCTTGGCCAGAGTGTTGTATCGATGCGCGACACCGCCACCTTCAAGCGAGCAAGATAGCTCGTAACACTGGCAACACGGGACTCCAGTCGGAGCACGTTCATAGCAGCATCATCACCGATGGGAGAAAGGATGGGGTCCAGACCTATGCAGTCTCTTCTTCAAAGTTTTGGCAGAATTCTGCAGATCCAAGGAGTTAATGAGTCGACCGATTCTTGGTGACTTGCAAATAGCAAATTAGTTGGACAAAGGAAAATACCTTCAAAAATAAGGAACAACTTTTTGGCGAGTGGCCCCAGATAAACCTCCAGGTCATTTCTCTTACGAGAAATGCCTTCAATCTTCTCGTTCAAAGAAACTTTGTCCTTATTCAGGTGAGTCTCTTCTTTGTTGGCCTCGGTGAGGGATGCCATTAGTTTGGCGTTGTCTTCCTCCAGTGCTCCGACTGAAGCCAGCTTCTTGTTAGCAAGTGCGGTCTTCTCCTTAGCCTCCTTCTGCGCAGCTGCAAGGTCAAGATCCTTTTGTGCCAAGTCTTGCTTCATTTTATTTGAAGAATGTGCATTTGGGTCAAGGAGAGGAACAAAGAGATAACTTGAGAGATGGTCAAGATAAACAGTTGACAGGTTGTTACCTTCCGTACCAGCTACTTTGTCTTGAGCCTTTTTCAAGTTTTGATTGGCCAGCTCCAAATCAAGGTTGAGTTGTCTCTCCTTTTCCTCAAATTCGGCGAACTTGGAGATAAGCTCACAGGATTTCTATAGTCAGCAAAAGATACATCAATGGACAAGATCAAATATCATTCGCTTCCGAGTGAATAGAATTCTAAGACTACCGCAGAATCAAACATTCTACAGTAGTCTCGGGGACTACACCCAGTGGGTGCAATTACCGTGCCCCCACTGGTTCAAGTTCCACTCAACATGGCCTGCCCAGACCGGAAAAAAACACCATGGGTCTCGGGGACTACACCCAGTGGGTGCACTTAGCGTGCCCCCACTGGTTCGGATTCCACTCGACATGGTCCGCCCAGACTGAGTGGAAGAGTGAAATGGTAAAGACATTTTCTCCAGGCCTCCACCGAATCACACATTCGACGGTGGCCTCGGGGACTACACCCAGTGGGTGCACTATGCGTGCCCCCACTGACCCAGAACTACAACCGACACAACCTAGTCGACTCAACTGGGAAAGTTACTCGACATAAATTCAAACACCCAGTGGGTGTGCAGATGCGAACTGCAGAATAACAGGAGGATGCACGAAGAAAAGTTTTCAGGTACCATATCGTAACAGAACAAGCGCCAAGATAAGAATTCAGTCGGAAGCCAACTTACCTGGACATTGGCTCAAAGGGCCGCATTGGCGTCATAAGCAGCCTGACTGTTTTCATGCACCATCTTCACTCGCTCCATCATTATGCCAGCTTGGAGAATGGCTTCTACAGCGGCGCCTGCCTGGTCTTCTGAAACGTCATGAGTAGTGAAGAATGGGGTTGGCGGTTCAGTCGCGGCAGCTTGAAGTTCCAAGGCATGAGGCTGGATAGTTGAAGCAAACACTGGTGTAGTCAACAATGTGGGGCGTGCACTTCATACTGGAACAGCGAAAGTAACAGAAGCCCGAGTCACATCTTCAGGCTGTTGAATCACTGGCTCTGCCACCGGCACCGATTGGGACGTCTTGCCAGTTGATGCCTTCTTACTCCTCCTAGGCCTCAGCGGCACATCCTTGTCGTCATCCGGAAGATCAATGAAATGGGGAGGAGCTGCAAAAAGAATTAGTCGTCAGAATTCAGTCGGTCAACAGAATGGCTGAGAAAGCAAAGGCAAGTTTGCAAAAGTCATACCCGGGTTAGAAGTGACCGTGTCTTCTACATCCTCATCACCATCCCTGTAAGCAGAAGTCCCAGAAGTAGCAGCTCTGCAAGTTTCAAGATTCACTTGGACAAATGAGAAAGAGAGTCGACAGCACAAATCCTCGATCGAAAAGTGGAGACAATACACTTACGCAGAAGCGACGGGGATGTCAATCTTGATTTTGGGCAGGGTCTTCCGAGGCTTTGGTTCTGTAACTTTTTGCTACTTCGGGGCCTTCTCAGTCAGCACATGGGAAGAGGTCCAAGTGCACTTGGAAGTCTGTCCGGTCGGCCTAGCTACTTCTCCATGGACACTCACTGGGTCGTGCTTATGATTGGAACGCTTTTCGATGCGAGGCGGTGACTCGACTTCTACACCACTGCTCGAGTCCTCGCTTTCCTCCTCCTCTTCTCCTCCATCAGATTGCCATTCCATGATTTCGCCTCCGCTTTCCTCTCCATCTTGGTGCTGCTCTTGCTCCCCGTTCGGCATTGATTGCGCCTCTGTATAAACCTGCAAAACAGAAGAGATGACCAGAGGAAAGTCGGCTCAGTAAGCAACGGCAAGTCAGAATGAAAAACACTCAGAGATAAGAGACAGACCTTGTCTGGTTGGTTGTTGGTGTTGAATGGTAAAACTCTTCGGGACCTCCTGGGGTTGTCCTTGTTCCCTGTCATGATTTGCACCCACTGTGCCACCGTCTTCTCATCGACGTCCTCCGGATGGATCCGAGTGGAATCTTCAATTCCCGAGTACATCCACATGGAGTGGTCACGGGCTTGGAGGGGTTGAATACGTCGACTGAGGAATACCTCGAGCAGATCCATGCCAGTCACTCCTTCACGAATCTGCTGAACTACTCGCTCCATCAACATGGACACCTCCACCTTCTCTGTTGGAGTCACTCTCAAAGAAGTGGGTTTCTAGACACGCGCCAAGGAAAAGGGGGGAGACCTGTCGAATGACCTGGGGTCGGCTTGTCTTTGCAATAAAACTAAGTCGACTGCCACCCTCTAACCGAGTCAGGAAGAGTCATCGCAGGAAAAGCACTCTTTCCCCTCATCTGGATACCTAAGCCCCCACACATCTGGATCACCTTGGGTTCTCTCGTCACTCGGATTGGCCTTTTTCACAGTTTGCGAGCGGCACGTGAAGATGTGCTTAAATAGGCCCCAGTGCGGTCGACAGCCCCAGAAATTCTCACATAAGGAAATATAAGCTGCAAGGTACGTGATCATGTTGGGGGAGAAATGGTGGAGTTGAGCTCCAAAGAAGTTCAAGAATGCTTGGAAAAAGGGGTGTGGAGGCAAAGAAAAACCGCGGTCGATGTGAGTGGCGAGCAAGACGCACTCACCCTCCTGAGGCTGCGGCTCAGATTCATCCCTCGGAAGCCTCCAGGAATCATGCTCGATCAGCCCACTCTCGGCCAGGTCTTGTAGATCATCCAGCACGAGCGTGGATCGGATCCAGTTGCCCTGGAAGGAGCCGCGCGGCAGAGCAGATCTTGACGATGACCCGCCCCGACTCGTCTTCTTCCCTTTCCCCTTCGCCGTCACTTTCTTCGCACGCTCCAGGGAGGCGGTCTTGTCCTTCCCCATTACGGCGGAATGGGCTCGAGGTGGGCGGCAGCACCAAGAGTGGAGACGGGAGCAATGGAGAAACAGAGGAGGAAGGAGGAGAAACAGAGGCACACTGTGCAAAATCCCCCAACCCGACGTCTTATATGGAGTCTTCTCCGAGTGACTGACGACTGGGCCCGGGAAATCGTGTCAAATCCCGGAACTGTCTCCTGCTCGGTACATGGAGAAAAAGGCGGCGCGGTAATCAAGGCGCCCCTGCCTAATCCATCCCGATTACTGCGGCCTCCTTCGTCCCGCGCGCTTCCCAAAATTTCGAATCCCGTAAGATCCGGGAACTGCAGAGCAACCAGTCAGACTAAAGATTTCTTTCATATCAACACTCGGAACTTATCAGCAAAAGTTCATTCGACAAGACTAAGAATGGATCAAGGCGACTGGAAAATAAGTTGAAGCCATCATGTTGTTCGTTGATCCTAACAAGACGCTTCCGAAGCGTAAAAATTGAGTCGGGAGTATTTTTCAACTCCTCCTCCACTCGAACCCTGAACCATTCGGGGGCTAATGATGAAGCTATGTACCTAGGGTAAGGTCATAGGCCTGACCTAGACACCCTCCCTAGGACATCACCCTAAAGTCAGAAGCATTCAAGGGATACCATCATCCACTCAACCAGAAATGTTCCACTTGGAAGACTCTATGTCACTCGACCATAGCAATGATCACTCGACAGACAGAAGATCAAAGGCCACTCTGAAAAGCAACGGTCGGGTGTTTACTCTGTAGACTTAATGGTCATTTATGTCACTTTATTACTAGCGTTACCGGAAATGCCCCATCTTTATGTACCTTCAACCCTTTGTAACTGAGGGCGGGAGGTGTCTGGCGAACTCTATATAAGCCACCCCCCTCCTCAGGGACAAGGGTTCGCACCCCTGTAAACCCACACGCATATAATCAAGTCGACCGCCTCCGGGCACCAAGACGTAGGGCTATTACTTCTACCGTGAAGGGCCTGAACTCGTAAATCTTGTGTGTACAACTTCACCACAGCTGGGATCTTGCCTCCTCATACCTACCCCCCATTCTACTCTCAGTCTTAGAACCACGACACCGGGCTCGCGCTAAGCGCCGGGCCGCCCTTGCTGCCTGCGTTGCTCAGGCAGCTCCCGTCGGCGGGCCTCCCCGTCGTTCTCCGTCACCCGCCGCCTACGCCGTCACCGGTCCAGCAGCAAACGAGCAGCAAGCCTCTTTGTTGGATCCCTCCATGCACCGCGACAGCCACACCGCCACCCCGTCGTTGACACCGGCCGGCTTGTCATCTCACGCTCGCTGCGCCCCCACGGACGCGCAGTCCGCGCTGCTCATGGCACGCGAGCTCCTGCGCTACCGTCCGGTCGACGACCTCTACGAGGACTGGCTGGACTGCATCGCCGAGCTCGTCAGCGCCGCGGGAGGCTCTCCTGCACCATCCCTCTCGTTGCCTCGCCCTCCGCCAGCTGCGGACGACGTGGCTCACGGAGCGCCTCCGTCTCCTCCACAACAAGATGGTACCCTTGCGCCAAGGCGTATGGCTCATGGAGCAACTCAGTCTCCCCCACGCCAAGGCGGCATCCTCGCTCCAAGATGCGCGGTCCAGTGGCGCGACCCACCGTGCCGCGTGCCAGCGCACGAGAAAAGACATTGCCAAGAGATTCCCCGTCCCCAAGGAAGTGCTCCACCGCTCCCAGCTCTGCCACGCCAGGATTGCTTGCTGCGACAGGGCCATGCGCCGCGTGCCGCAGCGACGCATGGGCACCAGGACCAGGCTCCACCTCCAAGATGGGCCCCGGTGACCACGGCCGGCTGCCGGGCCTTCACCCCGAGCTGCGTAGGGTCGCCTGGCCAGGCAAGTTCAAGCCAGACCTGCCTCTGCGCTACGATGGCACCCCCGACCCCGCAGAGTTCTTGCAGCTCTATGAGCTGAGCATCGAGGCGGCCAGTGGCGACGAGAAAGTCATGACGAACTGGTTCCCCATGGCACACAAGGACGGCGCTCGCTCGTGGCTCCTGAACCTGCCTCCTGGCTCGATGTTCTCCTAGGACGAGATGCGCGACCGTTTCGTCACCAACTTCCAGGGCACTTGCGACCGCCCCCCTGCCGTGTGTGACCTGCGCCGCTTTCAAACAATAACCAGGGGAGACCCTCCATAAGTACATCCAACGCTTCAACAATGTTCGTCTCAAGATCCCCATGGTGACAGATGAGGCCATCATCTCTGCGTTCTCTGATGGCGTCCGCGACAGCAAGATGAAGGAGGAACTCGCCATCCATGAGGAGCTGTGCACATCCCTGGAGCTGTTCAACCTAGTGACCAAGTGCGCAAGGGCTGAGGAAGGGCGCCTTTCCCTTCTCAAGCTCCCGACTGCCGACCCGGAGGAGAAGAAAGCCAAGGCCAAGGACGTGAAGCGCAAGGGAGCGACCGTACTCGCAGCAGAGCCGGACACGAAGCGCGGCAGGGACCAGCCTGAGTCATCCAAGGGCAGCCGGCCGTTCTGCGCCTTCCACAACGTACATAGCCACAACACCAATGATTGCGGAGAGCTCAGAGCCATGCAAGACGGACGCTTCGGCCGACGCCCTGAGCACAATGACCGAGGCTATGGACGAGGTGGAGGACGCGGCGGAGGATGCTGGGATGACCAGGGCCCACGCCAGGAGTGGCGCGACCAGCCTCGTGAGGACCGCTGGCAGGATCAGCCTCGCGAAGGTGCCTAGAGGAATCAGCCTCGCGAGGACCGTCCTCGGGGTAATGCTGGGCTTCCTCCACTGCCGCCACCAAGAAGGAATGATGACCATCACCAAGACGAGGGGCCTGGGGGCTTCCAAGAGCCGCGTGCTATCGCATGCATCTTGGGCGGAGCTCAAGCCCCAGCCTCACAGCATATCTTCAAGCAGTTTGCTCGTGAGGTGAACGCAGTTCTTCCCTAGCTCGGGGCTACACGCCTGCTCAGGTGGTCCAAGTGCGCTATTACCTTCAGCTCAGCAGACCAGCTCAAGTGCGCGGCCAGCGCTGGCGCTCTCCCAATGCTTTGTTCACCCGTCATCAGCAACGTGCAAGTCGCCAAGACCCTCATCGACGGCGGTGCAGGGCTCAACGTCCTGTCCGTCGAGATGTTCGACAACCTTCAAGTGCCATACGATCAGCTTCATCCTACCAAGCCTTTCTCAGGAGTGACCGACGGCTCCACCACGCCAATAGGTCAGGTCCGCCTTCCCGTCACCTTCGGAGAACGCAACAACTACCGCACCGAGCTCATCTACTTTGATGTCGCCCACATTCGTTTGCCGTGCAATTCCATCCTCGGGTATGCAGCCCTGGCCAAGTTCATGGCAGTGGCGCACCACAGCTACAACGTCCTCAAGACGCCACGGAGTGGCGGGATCATCACAGTCCCCTGCAAAGAAAGAGATGTGGTGTGCTCCCTCGAGCGCGCCTTCCAAGCAGCGTCAATCGAAGACCCCAGCAACAACGTAGCTCGGTACCCTCCTGAGGTCGTCCCCAAGAAGAAGAAGCAGCTACTCCGTGCTGGACCTCGGGAGGGCAGCGCCGCAAGTGGTACCTCATCAGGATCAGCGCCCGCACCTGGGGCGCCTCCCTTTGTCGCATAGGAAGGCGCGCCCAGCGCCCTCCTCGGGCAGGGTTTAGGGGCTCTTTTCTGGAGGGCCTCAGACCTTGCCAACATTACGAGGGAGGCGCTCGGGCACCACTTGGAGGCGTGCTTCGTGGCACGTCTCCCTCAGGAAGACACTGGGCAAGGAGCGCCCGACGCTCAGGAGTTCATCACCAAGGTATCTCACGAGCTTCAGGAAGCAAGAGCAATACGCGGCGACTGCCACCCACCTGGCGCTGCTCCCCACCCAGGCGAGGGTCATGAGCTGCGCATCTGCATCGACATACCAGGGCTCAACCGAGTCGCATCTCAGGAGCGCTTCTGGCCTTCACGTGTTGGGCGCTGCGAAGGTCCACCTCACAGCTACGTTCGCATGCCATTCGGCCTGCCGAGCATGGTTGCTGCCTTCCAACGCAACCTGCGGAGCGTCATGGCGGGTCAGGAGGCAAGGCACTACGCAGTCCTGGCAGAGATGGCGATGGTCCTCAAGGAACCGCCTGGACCCCCAGAGCCTCCCGAGGCTCAGGGCCCCGATGGCTCGTGAGGAGCAACCCCCTCACCGTGTACCTTTAGCTGCCTCAACACCCCTTCATCAACGGAATCAGGTGACATTTTCCAAGTGTATTTAGCTAGGAGCGCCCTCAGGGCTTCATCATTCCCAGGCTGCGTGGGTCCGTCCCTGTGGCATGTATCCCTTCATTTTTATGTCTTTAGCTTACCTTACTGGGGGCGCCCCTCGGGCTGCATCTTCCCTAGGCCGCTCGGGCCGGTCCCAGTGGTGCGTATCGTTCATGCATTTACCTGAGCTAGTTTGCCTTCCATGCTTAATCTATCTATGGCTATCACCTGCTTGATTGTTGCCCACCGCAGGAGCCGCGCACCGGTCGTCTTTCTTCAGGACCCTTCGCGTGAGAGGGTTAGGCACGGCGTCTGTGCTCGGGCGCGTCCCTGCAGCGTCGATAAATCCAACGGTTGAGCTCTGTCTGGCGGGCCGGCCCCGTTCACGTCACCTCCTGGGGCAGTTGGTGCTTGGCTTTCTCATGCGATAACCTCAGGAGATTCGTTCAGCACAGGTTGTCTGACCACCTCGCAGGACCAACACAGTGAACAAGAACCAAGACCAGGCGCAACCCGCCTTGAGGTAGGGCCTCGTGAGTCCCGCGCTGGCTCACGAGTGCCCGGGCGCACCTCGTCTAGCCCTGCCATGCAAGCCACGTGTCAGGGCGGGGCTGTACACGCCTCAGGGGCTCTCCGCAGTAGGGAGTCCCCTCCCACAAGCCAGCAACGGACCAACGATCACCATGGCATTTTGTGCCCTTCCTCGTGCTAACTTGCAGGAACTTCCTGAGGACTACAGCGGGCGGTACCGCGAACTCTCTCTCTCTCTCTTCTCCCATGTGATTCGCTTGCGCGTTAAAAGGGGGGCTCCTGAGCATCGCGACTCAGGAGCTCTTACTGGCTCTCCAACCCTCACCCCCTGGCCTTGACCATGGCATCATGACCTGGCATACTAGCGACGGCTGAGCTCGCTCGAGGGCCGAGACCTGAGGACGTAGAGCACCAGGAAGAACATGGAGAAGAGGGGGAGGCCCGCACGGGCCTAACCTAGCTACCCAGCAGCAGCCAACACCCAAGTCCGGTATGGCACCTGAAGCCAGCTCTGGAATGCCAAAATAAGTCTTGTACCTGGACCAACCCTGCACTACGACATAAGATTATTCTTGACTTTCCGCTGCCCTGTTGCGGCAATGTCGCCTCCCTTTCCCATCCTCAGGTAGCTGCTTGCACGCTAAAGGGGACCTCTTGAGCATCGCGCCTCAGGAGCTCTTATTGGACCTCGAGCCGCTCACCTCCTGGCCTTGACCATGGCATTGCGACCTGGCATACCAGCGACGGCTGCAGCCTGCCTGGGGACCGGGACCTGTCGGCGTAGAGCACCAAGCTGTTGTGGGATTGGAAAGGGGGAGACTGAGCCTCAGTAGGACATATGCTCGCGAGTTTTCACAATAAGGATAATATTAACAAAAGGCATTACAGACGCTTTACACACCCCCGCGTGGTCCATTTCGATTCCTCACGGGGAACAAAAGAAAAGGAATCCCTAGGACCTATATCTACACACGCCGGACGTCGCCGACGCCATCATCAACAGTGGGCCACGAAGGGCCTACGCCAACCCCATCCAGATCAATGGCGATGGCGGCCAGACACGTTGACCTTGCTCCGGGACCGACGGGAGCTCGGGGGCACGTAGCTGTCGTCGCTCGTCTCCGGAGACTCCACGAGCTCGGGGGAGTCGTTGGACCACCAGGAGTCGCCGCTGTCGCTGGAGGAGCTGCAGGCAAGGCCTGTGGCAGGCCTAGCGCCCGCCGTTGCACCGTCCTAGCGACCTCCTTCAGGGCAGCACTCCAAGCGGCGGCCTTCCTCGTCAAAGACCTTGAAGAACAGCATGGAGGCGCTGTCATACTCACAGTGGATGGCGAGGGCGCCACTCGTGCGGCAGACTCGGGCAATCTCGCCCCAGCCTCGGGTCATGAAGATCCTCCCGGAGGCGGCGGCTTCAATTTCTGCTCTAGTCGCCGGGGCATCGCAGTCGGCGTGCTGTGGCCAAACCTCGAGAGGGCCCCTCGGTGACATCTCGGCGGTGAAGAACGGCGGAAGGCGAATCCAAGTGCTCGCGGGCATGTTGCCCACAACACGAACTTGCGTGAGGAGTCCGCAGCATGGACCCCTGGGGCAACGACGTGCGCCTCCGCGGCACGGCGAACATGGCCCTAGCACGGGCGGCGACGCTCATCGCTCCCCCCTCCGGAATCATCGGCGAGAGCATACAAGGGCAACGGGTACCCAGGAGGCGGCCTTTCGTACCACGGCCGCGACACCACCGGCCTCATGACCATCTCGCAACGATGGGGCCTCCTCTTCTTCGGCGGGAGCAGCCCGTGCTCGTTAAGGGGAGCCTTGCCCTTCTTCGCGGCCGAGAACCTCCGAATCGGCGCCATGACTGCACCAGCAAGGAGTGGTGCAAGGAAGGAGAAGAAGCAGGAGAGGTAGAGGAGAGACGGGTGATGGGGCTCTGCCCCCCAACTCCCATTTATAGCCAAGGGGAGGCCAACCGCCGGCCTCCATGATCTAAGGTAATAATGATGGCCTTTCCTTGCATGCAGCAGGGACTCGTCAAGTCGGCAGTTGCCGAGGCTACGTGGGGAAGCGGAGACGCCCACGTCCAATCAACCAACATGCGTCGACCAAGGTCGCGAGCTATTGGGGCCCGCGGCGCTCCGCACTTGCCCCTTGGTTTCGCCTCGAAGCCAAGCCCGAGCGCGCCTTGGGCCCGGGGGCTACTGACGGTGTTCTGGGAACGGGGGTCCCCAAACTTGCCTGCCTGCGGCCCACGGCGTGTGTTAGTGTCAAAACCGTCGGATCTCGGGTAGGGGGTCCCGAACTGTGCGTCTAGGCCGGATGGTAACAGGAAGCAGGGGACACGAAGTTTTACCCAGGTTCGGGCCCTCTTGATGGAGGTAAAACCCTACGTATTGCTTGATTAATATTGATGATATGGGTAGTACAAGAGTAGATCTACCACGAGATCGGAGAGGCTAAACCCTAGAATCTTGCCTATGGTATGATTGTATGTTGTGATTGTTGTCCTACGGACTAAAACCCTTCGGTTTATATAGACACCGGAGAGGGTTGGGGTTACACAAGGTTGGTTACAAAGGAGGAGATATCCATATACGTATTTCCTAGCTTGCCTTCCACGCCAAGTAGAGTCCCATATGGACACGAGACGAAGTCTTCAATCTTGTATCTTCATAGTCTAACAGTCCGGCCAATGGAGATAGTCTGGCTGTCGGGAGACCCCCTAATCCAGGACTCCCTCAGTAGCCCCCGAACCAGGCTTCAATGACGACGAGTCCGGCGCACAGTATTGTCTTCGGCATTGCAAGGCGGGTTCCTCTCCAAATTTAGTGTACCTGTCAAAATAATGTCTGGTTTCTTGTGACCGTTTGTACTCCTCGGCTTCCACGCCCAATAATGGCCACTTTCCACGTGTCGAGCGAATGTGAAGAGCCAGGGTGTTTTCATATTTACCCCCCTAGCTCTGTGAATGAGCCGCCTATTTAAAAAGACGAGGATTCAGATCCGAATCACACCATCCCCCCTTGGCGAGCCTTCATCGGAGCACACCCGACAGAGATCCATTCCATCATGGCCGGTCGACACAACTCCTCCTCTCGCACCCCTAGCTCCAAACCGGGAGATTGGGAGAGATGTTCCATCCCGCACAGCAAATTGGTGATGCTTCAGTCCAAGGGATTTCTTCCCCCAGCGTACCTGGTCCCGGTTCGAGCCGGGCTTGCCACCTACAATGGCGGAGAGCAAGCGGAGAGCCGTCCCAATCCCTCCAAGGGAGAGCGGGTATGCCGTGTCCCTTATTTGGTAAGGGGGCTCAGATTCCCAATTCATCCGTTTCTCCGGGGGCTTCTGGAGTTCTACGGCCTCCAGTTGCACAACCTTACGCATGCCTCCCTGCTGCATATCGCGGGATTCGTAGACCTCTGCGAGTTGTTTTTGGGCTATGAGGCTTATTTCGCTCTGTGGAAGAAGCTGTTCTGCCTTGTGCCTCATTCTAAGAAGGGATCAATATATCAAGTGGGCGGAGCCGAAGTGTGCCGTATTGTCGGGACCGGATACCTGTCCGGGACCCCGAAGAAGACGTCCAAAGACTGGCCTTCAGAATGGTTCTATATAGAAGATGTCCCCCTCCCGGACCCTATTTGGATCGGCCTTCCGGAGTTCGACAACGCCCCTTTGAAGAAGCGCCGGAGCTGGCGTCCACGGAGCTCCCTAGAGGAAGATGACAGGGACATTCTTTACCTGATGAGCCGGATAAGTTTTTTAGCTCGATCCAGATTGACCATGATCGAGGCCATGGCCACATGCATCATGCGGGGGGTGCAGCCGCTTCAGTATAGAGGCCACCCCATGTGGGATTTCAACAGGGAGGATGACGCCACCCGCCACGGCCGCAAAGGGCCGGGATCAGCTGCCGATCTAATAAAGATCTTATCCACTTTGTATAAGGGAGAATAGGAGCAATTCCTTCGTGTCAACCCGCAGGGCGGATTTTCTATGTACAATCCTCCGAGCTGGGTAAGCGGAGACTTTTCATTGCCCATCCATTTCGTATTCCCATAGTTAGGTATTTATTCTAGCGATTTTATCGCAGGAGCTGCGCCAGGCAGTAAAGGAGATAAACAGCCCTCCTCCACAACCCGAGGACCCCGGACGGTACCTTGACCCGGCCTCCCAGGAGGATCCGGACATATCTGCAGAGCTGAACGACGGGGTATTTTACCAATGGAGTAATGACAATGCCTTGGTAGCCATTACGGCCGATTACCCTAGGCTAGTTCCAGCCTCACAGGTGACTGAGACCGAAGTCCCAGCACGTAAAAAGGGATCCGTCCTTGCGCTTTTTGATTGCCGTATAACAGCCGTGTTTTGCAGGGGAGGTCCTCAGGGCAGAAGGTCGAGCCTGTGGCAACTAGCCAACAAGGGGCCGAAAGTTGGAAAGGCCAGGCAGGCTGAAAAGATCTGCAGTCCAGATTGAGGCACCGACGCAGCGGTACGGCGCGCCATCTTTATTGCAAGACATTATTTGCGGAGGCATATTAATGCCCATGCCTTCTTTTGAGGGAAAAGAGAGCTCGCTGGACTATACCCGGAGAGACTACCAATCGTGCCTCCACAAGCCAGGCTCCAAGGTCGGATTCAGAGGCGGGAACGAATACAAGGCGTGCGCCGGGTGCTCCTCCGACAGAGGATGCGGATAAATTGTCCGCCACCCATTCCGAGGTGGAAAGTGCCATGAACCATAGGCGTTGCCGGACTATTCTTCGTGATGCTTGTTTCTCCCAAGAGGCATTGAATGCCTTCAACTCGGGAGACGCGCATCTCCGTGCCGCTCAAAATGGTCTAGCCAGAGCCATGGAGCAGTATGTAAAAGACATACGGGTGAGAAAATTTGATGATTATATATATCAATAGCCCCTGCGACTTGAAATAGTTAGGATAATTGATTTAAGGATCATTTGTTATGCAGGTTCTTACAGAAAAGAATACTCAACTGTCCCAGGAGCTGGAAGAGTGCAAAGCCCAACTGCAGGCCGCGCTAGCCGCAGCGGGGGAGTCCGAAAAGACCCCCTCTAGTAACATATCCTTCGAATGATAAGTATCGTATTAGAGTGCGGCGTATATGCAGATCTGACGATAAAATTGCAGATGACGCTGGAGTAAATCCCGATAAGCAATAGCTCATACGCCAGCTAAAGGCCGGTGAGAGCATGCTGACGAGAGTGAGGTAGGAGAAGAATGATCTCCAAGATGCCAACACCAAGCTGGGCGTGGAACTAAAAGATGTTCGTGCCCAACTGTCCGACTCTGTTAAGGAGAATCGGCGGCTTCGACGTGGCATATTTAGTAAGTGCTTGAACGAACTTTGAAAAACGAGTTCGGCAAGGAAGCTGGCAGACAGAGTTATGTTTGTAGGTATGCTTACAGGTCGTCCTGCCGAAGAGATGCCTGGTTCAATGGGTGATCTTCTTCCCGAGCTCTCGCAGTTGCACGAACGAGTTTGGCAGGTTATGCAAGGCGTTGCCCAAGCCTTGTGGTCGTCTGTCTCCATACCCGAAGGCCTTGGAGAGCTTGCAGAAAGGCTGAAGGGAGCATGGCGGCGCTTCCGATTATGGAAGATATCGGCCTGCCGTTAGGGTGCCAGGGAAGCCTGGGCAATGGTGAAGACACGGTACACGAAGGCTGACCCAAACCACATGGCCGAAGTCGGACCTATGGGGCCTGATGGCAAGGAGATCCCTGTCAGTTTAGTGTACGGCCAAGTAGAATTGGCCGCAAAGTATTCCCAACAGGACTGTAGACTAGACAGCCTATTGGATGGCGTTGAAGAGGAATTCAACCAGTCAAATTGACTATGTAATTTTAAAGTGACATGTATGATGCCTTCTAGCCGGATTGTAGATCGTTTGTCGTGGCGGACCTTTTCGCTTCAACCTCGGGACCCGACAGTCCGGAGTGTATTCGAATACCCTTTTGGTTATGTAAGAACCGGGGCATGCGTGGAGACCAGGCGTAGGGGTCATTAGTGCTTTATCAGACAAGTGCCCAACTAGTTATGTTATATTACATGGGTAGTAAGAAACATCTTCCAGAGAGAATAGTTCCGTTAAGGGTTCCTTTCCCTGGGTAGGCATGCCCTAAAGTGCATGTCCGGACTGCGACAAGAAGCACAGAAAAAACATCTGGGGGCAGATATGGATAATAAATAAAAGTCATCTTTTGTTCACCGACCGAATATTCTCTTAAGAACGCTAGATTTCGGCTTCACCCAGTCTGAGGTACACGTCTGGCTGACCCGATGGTAACAATCGCAGAGGTGCTCCCCTTATGCCCTAGACGAATTAACGGGAATGTATGGCATAAATACAAGAGCCAGGCAACCCAGCTTGGCCGAAACTTAAGTCATATTGATGCGTATAATGGTGAAAAAAGGTACATGCGGAAGCATAACGCATGTGTTGGGCGTGATGCCCAGGTCAATAATCTAAGCTTCTGTAAAAGAAGCTGCCAGGTGTATAGAGTGCGGCTAGCATATATATAATGTACAAGTGAGGCACAAGGTGACCCTTGGAGGCCTAGAGAAATAAAAGAAAGAAAGGGAAACAAGACAGATGACGCATATGTAGAAAATGGACAAAGGGAGGGGACTAACATAAAGTCCAGTGCTAGGCGTAGAATCTTCGGAGCCTGGTTGAGTTCCATGGGTTCGGCTCAAGTCGACTAGTCGATGCATCCTGCAGCCGGTACACTCCGCCGGTCAGAACTTGGTCGATGATGAAGGGACCTTCCCTTTGGGGCTCTAGCTTGTTCTTTTTCTTATCCGGCAGCCGGAGGACTAGTTCGCCAACATTATAAGTTTTGGCCCGTACTTCTCTGCTTTGGTATCTGCGAGCCTGTTGCTGGTAAAATGCGGAACGGGCTTTGGCTACGTCGCGCTCTTCCTCCAAGGTGTCCAGACTGTCCTGCCGATCGAGCTCGGCTTCTCTTTCTTCGTACATGCGCACTCGAGGTGAGTCATGAATTATGTCACAGGGCAGGACAGCCTCTGCGCCGTACACCATAAAAACGGTGTGTATCCGGTACTACGATTTGGCGTGGTCTGCTGCCCCCAGAGTACGGAGTCGAGCTCCTCTACCCAATGCGTGTCAGACTCCGTTAAGGAGCGCACTAATCTGGGTTTAATGCCGCTCATTATAAGACCATTTGCTCGTTCGACTTGACCGTTAGTTTGTGGGTGATAGACTGAAGCATAATCGAGCTTGATGCCCATTTTGTTGCACCAGAGTTTTACCTTGTCGGCCGTGAAGTTCGTGCCGTTATCAGTGATGATGCTGTGGGGGACGCCGTAACGGTGTACAACCCCGGATATGAAATCTATCACCGGTCCGGATTCGGCTGTTTTAACCGGTTTGGCCTCTATCCATTTGGTGAATTTATCCACCATGACCAATAAGTATTTTTTCTTGTGGGTTCCCCTTTAAGGGGTCCAACCATGTAAAGCCCCCAGACCGCGAAGGGCCATGTAATGGGGGTTGTTCAGAGGGCGGTGGGTGGCATGTGGCTTTGATTTGCAAAGAGCTGGCAACCGGCGCAACGTTGGACCAAGTCATGTGCGTCTGCCCGGGCCGTTGGCCAATAGAATCCTGTATGGAAGGCCTTGCTTACAAGGGCCCGGGCTGCGGCATGATGACCGCCGAGTCCGGCATGAATTTCTACCAAAAGGTTCCGCCCTTCCTCTTCGGAGATGCACCGTTGAAGGACTCCGGTAGCGCTTTTTTGTACAATTCTCCCTCGTCGACCCTGTAGGCCTTGGATTGCTGCACTATGCAGCGTGCCTCATTTTGGTCCTCCGGAAGTTCTTGTCTAGTTAAGTAGGCCAGGAATGGTTCTGTCCACGAGGAAACAATGGCCATTATTTCATGGGCTGATTGTGTTATTTCGGGGGCAGAGCCTCCGATTGTGTCAGAGAGTTCGGTTTCGGGTATTTTGGCTGGGTCTGGACTGTTGTTACCGGTGTCCCCTTCCCATGCTATGGATGGCTTGAAGAGCCGTTCCCGAAATATGTTGGGAGGTACCGCGTCACGTTTTGCGCCGATGCGGGCGAGGATATCCGCCGCCTGATTGTTTTCTCGAGCCACATGGTGAAATTCGAGCCCCTCGAACCGAGCTGACATTTTTAGGACGGCATTGCGATAAGCTGCCATTTTCGGATCCTTGGCATCGAAGTCTCCATTTATTTGGGATATCGCGAGGTTCGAATCCCCGCGCACCTCTAGGCGTTGAATGCCCATGGATACTGCCATCCGGAGACCATGTAGAAGGGCCTCATATTTGGCTACGTTGTTGGAGTCCGTATACATTATCTGTAATACGTATTGAACGGTATCTCCTGTTGGGGACGTCAAAACGACGCCAGCCCCCAGACCGGCCAACATTTTGGAGCCGTCGAAGTGCATGATCCAGTTTGAATATGTGTCGTACTCTTTAGGGAGTTCGGCTTCCGTCCATTCAGCGACGAAGTCAGCCAAAACTTGCGACTTAATAGCTCGTCGTGGCTTGTAAGTTATGTCGAACGGGAGGAGCTCAATGGCCCATTTGGCAATCCGGCCCGTCGCGTCGCGGCTGTTTATAATATCGTTAAGTGGTACTTCCGAGGCTACCGTTATCGAACACTCTTGAAAGTAGTCTCGCAGCTTCCGAGATGCCATAAATACTGCGTATGCTATCTTTTGATAATGCGGGTACCGTGATTTGCATGGAGCAAGGACAGTGGACACATAGTAAACCGGCTTTTGAAGGGGGAATTTGTGTCCGTCCACTTCTCGCTCGACGACGAGCACTGCGCTTACTACTTGATGAGTTGCCGCAATGTATAATAGCATTGGTTCACCAATGTTTGGCGCGGCCAAGACCAGGTTTGTTGCCAATATGTCTTTTATTTCGTTGAGTCCGGCCGTGGCGGCGTCCGTCCACTCGAAGTGTTTGGTGCACCGGAGGAGGCGATGAAGGGGTAATGCCTTTTCTCCCAAGCGGGAGATAAAGCGGCTTAGAGCCGCCACGCATCCAGTCAATTTTTGTATTTGTTTGAGGTCTGTTGGGGTAGCCAACTGTGACAACACTCAGATTTTGGCCGGATTAGCTTCGATGCCTCTACTGGAGACGATGAATCCCAGGAGCTTTCCGGCTGGTACGCCGAAAACGCATTTTTCTGGATTGAGCTTGATGTCATATGTTCAGAGGTTGTCGAATGTGACCCTCAAGTCGTCTACTAGAGTTTTGACATGCTTGGTTTTAATGACCACGTCATCCACGTATGCCTCCACTGTTTTGCCGATCTGGTTTGCTAGACATGTCTGAATCATGCGCTGATATGTTGCGCCGGCGTTTTTTAGCCCGAAGGGCATTGTGTTGAAGCAGAATGGGCCGTATGGTGTGATGAATGCCGTTGCGGCTTGGTCTGGCTCTGCCATTTTGATTTGATGGTAGCCGGAGTACGCGTCGAGGAAACACAGTGAATCGTGTCCTGCGGTAGCATCGATGATTTGATCAATGCGGGGGAGGGGGAAGGGATCCTTTGGGCAGGCCTTGTTAAGGTCCTTAAAATCGACGCACAAGCGCCAAGATTTGTCCTTCTTTGGTACCATCACCAGGTTTGCTAGCCAGTCCGGATGTTTTACGTCTTTGATGAATGCGGCCTCCAATAGCTTGGGTAGTTCCTCTCCCATGGCTTGTCTTTTAAGCTCGGAGAAACGTCGAAGAGCCTGCTTGACTGGCTTGAATCCTTTTAGGATATTTAGGCTGTGTTCGGCCAGCCTACATGGGATTCCTGGCATGTCTGAAGGGTGCCAGGCAAAAATGTCCCAGTTCTCGCGTAGGAACTCTCGCAGTGCGGCGTCGACATCAGGGTTTAATTGTGCCCCGATGGAAGCTGTTTTTGTAGGGTCCGTTGGATGGACTCGGAATTTGACTATTTCGTCTGCCAGTTTAAAGGAGGTGGACTTGGATCTTTTATCGAGTATCACGTCGTCCCTGTTCACCGTGGAGCGCAGCGCGGTTAGTTCTTCGGCCGCTAGGGCCTCGTATAGTGCCTCAAGGGCCAGTGCAGCTGTCTTATTTTCGGCGCAGAGTGCTATGTCTGGATCACTAACAAGAGTGATGATTCCGTTGGGCCCGGGCATTTTGAGCTTCATGTACCCGTAGTGGGGTATGGCTTGGAAGATTGTAAATGCCTCCCGCCCTAATAGAGCGTGGTATCCGCTGCTGAACGGGGCCACTCGGAATGTAATTTCTTCGGACCTGTAATTATCCGGCGTGCCGAATACCACGTCTAGTGTGATTTTTCCAGCACATCGTGCTTCCCGACTGGGGATGATTCCTCTAAAGGTTGTGCTGCTTTGCTCAATGCGGCTCCAGTCTATTTCCATCTTTTGAAGAGTTTCCTCATGGATGAGGTTTTAATCCGATGCCTCCGTCCATGAGTACCTTGGTGAGTCGAAAGCCGTCCACGATTGGACTGAGGACCAGTGCGGCTGGTGCTCGGGCTGTTCGGAATTTAGGTTCGTCACTGGCGGTGAAGGTAATAGCCGTGTCACTCCAAGGATTTATTTCTCCTACGTGGCAGATTTCGACTATGCTACGGAGTGTTCGCTTGCGTCTATTATTTGACGCGAAGGTCTCAAAGACCGTTAACACCGCATTGTTGTCCACGGGATGGTGCTCTATGGTTTTTGGGAGGAGTAGATCCTCACCATTTTTGGCCACCTGCCGGAGTATCCAACATGCTCTAAGGTTGTGCGTTGGTATTGCATCCGTTGTACTATGAATTTTGCAGGGTCCGTTGAGCCATCCCTCCAGTACGGTTCCTTGCCCCGTAGAGGGCTTTTGCTTTTTGGTAGTTAACCCAGGTGAATTGTGATAATGCACCCTTTATTTCGGACTGGGTTTGTATTCGGGGCCGGATTATCCCAAAATTTTATTTCAGTTTTCTAGGCACTTTCCATCACACAGTACTTTCGTACTATGGACACCAACTCGGCAAAGCGTGTAATTTCGCGACGACTTATGGCATTGAGGATTCCCTTGTCCATGCAATTATTGCAGAAGAATGAAATTGCGTCTTCCTCGTGGCAGTCCTTTATCCTGTTCATGATCAGGAGGAATCTGGCCCAGTAATGGTGTACTGTTTCTTCGGGCTCTTGCCTAACTTGGGATAGATCGTGTATGTTTGGGTGGGTGGGTGGAATTGAATCCGAATCCTTACCCAATCTGAGACTCAAGGGCCAAGGAGTTTCCGAATTCAAAGGTTTGGAGTCTTGGATGTTTTCCTATGAATCTAGCCCGCTGCCTGATTCTAGGTTCAGGCCTTGAGTGACGTCCTCCCCTCCGCGGGTATCCGGCTTGGAGGGATCGGGAATCCGGACATAGCTAGTCCTTAGGATAGATGAAGGGTTGCCGCATTGTTCCTCCACCACTGCAACGTGATGGGTGACCTGGGGAGAGTTGATCTCTCTCAGATCGGGTTTAGGCCCAATCTGATCATAGTCTGTAGCGACTCCGAGGGCGGCGATGCGATCCAAGAGCTCGTTCAGGGAAGAGAGCTCCATTGGATCTAACTGCTTGGCGAGTTACGAGTTGACGTGAAGATTGCTTTCGATGACCCGAGAAGTCATCATCAGTGCAGCGGCCGAACGGGCGGTCATAAGAAAACCACCTAGTCGGAGAGTTTGGTCGATAGCCAAAGCTCCCTCAATGATAGTGCCGTCTTTGAAGACGGGATGAGACATCCTTCCTGGTGGCGACGGCACAGCTGAACTCTCAATGAAAGAACCAATGTCGGTGTCAAAACCGGCGGATCTCGGGTAGGGGGTCCCGAACTGTGCGTCTAGGCCGGATGGTAACAGGAAGCAGGGGACACGAAGTTTTACCCAGGTTCGGGCCCTCTTGATGCAGGTAAAACCCTACGTCTTGCTTGATTAATATTGATGATATGGGTAGTACAAGAGTACATCTAGCACGAGATCGGAGAGGCTAAACCCTAGAAGCTAGCCTATGGTATGATTGTATGAAGTGATTGTTGTCCTACGGACCCTTCGGTTTACATAGACACGGGAGAGGGTTGGGGTTACACAAGGTCGGTTACAAAGGAGGAGATATCCATATACGTATTGCCTAGCCTGCCTTCCACGCCAAGTAGAGTCCCATCCAGACACGAGACGAAGTCTTCAATCTTGTATCTTCATAGTCTAACAGTCCGGCCAATGGAGATAGTCCGGTTGTCCGAAGACCCCCTAATCTAGGACTACCTCAGCGTGGCTCTGCAAGGGGGCCCGTACGGCCCATCTTCACCAACAAGCATTCAAGACCCTCGCGAGGAGGATGATACAAGACCTCCTCAGGAGCAGCCTCACCAGGTTGGCTCACGAGGGGCAAAGAGATCGAGGCCAAGCAAACCTCGAGTGGTTCCAATGACGTGAGCCATGACGATCGAGACCAGGCGGGTGCCAGAGCGCACAGTGTCCTTGTTTCCTCTTTGGTGCTAAGGAGGCAAGCACAGACGAAGAGTACCGAGGCGTCAAGCAAAGGTTTCCATATCGGCGCAACGAGACCAAGACCAGCAGGACGGCAAGATGGAGGTCACCATGGGGCCCAAGGTGGCGTCACCACCAGAGCGTTTGGCAAGCGAAGACTGCTTTTGTCAGGATAACTTGTACTAGCTGTCCCCTTTCAAATTGGCCGTTGTTGGCTCCCTTCCCACTCAATATTTCGGGAGAGGGCCAGGGCCTCTATAAATAGGATTAGCCACCACAGTAGAGGGAGAACGAAGAACCGGAGCCATCTCAACTTGGACTAGATCCAACCCATCCTCACACCCACCAGGCACAAGAACACCTCTCCTCAATAGGTTGTTCTTCCCCTTGTACTGTTCATCATCAGCCCAAGAGGCAATCCACCACACCACACTGGAGTAGGGTATTACACCACAATGGTGGCCCGAACTGGTATAAATCTTGTGTCCCTTGTGTTGCGAGTTCGTCGAGCTAGCCTTCGAGATCACGAAGTGCTTGAGGGCGTGATAAGTGAGGGAGAGATCTTCGCGCGCACCCTAGTGTTCGAACCTTAAGGGTTTTGCCGGAACCCGAAATCCGACATATAGCCTATTCAATCTTGTCATAGCCAGTAGACTTGGGGGCTGGCAGGATGTACATAACTTATTTAAAAGTCGAAAGTCATACCTCATATTTCTGGTGCATCTATTTCACCATATCAATCTCAAGGTCGCGACTGGAATGAACTTGGTTAAGATAACTACACAATACTTCATTGACGGTCATTTGAGAGTAGTCAGCAATGTCAAATTTCATTCTTCGCCTCTCAATGAACTCATCTTTAGCGGAGTGCTTGGCTAGGACGGTTGGACGTCCCGGTTCTCTGAAGCTGGTGCCAGTGATAATAACATCTTCACCATGTTTTTCTGGTGGCTTAAGTGGATCGGATGATTCAGTGAACACAGGATTGGCATATGTATGATCATGGGAGAAGTCGGGAATCTCAGGCCGTGTCTCAGTAGCAGGTTCTTCTGGCCGTTTGTCATAAGCTTCAGGTACAGGGACTTGCTGCTCCGGCTCAGCAACTTCAGGTGCCTTGGTTGGCTTAGTCACCTTCGCCTTCTTATTAGGCTTTGCTTGACCTATGCATGGGTCACGACAGGTTAGTATAAATGTAAGAGTGTAAGGAGCTATAGAGTAAAATTAATTGCCATTACTGAGGGGCAGTTTTAAAAGCCGGCAACTCGGTTTGCGATGAGTCGCCACAGGAAGAACGGGCAAGTTCCTGGTCAATAGTCCTCAACGGAGTTAAGTGATAGGCAATAAGACCCGCCAATGGGTTAAAGGAGCAAGTTAAAAAAAGAACCTCGTTTCACCGTTTTCGAGGAGCGAGAGTGTTCGGTAAGCCAGAGGACAATTCTTCACCTCCGCTATTCCGAGTCTGGCGCCGGTTCTCGTGTTGTTGTTGCTTCAAAAGAAAGTGAGGATCCAAATGAGCTAAAGGGTGTGAAAATCTTACTTTTCAGATTACCCGTCGAAATTTTTGTCTTGGCAAAGGCTCTGAGTCGGAGGAAACAATCATTACGTCTTCTTCCATGGCTTGGCTGGCCCCTGTATCATCCTGATAATAGTCAGTGTTAATAAGATGATTGAAAAAGGAGCCAAGGGAGTCAAGGGCTACCTCCGACTCAGAACTGTCGTCCAGCTCAAACATACTGGAAGCACTTGGCTTCTTCTTGCTTTTCTTGCGGTTTTTCTTGGCGGCTTTCTTGGCAGCCCTGGCCTTTTTAGCAGCTTCATGGTCATATTTTTCCTTCCAAAAATCCGATTTAGCCTGTGAAAAGTTAACAAAAGTTGAAGTTAATAAGATATTCAAGTGATGAGTTGAAAGAAAAGCAATTTAGAGACTCACATCTGGCAGCGGGTTAAATTTGCAGAAAATGTTTAGACCCACTTTGCTGCAGTCCTCAGAATCTTCATTCAGAAGAGTTCTTGTCATTTTAGTAATGGCGTCATCGGACAGACGCAAAGGGCTGTGGCGTAATGGATCCTTTATGTCGCCTGTGTATCTACACATTAAGCCAGGTCGATGGCTCAAGGGCATGATCTGCCAGGCGACCCAGGATCGAACTAAGTCAATGTCGGTTAATCCATTTCCTAGCAGACCTTTAACTTTCTCTATGGTAGGCGCAAGTTTTCTATGTTCGGTGGCTGAGAGATCTCCTGGAAGATCATGCTTCGGGTCAAGACATTCAACGCGATAACCCGGCAATGGATTCTCGTCAGCTGGAGAAGTATCCTTGTAGTAAAACCAAGTATGATTCCAATCTTTGGGGTGACTAGGCGGGTAGGCATAAGGGAAGATGGCGTCTCTCCTGTGTTGGATCGAAATTCCGCCAAGTTCCAAGCTAGGGCCGTTCGTGAACTCATTCTGGTCGTTGAAATAAAAGAATTATCTGAAAAGTTCGACGTTGGGCTCCTCTTGAAGGTATACTTCACAGAAGACTTGAAAGTTGTAGATATTCGACACGGAGTTGGGGCCGATGTATTGAGGATGGAGCTGGAAGAAGTGCAGGACATCTCAGAAAAACTTAGAGCCGGGTGGTGAGAAACCCTGGTTCATATATCAGTGAATACAATGACTTCGCCCTCCTTCGGTTGAGGTCTTTCTTCACCCGGTTCAGGGGCATGGTAGTACATGACATTCTTTTCTGGCAAAAATATGATTTTGACAAAGTCTTTAAGCGTGCCCTCAGTGACAATGGAGGGAACCCAGTTGCATGCATCGAACGTCTTTGGCGGCATTGTGAAGAGAGAGCCTAAATAAATGGAAATTTTGACTGATTCAAATCAGATTGGTGAAATCACAAGTGAACAGTTACAGCATATATATATTCAGAATGGCGGCTTAAGTGAGGACACAACCCACCTGGATGCACTAGGGGGCCCTGGCGCGCCCTGGTGGGTTATGCCCCCCTCGGGGCACCCCCCCCCCCAGGTGCAGCTATGGCCCAAAAAAATCTTCATAAAGTTTCATGGTGTTTGGACTCCGTTTGATATTGATTTTCTGCGATGTAAAAACAAGCAAAAAAAACTACAACTTGCACTAGGCACTGGGTCAATAGGTTAGTCCCAAAAATGATATAAAGTTGCTATAAAATGATTGTAAAACATCCAAGAATGATAATATATTGGCATGAATACTTCAAAAATTATAGATACATTGGAGACGTATTAATCACGCATGTTCGTGTGCATGCGGTTGCGTTAGGCGCGGCGCGACGATGCAGTTACCCGCTGCAAAAAAATGCCATGCGGACGCACCGAGAATCCACGCCGCCCGGTCCCCTTTTATTCCTGCGGACGTTTACCTTCATCTCTCGTCTCGCACAACACAATAATCACACCCACGAGGACACATATAGAGAGGATATCCAGCGGTTCCAATGGCGCTCCTCGTGGCTCCAATGGCGCTCCTAGCGGCCGATGACGACAACGGCAGCCAGTTCACCACGCAACACGTCGTGGACACCCACGTGAGGGGGAAGGCTCTCTCAGTGGTTTACACGAATGATCCGGTCTCGGTGAAGAGCTCCATCCAAACTATGGAGCAGTTCCTTGCCGAGCACAAGTACCAAGTGGTCGGCTTTGACCTCGAGTACACCATGGGTCGTGCCGGCCATGATCAGAAGGTTGTCATCGACCAGTTGTGCGTGCGACATGACGTCCTCGTCTACCACTACCACCTGGCGACAAGGCCTTCCGAGCATTTCTCCAGGTTTATCAACAACTCTGACTATAGTTTCGCTACGGTGGACACCACCAATGATCGCGCTCAAGGTTTCGGGCTTGAAATGCCTGAATCTTGTCAACATCCAGCGCCACTACAACGTCTGGGGGAGCGACAATTACAAACTGAACTCCCTAGTTGACCTCGCCTCGGCCATCATCGACACCTACTACACGAAGATGAAGGAAGAGAGCAAGAAGGACAAGAACGCCTGACACAGTGTTTGGCATGAGAGACTGCATGAAGAACACGTCAAGTACACGGCCAAGGACACGTACACAAGCTACAAGATGTATAGGCGAATCGTTGACATGAGGAACTGTCTTCTTCCCGCCCCAGATGAGGGATCGAGCCACATAGAAGTGGCGGGAGCGTCACAAAAAGTAGATGACTAGATGGTCGTTTCTCCTACTTTAGAATGCATGCAATTGTTGATTGAGGTGTGTGTGAATGATCTGTATAGTCACTTATGTAATTAGATGTTTATTTCAGTTATATATATACACACATGTTATTCTACTATAGACGGAGCAAATCACACGGCTTATTAGCAGCAATCGTCTGTGTTATTATTGGTCTTCGCACACATCTGATTACGGACCTGTTTGCCGCGTATCACACACATCTTGTTCAGTTGAACCATTTCCATTGTGTTGCCTAATCACACACAGTTCATCCTAGTGAACCATATGTTGTATATCGCACACACCTTCATCTGGCTGCCCATATCTTTTGTTCCTCCTCATCCCAAATAGTTAATTGAACTGAACTGTATGCCCTGCATCGCACACGCAACTAAAATCTGAACCTTGTTTGATGCATCCGTCATCGCAAACGTTTTGCACCTTTTTGACAGGTTTTTTACACCACCGTTTGTGATTATGGCATTGCACACAGTTTCATCAAAAGGTCTCTAATCATAGTGTCATGTTTGGACCATCCTGCAGTAGTGTGCTCTTATGACGGGGGGTCATCAATGGTAGCCTCAGTGGTTTGATGGGGGCCTCTGGCAATTGCTTTTCTGACTCGGAAGGGTTGGAATATTCAGCCGGATTGTTTAGTTTCGCCTTCTTGTTGGGCTTGGCCACGCCACTGAAAATAAGAAATACAAAGATGTCAGCGTATCAATCAAGCATGAAGTTTCAAATGTTTAAATATTTCTTACCCAGGAGCAACTTTGAAGGCCGGAATCTGAGTTCCAGTTGACTCGCCGGATGAGGAGTGAGATGTTCCCTGATAGTTTGAATCAGATGGGTTAAGAGGTTGTCGAAAAAGACCCGCCTTGGGATAAGCTAATTCGGGAATTCTTGAAACCTCTGGTCAATGCTTGCGAGGCGCTGGTGTGTTGGGTAAGCAAGAGGAAAGAATTCCGCTGCCATTGTTCCGGGTTGTGCGGCGAGATTCATGTTGTTTCTTCTTCAAAATAAAGTTGGGATCCAAGTAAGCTAAAGGGTGAGAAAATATTAGTTTTCGGCTTGCTTGTCGAGTTTTCTGTGTTGGAAGAGGTTTTGATCTGGAGGAAAGAGTAATTACCTCTTCGTCATCTGCACGGCTAGCCTCCGCATTGTCCTGATAATGGTCATTGTCAATAAGATGTACAAAGAATGAGCCAAGGGAGTCAAGTTCTACCTCCGACTCATCATCATCAACAGCATCATTATTATCCAAGTTGAATAACTCGGTGGGATTGGTTTTCTTCTTGGCAGGCTTTTTGATAGCTTTGCTCTTTGTCCGAGTTTTCCTGCCCGGCTTATCTTGCAGCTTCTTAGTCCAAAAATGTGAATCGGCCTGCAAAATGTTAAATAGGTATGAAAAAGCAACCTGAGTGAAGGAACAATTCAATGGTGAAGTTGGTGAATAACTTACAGCTGGCGATTTGTTAAGAACGCAGAAGGGATTCAATCCGACTTTACTGTAGTCTTCTAAGCTCCCATTTAACAGAGATTTGGTCATATTATTGATGGCTTCATCAGTCAATTCAATCTGATAGTGGCGTTGAGGGTCTGATAACTCGCCGGTGTATTCATGCATTATGCCGGGATGGCGGCTTAGAGGCAAGACTCTCCAGGCGACCCAGCATCGAACCAGATCAATTCCAGTCAAGTTGTTGGCCATTAAGGCCCGGATCTTTGAAAAAACTGGCATATACTTCTTTCGCTTTGCTATACCGATGCGATCTGGAAGAGGATGCCTGTTGCTAAGTCGGCTGGCGTGATAACCCGACAAAGGATTTTCCCCTTTGGGAGAAGTGTCTTTGCAATAAAACCAAGTTTGGTTCCAGTCTTTGGGATGACTGGGCAAGGTGGCGGCTGGGAAAGTGGCTTCTTTTTGTCATTGTTTGGAAATGCCGCCTAGCTCTAGGCTGGGCCCATCTGTGAATTTGTTCTATCAATTTAAATAATAAAACTCCCTGAATAGTTCTACGGTGGGCTCCTATTGAAGGTACACCTCGCAGAATACTTGGAAGTTGCAGATGTTTGAAATGGAGTTTGGGCCGATATCTTGTGGATTCAGCTTGAAGAAATGCAACACATCGCGAAAGAATTTTGAGACGGGAGGGCTGAAACCCCGAAGCATATGATCAATGAAGACAACTACTTCACCATCCTTGGGCTCAGGAGGAGTTTCAGTTCCCGGGACCCTCCAATGGATGACATCCTTTTTGGCCAAGATGCATGTCTGAACATATTCGTTCAAGTCTTCCTCGATGACCCAGGAAATGACCAAGTTGCACGCAGTGACAGTTTTGCCCATTTGGATATTGAAAGCCTAAAAGAAAGAAACATTACCGGTTTAAGACTATGATGTTAGACAGGACCATGGATTCAAAGGTAAAGTGCTAAAAACGGCTGACAGGTTATGCCGGAAGATGGATATTGAAGTACGCGAATATTCATATTGGCGGCTTAAAAGGGGACTAATGGTAACTACCGGATTAAGGTTTCTGCTGTTAAGCCGGACAGAGCTTAAAAGTCAAGTGTATTGTGCAGAACCAAATTATGAGGATGAAATAAGCAAGCATGGTTAAATCGAAGAGTATTGCCGGGTTATGCAGGCTATGAAGCATATGATGGCGGTTTAAACAGGGCCTAATGTTATATGGTGGATCAAGATTTACAGTATAAGCCGCCATGGCAGTTATGGTACTTCAAATCTATCAGTGAAAATTTTGCTGAGTGATGGACAAACAGATTTCACAGACTGGAGCTATGATTTTGGATCTACAGTATTTCAGAAAAGATAGTAAATTCTAAACCTAAGGTGGCGGTAGCAGAAAAGTCCGTGTGCTCCGATGGGATTTTCTGTTGAGAGGAAGTATTCTGATGTTAAAAACAAATGCTAAACTGCTACCGCATAAGTTTCATATCACGTTCAGATCAAAGGCTACTCGAACTAAAGGAGAATACAAAGAACGGTGAAGAATACTGATGAGCAAGGCTAACCCTAATGCAGATCTGAGGTTGAAGGAGATGAACACTTACAGTTGCGGATGGACTGCGGTGGAGCGCCGAAGTTCTCTGGACCCGTCAGATTGATGCAGTGGCCTGAGTTGGTCTAGCGGACGGAGGATGGCAGTGGTAGAGCTTGAGGCTACAGAGGAGTCGCGAGAGGAAGGAGACGACGAGGAGGCAAGGGGGAAATGAAAAGGACCCCTGTCCCTATTTATAAGGGGATGGATACAGGGCATGCGCGGGAATCGAGGAGGCCGAAATCATCATGTGGCTGTATGGACGCCTCGATTTTCGGATGATCATTAAGATAAGGATCAGTTAAATATGTTCTGGGCCTCATGCAACGTTAATGCGAAATGACATCATGGCGGGTTAAGGAAATTCTATGAGCTGACATCACAGCGGGTTACAGCAAATTTGTTAAAAGGACGATGCAAGATTTTGACAAGTTAGGTACTGAAGATTGATGTGAACAAGTTCAAATCAACCTGGGGCCTAATGTTGGGGATGTAACTACTAGGTATGAATCGCCCAGGAGGGGCTGGGTCATACCACTAGCAGCTTATCAATAAAGATGGCGGGTCATAGCAAGCCTATTGACGGCCCAAGACCCAGAGGCGACTTGAGGCCCAAGAGGATGAACTGCCACATGTATGACTTGTATTGTAAGGCAAGCTTAGTTAGTCAGCGAGCCGGACACGTTGTGTATGAGCCGGTCAGAACTTTGTAAGTCGTCGGGCATCAAAATGTGTATATAAAGGGGTGATCCGGCAGTGGGTTGATTCAGGTAACAAACAATTGAGAGGTAGGTCAAGCATATTCCCTCCGTGGTTATCGAAACCCAAGCAATACAACATAAAGGAGGAGTAGGCTTTTACCTCGTTCAGAGGGGCCGAACCTGGGTAAACACTCTGTGTCCTTTGTCCCGTTTAACCCCTTCAAGCTAACCTAGTTGCGATGGCTCCACGACTAAGTCCTTGCGCTAGAACATCTGCCGTGTCAAGTCCATGACATAGTTTGGCCACGCGTCGGCTAGAAGAGGGGAAAATCAGGCATTTATTGGCAAAAAGCTTTGTAAAAATGAAGTGTTTGGAATGACTTCGATCATAATAAGTTTACCCATGGGTGATGAGGTCAACGTTACACAGAAGGGTCATGATGGACACTCGAGTGTGATAGATAATTATGCGCTCTACAAGGCACACGATTGAAGACACCAACCATGTGCAATATTGTCGAAGATCGCAGTCGAGTTAGCTATACAGATTGTTTTTGATGAGATCAACAAGGGAAACACATTCGAGAATGGTTAATAAAATCTAAGTCCATTGCATATTAAGGTCAAAATAGTACTGCTAATATACGAGTCTCATGCGAAACCATTTCAACAATTGTACCACAAAAGCTTGAAATATTACAAGGTACAAATTCCAGAGTTATATGGCTCAAATTCAAACATTACAAGGTTTAAACTGTTATTAGAAATGAAATTCAGCTCATCAGCTGCAAACGCTCGCGCTGATCCACTGAACATGGATATAAGAGAGGTTCAAACTAATATTACCACTTGTAAGGCCGGATTCGAAACCTCATAGTTTTTTCAAAGGGATCAGCCACTGAGAAGCACTACAAACAAAAGACACACCCGTGACATTTTGGGCCGAACGAAAAAAAATTTTGTCATACATATGACACTTCTATGACGATAATTGTGACAAAACCCAGTATCATCATAGATGTGGTGGGTTCCTACTTCTATGACAAAAAAATCATGATAGAAAATGGGCTTTTCGTCCTGGGCGGGCCGGAGACGCAGCTGCATGACATTCTTTGGGCCGTCCATGACGGAAAAAACCGTGGTAGAAGCGAGGGGGAGGAAAATTTCGGGGAGTTCCCGGTTACGGTGGGAGGTCGGGGGCCGAGCGATGCGCGTTTCTCTCGTACACGTATGCTCGTGTGTGCGAGGCATTGGCTCTAACTGAACCCGAGCGATTGCACTGCAGGCTACGCGTTACTGAACCCGAGCGATCGATCGATGGCTGTTAACTGAACCCGATCGAGCGATTCCTTCGCTACTACTGCTAGCTGAAGCCGATCGATGCTGCCTCTGGATGAATAGTGAGGGTTGCGGGGGGGTTGGATGAACAGTTCCCGGTGGGGGTGGATGAATAGGACCCCGTAGTGTTGCTTCTGGATGAACAGGACCCCGATCGATCGAGCCGGTTGGGGCTGGATGAACAGGACCCCGTGGAGGCTGGATGAACAGGACCACCCCGTGGAGGGCAGGATGAACAGTAGAAGGTGGAGGGCAGGATGAACAGTAGCCCGTGGAGGGGTGGTTGAACAGGAGCCCGTGGAGAGGGCTGGTTGAACAGTAGCCGGTGGAGTAGCGCGTGGTGGGGGCTGGATGAACAAGAGCCCGTGGATGAACAGTCGCAGGTGGAGGCTGGAGGAGGTCGACGGTGGATGAACAGTAGCTCGTGGAGGCTGGAGGGGGTCGACGGTGGAGATGAACAGTATCCCGTGGAGTCCCATTTTGCGGTACGCCACACCCCTCCCGATGAACAGGACCCCCGTTTCGACCTAGCGCTCCAACACAAGTCTGTTTCGTCCGTTTAGCGGTACGCCACACCCCTCCCGATCAACAGGACCCCTGTTTCGACCGTAGGAGGTCCGTTTCCTCCGTTTTGCGGTACGCCAGACCCCTCACGATCAACAGGACCCCGTTCCGAACGTAGGAGGTCCGTTTCCTCCGTTGTGCGGTACGCCCGGCCTTGTTTCCATCGCTTGTTCCATCCAAGCCCTCCCGATGAACACGATGCATTCCGTTGCCTCCCCATGAACACGACGACAACGTTGTTTCTCCGTTCTGACCCAGCAATGTACACAAGCCTTGGCCGTACGTATGCGCGAGTAGGCGTTCGAGACCCCGCCCACATGTACACATACGTGGCCGTATTTTCTTTCTTGCACCCTGGCCGTTGTACGTACGTGTACATGCTACGTGTGCGCCTCTACTATGACACGTGTGCGCCTCTACATCGACCAGTATGTACGTACATGTTCGCGACCAGAATGACAACGCTACATACGCTTCGACCAGGTGGGTCCCGACTGTCAGGCACTTCCTTACCTGCGAAGATGTAGCTGGTGGGTCCCAGCAGTCAGGGGGCGAATCGTTTTTTTGCCCGGACGCACTTCCTTGCGTGCGAAGATGTAGCTGGTGGGTCCCAGCAGTCAGGGGAAAACGTTTTTTTGCGAAATACAGTGGCCCGTCCGGTGGATCCCAGCTGTCAGGTGGAGGAATCATTATTTTCCGGGTAATAAGGAGGCACTTCCTTGCTGCGGCCGTGGACCCAGCTGTCAGCCTCTCCACATACAGTCCACGTCCGATGGAAGTCATTCCTTGACCATGTTGACCACGCCATGCCAAGAGCACCAGGGCAGTGGACGATGGCGAGGCCTAGGAAGGGGACGACACGGAGGCAGGGAAGACTCGGCAGTTGTTTACCACGCGGAGGGGAGTACGATTGTACGAGGGTTTATTGGTTCGTCTGCCATTGCCGGAGAATAACAACAGGTGTGGGTGAGTAGAGGGATGGCTAGGCCAGCGATGGGATTACGGTCGGGCGGTGAGGCCTGCGCGGCAGCACAGCCGGCTGCGAGGAGGAGGGAGCAGGCAGTCCGGCCGGCCCTTGTTTGAGCGGCTGGAGCAGGAAGAGCAGAGATTGAAGAAGCACGACGGCCGTTGGATGGACATCCAACAGTCAGTGCTTGTGCGTCAACCTTTTTTTAGGAAAGCCTCAAATCTGTGGAAAACAGCATACAGCCCATCTGCCATTATTTCTAATAATTTACATCCCATTTGCTAATTCTTGCGGTTTTTTGGAGCCCATATTCTTTTTGTTAGCATTACATCCCATATTGTGGCAACGGTTAAAAAATTATACGAAATTTTGCATATTTCGGTGCGGTCCGAACTGTTTTTAATCCCGAAATTTCGACTCACATTCAAACTGATTTTAAAAATAAATGTATATCAATATAAAATCCAACAAATTCTCCATGCATAAAAATTAATGTAATTTAAAATCTTGAAATGAAAAAAAGATATTTGAAACTAATTGCCGGTTTGATGTGTTTTAAAGATGTACATCCCATTTCTCATTACTGATGGGCCATTTTCTCGGCCAGCCGAATGAAAGCTCTCCTCGTCTTGAAAGACTTGCAGCCCAACAGGCCTAACAAAGCGACTTACTTGGCAAATCACAAAAAAATTGTGCTGTGGCCGTGGACCCAGCTGTCAGCCTCTCCACGTACAGTACTCTTCCGATGGAAGTTGTTCCTTGACCACGTTGACCACGCCGCGCTGAGAGCACCATGGCAGTGGACGACGGCGAGGCCTAGGAAGGGGACGACGCGGCAGTGGAAGCCCGCGTGGAGAGGACTATGAGGGTTCACTGGTTCGGCTGCGGTGTGAGGCTGCCGTTGCCGCAGGGCCTGGCCAGCGGTGGGAATAGTAGGGGGCGGTGAGGCCTCTGCGGCAGCACAGCCGGCCACGGGAGGCAGGAGCATGCGGCACGACCGGCACTGCTTTGGGCGGCTGGAGCAAGAAGACCAGAGGTTGAAGAAGCACTACTGCTATTGGATGGACATCGTACGGTCACTGGAGCTAGAATCGTTCATATTGACTAAGTTGACAAAGCCCTTCGTCCCCGTCAACTTAGTAGGCCCACAAGTCAGCCTCTCAGCATGGTGGGTCCCAGCTAGCCGGGGGAGTATTCATTTTTTTTGTGCGTAGTAAGGAGGCACTTCTGGTGGGTCCGAGCTGACAGCGGGGGGAACGTTTTTTCGTGAAATATGGTGGCCCGTCCAGTGGGTCCCAGCTGTTAGGGGGAAACGATTTTTTTCGCAAAATACTGGTGGCCCGTCCGGTGGATCCCTGCTGTCAGGTGGAGGAATCATTATTTTCTGCGTAATAAGGAGGCACTTCCTTGCTGCCGCCGTGGACCCAGCTCTCAGCCTCTCCACGTACAGTCCACGTCCGATGGAAGTCGTTCCTTCCATGTTGACCATGCCGCGCCGAGAGCACCAGGGCCATGGACGACGGCGAGGCCTAGGAAGGGGACAACGCGGAGCAGGTGAAGACGCGGCAGTGGATGCCCACGCGGAGAGGAGTATGAGGGTTCACTCGTCCGGCTGCGGTGTGAGGCTGCCGTCGCCGCAGGGCCTGGCCAGCGGTGGGAATAGTAGGGGGCGATGAGGCCTCCATGGCAGCACAGCCGGCCACGGGAGGCAGGAGCAGGCGGCACGACCAGCACTGCTTTGGGTGGCTGGAGCAAGAAAACCAGAGGTTGAAGAAGCACTATGGCCATTGGATGGACATCATACGGTCACTGCAGCTAGAATCATTTATATTGACTAAGTTGACAAAGCCCTTGGTACGTCAACTTAGTAGGCCCACAGGTCAGCTTCCGAAACGGTGCGCCCCAGATGTCAGGGGGAGGAATCATTTTTTGGGGGGGTGAAGCTAGAATATCCGAGATTGATGAAGAAGCACGACATCCATTGGATGGCCATCCAACGGCCACTGCTGCTAGAACCGTGTGTTGACTATAAGTTGACAAAGCCTTGCATACGCGTCAACTCCCTTTTTTTAGGGGACGCGTCAACATAGTAAGGCCAGAAGTGTGTGGCAGAGAACTTATAGCCCATTTGAGATTTGTAAGAATGTGTAGCCCATTTTTGAATTCTAATGGAATTTACTACAGCCCATTTACAGTTTGTTAAAAGTACAGCCCATTTCAACCAACCATTCAAAATAGAATTCAATAAAATTTACCACATTTTGATGGGATCCGAAATATTTTTATCCCGAAATTTCTAGTCAGATTAAATACAATTTCAATATAAATTTATATTACGTAAAAATCTAACGAAACATTGCGCTCGCAACAATTAATGAAATTAAGATTTTCAATATCCAAAAATAATATTTTATAAAGTAATCACGTGTTTGCTGCATTTTTTTATAGTTACTGCCCAGTTTTTATAATTACATCCCATTTATTATTTCTTAAAGCCCATTTTCTTGTTAAGCCTAATGCATCCCTCCTAGGAAAGATTTGCAGCCCAGCGGGCCGGAGAATAACAACTTGACCTTGCTTGGGTATTCCTAAAAAAAGTATAGCTGGGCTAGCCATTTTCAGCTTGAAAAAAATTAATATCTGGGCTGGATATCTGGCCTGGGCTAGACGGGCCACAACCCGCCCAGTTAATACCTGCAGCGATGTTTTCGTTGTTGTTCAGAGGAGAAAAATTAATATCTGGGCTAAACATCGAAAAACTCTGCAGTGCTCACACCTCAAAAACACAAATACTGCTCGAGCTGCTTGGTCCTAGTTGTTGGCCACTTCTTGTGCAATTCTCTCGTTTATTGACTAGTACTACATAGGTTGACAATGGTGTGGACCGTGATGTCAGGAAACCAGGGGGAAGCAAAATAAATAACTCCAGCGAGCGCTTCCACCTCTGCCTCATTGTCTCCCGTGGAAACCCCTTTCCTCCCTTTTTTTGCTCGGGCAAGGACCAATGCATGCAGCACGTCCATGCGGTTATTAGGCAAGAAATAAAAGCACTTTGCATGCTATGAATTACGATGCCCTGCATGGGTAGCTAATAAGGCATCATCTTAACTGCTGTGATTAAATGTTGTGTTTAGAAGAGACAAATACTCTTCTTTTCCACCAATCTGCTTGCACCTAGGTCGTGATGCACCTTCTAATACGACTTATTCACCTAGACGGAGGGAGTATAGTTTTATACATATATATATATATATATAATAAGGAGGCACTAGCGTATGTAGGCTATGGACCTAGTGGGCCCAAAACAGTCAGCGCCGCCCGCCCCGCTTCCCGGTGCAGGCGATTGCTCCGCCTTCAAACGACACAAGTCCTGTCCGTCCGTCCATCTGCAGCCCACATTAATGATACATGGTTGCCGAGGCGGCTACTCCGGCGCCACACGTCCGTCCCTCCGTCCGCCCACCATTGCTATATAAACTGTTGCGCCGGCCATAGTCGCAGTCATCCGCATCCGTTCCCTTTCCCTTGTCCACACCACTACTGCCCACCATGGCTTCCTCGCGCTCCAGCACTCTTCTGGATGGGCGGACGACGGACCAAAAGGAGATGGCAGCCATTGCTGCCGACCAACTGGCCGGCAGGCAGCCGGAGGACGATGACGTCCCAATGGAGAACATGGTAGTCGACGATCTAGCGCCAACACCCTCCTCCGTGCCATCCTCGTCGGTGCATTGCACCATGACCATCGGCGAGGCCCGTGCCCAATATATGGACAGTGTGAGGTAGATGCATCAGGAGCAGTTCCGGGAGGCGCAGGCCGACGCCGCCTACAACCACCATCTCCTCCAGGAGCATCTGCAGGCGGAGGAGCAGATCGCCACGGAGCGGGCGGAGCAGGAGGCGCTGCTCGACTCGTACCGCTCCGCCCACAAGGGCCGCCTCGAGCGCTAGCGGGAGCGCATGCGGGTGGCGGAGGCTGCGGCCGCCTACAAAGAGGCTAGCAAAGAGGGCGATGAAGCGGGCGAGGAGCTGTTTGGCGAGACCGAGGACGAGGCAGAGGACAATGTCGGCTCCAACGAGTCCCCGCTGCGCTGGCGTCGATGAGGCCCTGCTCCGCCGAGGCCTCGCGGCGCCAACAACGAGGCAGAGGACACCGCCGGCTCCGCCGAGGCCCCGCCCCGCCAACAACGAGGCAGAGGACATCGCCGGCTCAGCCGAGGCCCCACCTTGCCGTCAACGCGGGGGGGGGGGGATTTCCACCACTCCGCTGAGGCACTGCCCGCCGGCACAAGATAGAGGACATCGCCGGCTCCGCCGAGGCCCCGCCTCGCTGCCAACGAGGCCGCGCCACACAGAAAACGAGGAAGAGTAGAACATGGTAGGTCGCCGCCGCTCGGGTCCAAGTAAGACCACTGCTGGTACCCTCCTGTTGAAGCCAAGCTAGGCGGGTTGACCATTGACGGCCGGTTAGCTTCTTGGCGGTGACGTGGAGTCGGGGAGTTCTGCTGGAGAATAATGCTGCTTCTACTTAACTGCTGGTGTAGTTGGCTGACTGACACGTGGGCCCAACAGGCCACATGTCAGTTGTGCAACTGCACCTGCAGTTAAGTCACTGAAGCTTCTGTTCGGCTCAGCGGGACACAGGTGGGTAGCTTTGGTTAATTAATTATACCTCCAGCGCACCCCTTTTTAGTTGAAGAATGTATGAAATGTAATGAAATCTGGCATGTTTATATGAAATCCGACCGTGTATGAATGAATTTATTTCGATTAGTTCGAATTCCTGTATCACTGGCATTGGATGAACATGCAAAACAATATGTACTAGCATTATTCCCAGGGTGATCACCTCGTTTGTAGCAGTTTCACATGTACTCCCTCCAGTCCTTTCTAGTCTGCATACAAGTTTTGTCTGCAGTCAAAGTATCTCTACTTTGACCAATCTTATACAGAAAAGTATGCACTTTCACAATGTGCGAAGTAAAAAGGAACAGAAGGAGTACAAAGAGTTTGAGCAGGTTTTTAGCGTTTCTGTACATTGCAATCAAACACACAGGCCTGGCAATTCATAGAGAACATTCAAAACAATCGATGATTATGCATCTCAACGACTCACATGTCGGAGGCAATATTTACTTCACAGCTAAAGAATAAAGAAAAAATTGATCGACGCTGCTGATAGCAAGGGCGTCCCATTCGAAAATATCAAACGCATGTCTTGCTAAAATCAATGAGCAAAATTTGACAAGGTTGTCCCATTCCAAAATATCAAATGCCTACGATTGTGGAATGGGCTGGGTTTGCCATCAGTTCGGACATTGACATGGCACCTCGTGCTAAATAAACCAGCTGTTCTTTTTGTGCAGTTCCACCAAAATCAACCAAATTCGCGCGTAGCTTGTATGATTTCTCCCTTATATGTTGCAATGCCTTGAACTTATTGGCACCTCCTTTCTTGTGGTGGAAATGAATGATTAGATGTATTCATGAACATTTTGTGCAGTTCCCATTGAAATCAAGCTGAGCACCCCTGTTTGCACAAATACAAAAAAGTGATTAGTATAGATCAAACTGTACTATGAATTGACAGTTTCAACAGGCACATACATGGTCCATGTAGAGCACACTTTTAGAAAAATGGAACTCACCAGAAAGAATCCTAGAACAACACTGTACTCGCGCATCACAGCAAAAAATGGAGATTTTGTCAGTCCTTCTGAGCTAAAGTTAGTTTGGTCTTGTGGGGAGTAATGTAACCATCCTTCAACTGCTCCTTCTGGTGATAAGATAGACAGGGCTTCTTCATCCTGCCATAATTGGAACTAGTCACTTCACGTACTCCATATTCTTCTTCAGAGGAAGATGATCCTGTTGTGCAAAGACAAGAGGACTACTAAATGCTAGCATCACTGTTTGCTCGAAAAAAAGGAAATGAAATATTTAAAATGGCACAGATGAAGCACTTCTCAAGGACAATACCACTTTTTCATGACAGCACCAGGTGTTGATTTTTGTTTTTCTTCCCCTTGTTCTTCCCCTTCATCACTTGGTTCAATAACAAACAAGCTTCGCCTTCAATGTAAGATTTGGCATGTCAATTAGGGAGCGCAGGTATAGTACTAAACTTAATTTTCTGATGAAAGTGGCAAAATACAGGCCAGCAGTTGTGAAACATCCTTATCTTACCTCAATGGGATATTACGGTGCACATATAGATTGGAAGTCTTGTCTCCATTTGTGTAGTTCACTAAAATCAAGAAACATTATCGTACAAGTAGCACAACATATGAATGCACCCTGCAGAATCATGTGAAAGAAGGCTAGTACTGACCTCTCATGATGCGGAATTCAAACAACTCACAAGAAGAAGATCTGAACCAAATTCGCCTTAACGGATAGGAAGTAAGATCTCCTCTTGTGCAGTTCCACTAAGATCAAGCAATCAAGCAACGTTGTCGGTGTGACATTTTGGTTGAACTGCACAAAACACTCTTAAAACAAAAGTGTTTTGTGTAGTGCAACAAAAGGTCACAGTGGCAACGAGGTGAAGCAGATAACCATGTGTTACACAGAGGTGCAAAGGAAACAATTAGTGGTCAATAACGGTGGATGACACAGAAGCCAACAAAAAGAAGAATCTACCTTATCTAAATGGGAAAGAAAGCAAGACAGTAGCATTTCTCAAATGGTGGCATTGATTAATATTAACATAGAGATTATATTAACAATAAAATTCGTTAAACATGTAATTTGCTTTTAACTGTGGCATTGCATCAATTTTCCAGTGGCATTATTAGAGGGTGTTTGTTTACAGGGACATTTTGGTGTAGGGACTAATAAAACTCCGTGTCAGTCCCATCTAAACCAAAGAGGAGGGACTTTCAGGGACTAAAAGTGGGCATTTGGGACTAAAGAAAGAAGACCCTGAGGGAGTCTTTTTGGGACTTTTTCCAACAGTTGCCCCTGCCACGCATCGCACCTTGTCTCTATTAGTTCATTACTAGGGGTAACATGGTCTTTTAGCATGTCATTTAATAACCTCTAGTCCATGTTTAGTCCCTGGAACCCAGCAGGTAGGGACTAGGGAGTTTTTAACCAAACAGGGCCTTAGATTAACAATAGCTAATGAGTTGCACTGGACAGTGGACGCACCAGCACCATGTGCATCTACCGATGTACTGTGGTCATGCACAGTCTGTTGCAACAAAGAACAAGCAACCAAGGAGCATATTTGTGTTGGTCCCAGTTTTGTTATCTTTAGACGCCTTTCCCTATGTGAGCGCAGCAAATCTAGTCCTGCTCAAACTCTACAGCCTTGTCCCTTCCTTTCCTTTTTGAACTAGTACTTTCGCCCCTTCCATTCCTCTTTGAACCACGTCCTAGATTTATGCGATACAACTTTCCCCACTACTTTCCCCCATTCATTTCCTCTTTGAAGCATGTCCTAGATTAATGCTATACAACTTTCCCCCTTCATTTCCTCTTTGAACCATGTCTTAGATTCATGCTATATACAACTTTTCCCACTACTTTCCCCCACTCCTTTCCTCTTTGAACCACGTCCTAGATTCATGGTATACATGCAGCTAGAGCAATGCATGCGGAGTAAGTAAATTATACCTTAAGGTTCTTGGGGCGTGGTTCGGTGGGCGACGGGACGGCGGCGATGAAGAAGGGGTCGGAGGCCCTCCCGCGCCGCCGCTGGGTGGAAAGTGAACAGCTGCGCCGGTAGTCCCTCACCGACGGCGACAGTGTTAAGCCTCCTTCCCTTCCCGGCAGACGGATCCTGCCGGCTCTTTGAGCAGCAGTGAGGGGAGAGAGAGGCCAACGAAGTCTTGTTTAGATCTGGAGAGGGCGAGAGAGTGTGAAGAGAGCAACTACAAGCGCTGAGGCTCCAGCGGGAGAGGGCGAGAGAGTGAGCGAACAGGCTAACCAGCTACACAACCCTCCTGTTATGTTCAACGAGAGGGAAATAACCTTTTATACATTCCTGCATTCGTGTGACAAGCATGCCGTGTTTTTTTGTGTGTGTGGGAGTTATTGGGATTTCAATCATAATCGTGTCATGTGGCTTTGGTGGTAAGACTATCCACAGTGGTGCAGAAATAATGCAGCCTTAGTCACCTTACCTCTCTCCACGTAGTACATTGGGTCCCACCAGTCAGAGGGTGAAACAAACAAATTAATAAGAAAAATTAAAAGCGCCAGCGGTGTATCTTACCTCACACATCTCGCTACTGCTCGGGAACACTGTCCAATTGATCCCTCTGTTCGCTCACGTACTATTTTAAGTGAATCCTTATTATAACATGCACACAAATTTTGGCCACTTGTATTCGACTTAAGTCAGTGTGCCACCGTATCTCGTATACTTACTACTCCCTCCGTCTAGGTGTAATAAGTCACGTTAGAAGGTGCAACAGGACCAAGGTGCATGCGTGTGTGTGCGTGTGTGTGTGTTAGAGAGAGGGACAGATCGACCTACTCCAACGGAGAGATGTTGTGTAGTGTATGATTTTAGTCGCGAGAGTCGGTGCATCCTCTCATTTCCGGGCGTGTCCGGTAGGGACATGCGGACAGTTGCCACGCCCGCTCCTGACCAGCCTGGCCCACCCAAAGCCCCTCCATCGACTGCGCGTGCTTCCCGCCCGAAACGGTCAGCGCCGCTCCAAAGAATCGGTGCCGCATTCATACCCGGGCAGAGCGGACGCGACCTCTCACTGGCGCAAGAGTGATGGTTGCTTCGTCCGTCCAACTTACTGCTGGGTCTATGTGATTTGATGGCTCATTGGTCTTTATTACTGAGGTGGTAGGACTGCTGGATGTCCCACGCTTTCGGCGAAAGGAGGTATACTACTACTACTAGATTACAATTTTCTCCATTCTTACAGCGGAGGCGTGCAAGAGTAGTGAAAACACACAGGCTCAATGATTACATGGCCCACCTCACACTACTATCACCGTGCGACACCTAACTCTTTACCTAGTACTCCCTCCGTTCCTAAATATTACTAGATGAGTCCCTGCGCGTTGGCGCGGAACAGCGGTATATCTCTCTGCGCAAAATTATCGATTTCATAGAACAAAAAAAACTCTATAACCGCATGACAAATGTGGTAGCCAAACTAAATAAACTCCCATCATCATTTAGATCATCCCACGTAAGGAAAAAAGATCAGCCAACTCCTAAACTCCTACTGCATAATGGGATTATATTTTTCTTTTTGACATGTTAATGGGACTTAAAAGCTCACTTACATGCATGCTACTGATGCATGCTTGCATGCAGACATGTTGATGTGATTTAAAACCCACTCACATGCATGTGGCACGGTATTTCTGCATGCTTGCATGTGGCTTAGTGCGGAGCCTCTCAACGTCAAGATCAGACGGCTATTATGGACTGATTTACTTCATCTAACGGCTACATCAATTTTGATGATGTGGCTCAAGGAGAGGATAGAGAATTCCTAGTATTGGGGGCTAGCTATTACTAGTAGATATAAGTCTTTGTAGAGATTCCACTACATACGGAACAAAATGAATGAATCTACACTTAAAATGCATCTATATACATCCACATGTGGTTCATGGTGAAATCTCCACAAAGACTTATATTTAGGAACAGAGGAAGTACTAGTATAGTACATACTGTAATTTATCAGCGAGATAAATTTGTACAATGCTATGAAGCTTCCAGCTTCTGTTACATGTATCTTGCGTCCAAGGTTGCCCGTTGCAACATTTCATCAAATACAAAGGAGACTAACATGCATGCTATTGCATCTCAATGATTGACAGATCATAGCAAATATGTACTCCCTCCGTTCCAAAATAAGTTTCTCAACTTTGTGCAAACTTTAGTACAAAGTTGTACTACTACTAAAGTTGACACTTATTTTGGAACAAAGGCAGCTAAAGAAAAAAACGATCCATGCAGTCCCTAGCCCTTGAACCGTGAACCCTGACCAGGCTTCACTTTTCTGGCAACGTTCGAGCTTCCTAATAAATGAAGTTTGCAACCTTTTGACCATCGGATTATTTTGTGCAGTTTCACCAAAATCGAGATGAGCATCCATGTGGCAAAGAAATTGAACAAGCGTGATTACAATAAGATTACTGGGACTAGTTGATGAGACATAAACTCATCACAAATACAGTACATAGAAGCAAGTAGAGGTATGTGCGGGGCAAAGAAGTAGAGAAATATCCACAGGGAGTGATGTGGGCAGCTAGAGCAGTGGTGCAAGCCGGCTGTAAAGGGAGTTGTACCTGAGGGACGTAGCTCAACCTTGAGGAGGGCGGCGGGAGGCGGCAACTACCCACGTCGCGGCAGTGAGCAAGGGACGAAGGCAACCTCACCGGCTTTGAGAGAGAGAATGGCGGGGACCCCTGGTCGAGACGTGCCGACAGTGGGTTTTCGCCGTCGGCGACGGCCACCGCATCTACACTAAGCATCCACCCCTTCCCCAAGCGGACGTGATCCGCCGGGATGTTAGAGATGTGGCCACAGTCGTTTTGTGCGAGAGAGTGTGAAGAGAGCAACCCCAGCAAGCAACCGTGTAGGCTGGCCCATCCTGACTATGTACTCCTTTTCTCTCCATATGAACCTATCATATTGCGTACGTGCCACTAAAGAAAAAAAACTTTATTTATAAATGACGCGACACCTACTACTCGTTCTCCTATAACCTTGTGCTTGGCATCTCCAAAATATTGACCTTGCGATTGCCTCTTCGCCTCTTCGGGAAGTCGAGCAATAATGGTAGTGCAGTATATATCATTCTGGATATATGAGACCGAATTAATTGCTGCACGTCCACCACATGGGAGAGGGTCGAGGGGCGAGGGAGAGTGCTACATACGGAGCAAAATGAGTGAATCTACACTCTAAAATACGTCTATATACATCAGTGTTTGGAGTATGTACTAGTAGTTCATATTGAAATCTACTAAAGGACATATATATTCCAAACAATATGATATAATCTCTATAACCAAGGTAGTAGGGACGAGGAGTAAACGGAGGGAGTAGTAAGTTTTTCTCCTCGTCCTGCGAGCCACCGCGCGCATGGGGAAGGTAGTAGGAGCAAGCTTCACCTCATCCTACGAGCCACCGCGCCCGTGGGCGAGGGAGACGGCGTACGAAGCAAGCTTCTCCTCGTTCTATGAGTTGACGGGACACATCAAAAGTACTCCAGTGTATAGAGCCTTGCCTCTAAGGTAGGCCCCACATGGTTTGCCTCTTTTTTTAACATAACACGTCAAGTCGCAATCTGTTTGTTCACCCGTGGTAGACGATCCTCCCTCCACCAAGTGGACAACCAGTACACGTGCCAAATTACCACGTGGGCTGCCTTTTTCATACAGAAATGAGCTCCACCGTGTACCCGCGCAGGTGTGGTTGGGAAAGAGACGGGAGTACGTGCGCCGTGCATGCACCTCTTCTCTTCGTGCACGTTCCCCACCTACGTGGGTGTGTGAGAGAGATACAAACCGCGTTCGTGAGTGATTTTTGTTTTGGGGTGGGGGGTTGATTTCATGAATTATTTGTGGGAATATGTGTCGATGACATCTCAAAAAAAAATTTGCATGCAATGTGTGTGAAATGGAGGCCTATCCATATCATACATAGAGGGTCGGGCAATCCACGAGAAGAGAGGTAGGGGTCATAGCTATCAATAGAGTCGAAGAGAGGATCAAGTGGGTGGGTGCGAGATCGATGAAGAGAGCCATCGAAATTGTGTGTGTGTGTGTACAAGTCAAAGATATAGGGTGACTGGCCTACCGGGACGTTAGAGGGCACACGTCAAGTTTGTGTGTGGCAGGGAGACATGACTAGAGCGCTAGATGTATCGGTGTGTGGGGGGGAGGGGGTGGTGGGAGGGGTAGGCAGAGGCCTAACTATAGAGGTAGAACGACTCGTATATGTGTTGAGAAGGAGAGACCCAGCTATGTCTTGAGGGAGATCGGTCGACATCCATACATAACTGAAGGATGGGAAATATGATGGGAGAGAGATAGAGGAGAGAGAGAGGGAGGGAGAGGGAGGGAGAGAGGTAGAGTGTTGGATGGGTGATGGAGTTGCTTCTCGAAGATGGTGGGAGAGGCCTACTAGACAAACTGAGGGTGGAACTGCAATGTTATCAATAAGAGTGGGGATGTGTTTCTATGTGTGCTTGTGCGTGATAGATCTGTCGGGACGCATCCATGGATGATGAAGGGGAACCATGTGTTTGGTAAGCAAACCTAACTAGATCGGTAGATCAATTGTTGTTTTCCGGAGGAAGGGAGAGACACAACTAATGAGGTAGGTCGATTGACGTGTGGGTAAAAACGAGTTATAAGGACCTAGCTAGCTATATGTATAGCGAGAGATCGGTCGGTGTATGTCCATTTGTTAGAGGCTAATAAGGCCCAGCGAGATGGATAGACAGAGAGAATGGATCTAGGAGGTGGTGCGAGAGGCCCAACTACTAGCTAGATAGGGGGAGGAGTGTGCGGTTGTGAGAGAGCGATGAAAAGAGGGGCGAGAGTTTACACGTGTGTCTGACCGTATGAGAGACATGAGGCAAGGACACATAAAGGAGGAGATTGAAGGTGTGTTTGTATGTTGTAGGCAGGCATCGTTGGAGAGGTTTATCGATCGGTGTGTGTCGGAAAGGAGTTGTGGAGACTCTGGGAGAACGAACTAAAGAAAAAAATGAATGTGCTCGATGGATAGAATGCCGAGGGAGGGGGAGGGCGAGGAGGGCGTGTGCATGCATGAGAGAAAGTTAGTGGTAGCTACAAAGGTTAGAGGATTGTGTGGGTGTAAGAGACTAACAAAGATCATAATTTGATATGAAAGCGGATTCATATATTTGAATAGGAGATCATAGTGTTTTAAACATTGCATGCATGAATATAGCGGTGATACACATGTTGTGCACATGTTATACCATAATGTGATAATGCATGGTGTTTGCAACTCACAGCTAAATGCCGAACAATCTAAACCATACTATACATCAAACAATCTCACATTTTATTTGAATTTGTGATAATGTGTGGCGTTTGCAGCTTACAACTAAATATCGAACAATCTAAACAATACTATATATCGAACATTCTCACATTTTATTTGAATTTGTGGTAATGTGTGGTGTTTGCAACTCACATCTAAATACTTGTAGGTGTATGGGGCGGGGCACCATACATAATGTGATAAACACATTATACATATGAGACATGGTTTAGATTATGAAGATCTAGCTAGAGCTAGAAATGTAATGTGATTTGAAATCAAAATAAAGTGGATTCAAAAAATCTAGTTCAAGTTCATATAGTACACATAGTTCATATGTAACTAGAGACTAATCATGTGGTGTGCTGTGAAGATAATACACAGACGATGGTTTAACTTGACAATAATGATGATTGTAGATCTTATTAAAATAGAGAAACGAATTCGAATGCTTTGACTTCACAACAATCATTACTGTAGATCTTATTCAAATAGAGAAACGAATTCAAATTTAGTTCATATTGAAGCGGTAGTATATACGTTTGGAATGCACTAAAACGTTCATTTGAGTAGTAGGTTGCATGCATTATACACGTAGCGAAATATTTTAATTGAACATAACATGAATTCAAAGTTTTGAATGACATTTGTAGGGCGCATTGATTTGGTACAGTACACGTTAGGCTTGTCCGGAAATTTCAACCCGCGCCTTGTTAGCCCGAAATATTTAAGATATATCTTTGTCTCGTTGTGCTCCGACAACTCCCTCCATCTCAACCCGTGCCTTGCTATTCCGAAATTACAACGCGCGCGAAAACTCCCACCTCCTGTGAAATCCCGACACACGAAATGCCCGTGGTACCCCTGAACCGAAAGAACCGCCTCAAATCAGTGGGGGTACTTTTGTAACTTACCCCACATTTCGGACAAGCGCGTCTCTAAGCCATGGTTCCCCACTACTATCCCATCCGCCCACCCATTCGTACACCGAGGCCGCGAAAACCCGCGACGAAACCCCACACCCTGCTCCGTCCGCCACCCAGCCGGAGCCTCTTCCCCGACGACGTCGTCCACAGCAACACCCCGACGTCCCTCATCCACTGTACCGGATGAGGATCCGTCATCGATCTCATCGTCCCGCCGGTTCAGCCACACTGTCCTCCACCTCCAAGGAGCTGCCCCGATGTTCACCTCGTCTTTCGCGCCACCTCCATTCCCACACCGCCGTCTTCACCTGCACCACCGGAAGAGCATCATCATCACCGTTTCCTTGGATGAAGTTGCGGCCTAATCGGCGCCACCAAAGAGGTTGTACACTAATCACCGCATTTTCTTCTTGATTCGATCTCACGGTGCTGCCGGCGCTCGGTCCTGAGCCGACACGGCGCGGCTCCATCCACGGTGGCGTCACTGGCCACTTCCTCCACGGCGTCGCTCCCTCGGCGGCGACGTCCACATCAGTAGGACCTGCTGCTGCTTTAGCTCTCGCTCGCGCTGCTGCTCTGCTCTTGCTCTCGGTCCCCTGCCTGGTCTGCTCTTGCTATTGCTCTTGCTCGCGCTGCTGCTCTTGCTCTTTCTTGCGATGCTGCTCCGATTTAGCTACACTTCACTCTGATGCCGCCGGGGTGAAGGAAGAACCAGCCGCAGCGGGGAGGGGGGCTCGCCGGAGAGGTACCCCACTATCTATCTTAGGGTTTAGGATGGGGGCAGTGGTCACCGGCGGTGGTGCGGCGTTGGCAGGGCGGTGGCGTGGGGATCGCCGGAGAAAAAGCTCGGCACGGGGGGCCTAGAGGGATGGCCGGGGCGACGGCGGACCGGCGGTGGGGAGTGTTTTCGGGGCGGGCGGGGCGGCGCACCGCGGGCGGCGGGGGGCTGCTATTTGGCCGGCTCAGGGGGGTGGAGGTTGAAGATGAACCGCAAGCCCTTGATTTGGTATCCAACGGCTGCAAAATCGACTGACCAGAGATGAAAAAGTCAGTCGACCGATGTGTAGCCTCACCTTGCTAGTGCGTCCAGTTTCGACAGCAAAATTCAGTTTCGACAGTTAAGTTCAGTTTCGACAGTTAAATTCAGTTTCGATAGTTAAATTCAGTTTCGATAGTTAATTTCAGAGATGAGCGGCAGATGTATTTTACATCTAGCACTTTGTGGTTATGTATTTTACGTCATGTATTGGAGATGCTATTAGAATTCCACTCAGGTTAACGTTGTTCGTTGTCTCTCTTGTCCTGCTTCAGCCCCGGCGTCGTACAACTCACCGGAGCTACTCCAACGATGAAACCCTCCATCACAGCGGAGCAGTACCTCGGGCTCCATCTCCAGACGCCTAAGATCTTCTTCCCCTCCTCCGACAGCCAAGTCAGCCGGAGCATCCTCACCGGCCATCCCAATCACCCTGAGATCGACATGGCCTTCGCCAAAGAGGTTGTACACTTGTTGCATCTCTTTTTTACTCTACATGTTATATATATTGTCCACTGAGCACACGGATTTGTTCCTTTAGTGTCTCCTTGAAAGAAAAAACATAGGAATTTTAATTTTCACTTGTCCTCCTTTTCAAATTCCTATTCATGAAGCACAAGACTAAGAGATAGTAGCATAATAGCATTATAACCGTACATTTTCTTGTGCTTTGACTTAATCTCACCATGCTTCTTTGCATCCTGTGATCTTCCAATTGTTGTGAATCAAACACCCAGATTGGCAGAAATCCTGTGTTTTTAAATTCTCTGTTTTGCACGTGCATTCCTATCCTATTCCTGTCTATTTCCTATCCCTGCATTGTTGTAATCCTCCAATTCAAAAGAGCCCTTACAGAATTACTTCTCTTACAGATAGTTGTCAAAGAAAACCTTGCATGGTTTGTCCCGCTCTTGTTGCGCCGTCGTCCACCCCAGCTCAGCTGCTCCAACGACAGAAGGGTCCAGCATAGCAGGGATCCGGCCTCAAGACTGTCTTTCGCCGCCTCAGATCTTCTTCCCCGCCGCTGGCAGCCATGAAAACTGCACTACCATCATCAACCGAGCAGATGACCTTGAGGACTACACGGGTCCGCAAGAGAGGTCGCACTCTTTCGTGTCTGCTTACGTTATGCATCGCTTAATATTACATGCTACTTTATCGTCCTGTTCACCGGTTAGACTCTGAGTCAGCTCCAAACTAATGGTCAAACTTGAGTTTTTAAATGGTTGTGGGGTACATATCGGGGCCGCTATCAATAGTATCTATCTACTATCTGGTTAATCTCCGGTATCTACTATGAGTTTCATGTTGGGTGGGAAACAAACAGTAAAGAAGCCATTATCTGTATTTTTTAACTGAAGCCACTATATGCCCGCTATTATTGGTTTTGGGTCTATCCACAGGTTGCTACCATCACTCTGGATTTCTGCATGCACTCCTTACATAATCTCACTATGTTTTATTCCTATGCATGACAGTTATTGTAAACAATGGAACTGAACATGTAGAGCAAAAGAGACGAGCCTTGTGTGGCAATAAAATTTCATGCAGACGTCGCTCCATGGTAGGCGCAAAGGCCGCCCCCCCTCCATGCATTTCGGATTGTAATCGAGAGGAAGATATCTGTTCTGAGGGGGATTCAGAAGGAGAAGACAACTCCTATTTACCCCCTGAGGTCTTCACTCTAACTTGGCATGCTGATGTTGGTTATATCATGCATATGGTGTCTTGCATTGCTTACTTTATACATCAAATATGTCATCTGCGTAGTTTAGACATCCTTTGTGCGAATGCCATCTGTTTAGTTTATTCATCATTTATGTGAATTATGCAACGCCATCTTGTTTAGCCAAGCATCATATATGTGAATTTTGCAATGCCATCCTGCTTAGCTAGTCATCTTATATGTAAATTATATCAGGTCATCCTTTTTTTCATTACATATTACATTTGTCAACAATGTTATTACATTCAACTGCTCTTCGTGTGCATCAGCCATTTGACACGGTGATGGCAAATTCTAGAGTGAAAACAAGGTCTTCAGAGCAGACTATGCTATCTAACGAAGCGCATATCTCACTGGTTACAGATAGCTCCTCAGAGGAGGATTCAGAGACAGATGACCAGTCCTACCCCCCCCCCGAGGTGTATGCTCTAACTTGGCAGGGTTATGTTGCTCATATCATGCGTATGGTGTCTCACATTGCTATGTCATTTGATTAGTTTAGACATGCTTTGTGTGAATGCCACATGTTCAGTGTCTAATTACCATATATATGAATTATGCATTGCCATCTTGTTGCAAGACATTATATATGTGAATTATACAATGCTATCTTGTTGCAAAGGCATTATATATGTGAATTATGCAATGCCATGCTGTTTAGCCAATCATCATGTATGTGAATTATATCATGTTATCATTTTTTGTATTACGTGTTCCATTTGGCGACAACGTTTGTATATTCAACTAATCTTCCTGTGCATCAGCCATTTGAAGCAGTGATGGAAGTATCTGGAGTGAAAACAAGGTATTCAGAGCAGACAATGCTACCTGCTGAAGCAGACATCTTGTTGGTTACAGAGAGCTCCTTAGAGGAGGATTCAGAGACTGATGACCAGTCCTATTTTCCCCCCTGAGGTCTATGCTCAAACTTGGCAGCGTTATATTACCCATGTCATGCATGTTGTCTTGCATTGCTTAGTTTTTACATCATATATGGATTGCCATCTGCTTACTTGCTTACTATATAAATCATATATTTGAATTATATCATGCCATCATGTTTACATAGTACATACACATCATCTTTCTGAATTATGGCATGGCAACCCATTTAATAGAGACATCATATAGTTATATCATCTCATCCTGTTTAGTGTTTACAGTCATCATATTTTGAATTATGGCATTCTATCTGTGAATGTATGTGAATTATGGCATGCCAACCTATTCAATAAACACATTATATAGTTATGTCATGTCATCCTGTTTACATAGTCTCATATTTTGAACTATGTCTTTCCATATTTTTTAGTTAGCCATCATAATGTGAAATTGTGTCATGCTATCCTGTTTAGTTAGCCATCATATATGTGAAATTGTGTCATGCTATCCTGTTTGGTTAGACAACATAAATATGAATTATTTCATGCCCTCTTTTATTCCCCACTATCCATTGCACCTATCTATCATACAATGTCTATACTTTCAATTACTTTTCTTGTTTATCAGTCATTTGAATTGGAGAGCGTGATGGCAGTATCTAAGGGAGTAACAACACGGTCTTCAGAAAAGATAGTACTACCAGTTGATGCAGATAGAACCATGGTTGTACTTGCCCAAGGACCAGATCCACCACACATAACCCAGACTCTCGCAGATTGTACCCCTACCCAGTTGGATAGAGAACCAGCTACACCCCTTCTAACCCCAACCCCGGCAGATAGTAACCCAGTTCCAGTTGACACATCACCGTCTCCACCACAGAGCACCCAAACACGAGCAGTTAGTAAGGGAACTACAGTGCCCAAAGCATGAGGACCACCACTCTGAATCCCAACTCAATGCTTAAAGGAGAAGAAGATGTGTTCTCAGGTCAGGTTCAGTAGCTATGGTTCATACTCCTTTGCTCTTGCATGACTGTATTTACTCATACCAACTATTTTCAAATTTGAAGGATGGAATTGAAACTCCAATGGCGCAACAGGTATGTTTTAAGCCTGTTTCTTTAACTAGTTTGCTGTTGTAACCTGCTCTATGTTGATTTCAGTTTCAATTGAATAAACAGTTATGTTCTCATGTCATGCACATTACAAGTGTTGTTATTGCTCTATAGTTACCCATACTTATATTCTATCTATTCTGCTTTGTCTTGAACAAATATTATTTGAACTATGTCTCTATCTTGATTTGGCAACAAAAACTAGAATGGTATAGACCATAAAGTGACCATGGTACATAGATATATGTTTGTTTCATGTTGCTATCCGGTCCACTTTACTACTGAACTCATTTACCAAAATGAGTTTCATATACAACATGGTAAACATGTGATGTGTCTGCTTGTTTCTCTTTTAGAATGCGGACAAAATATTGGAGAACAGTACCGCGTTATCCAATGGTAAAGGAAGTAATGCAGATAAGGTTCAAGATAGTGAGACATCCCTGTTGGTCTCCAAGAAAGCTGATAAAAACTATCTTGACGACAGTGAGGGAACCCAAAAGTCCTGTCTTGATGTAGTGTTCGAGTTACTGGCCACTACTTCTGGCACAAGCTCTTCGAACTCACTGCCTAAATCAGTTCATCTTCTTGAGTCTCAACTTCAAGTTGAAAGACATCGATCAGATGTGCTGCAACAGGAAGCTGAAGGACTGAGGAAGTCCCTACAGAATTCAGATGCATATTTTCTGGTGCAACAGCAAGCGCTGGAGGATTTAAGCGCCAAACAAGAGAAAGTTAATAAGCTTGCTAAGCATCTTGCCAGCATTATGGGTACCCAGGATATTGTTTCTTGAGATCTTCTGAAGTGGTTTCAGTTCTGGATTTGTTTTGCTGCGGCGTTTATTTGCGCTGGTCGCCAACTTTGACAACCAGTGTATATGATATGCTACTTTGTTCCCTATATTTGCACTGGTGGCGAACTTTGATGCCCAGTGGATGTAATATGTGTAATAGCCGTGATAGCCTAGCGTTAGTTTCTTGCTTATTTATTTCCTTGTTGTCTTGTTTATTTGTTTGCTTGTAGTCATTGCAGTTCTTTTCCGCGGTTAGCTAGTGGCTGCAATAACCTATTTTTTAGAACTAGGACACAATAACCATGGGCTAATATTTACTGTAGTGACACTGGGCCTCCTACTAGCCGTAGAAACAGTGGGCCTTCTACAGGCCGTAGAAACAATGGGCCTTCTACGGGCCGTAGAAACAATGGGCCTTCTGTGGGCCATATTATCAATGGGCCTTATACGGGCCGTATAATTGATTGGCCAAACATGGGCCAAACAGACCGCATTATGGCCGTAAACGGGCTCGAGTTGGAATCGTCTGTTCATGGGCCGACCATAACGGGCCATCGTTAATAGGCCGTATTTGATGATGCTATGAAATCGGCCCAACGTATTAACGGACCACAAACGGGCCGACTGTAACCATGGGCTGAATTTGCCCCACAAGCAGAAAATGACAGTAACGGGCCGTAAGTAAACGAATGCTGGAAATGAGCCCAAGAATGAATGGGCTTTGAGAAGGCCGAAAGATAACATGGGCTGGAAACGGCCCTACGGAATAATGGGCCGTTAATGGGTATAAAGTGATACACTGTTCATTACGGGCCAGTTTCACCACGGGCCGTTAATGGGTGTAAAGTGATACACTGTTCATTACGGCCCAGTTTCACCATGGGCCGTTAGTAGGACAAGAGTTACATAGGGCCTCATATGGGCCGAAAGACGTCATGGGCCATACATGGGCCAGAAGTGAAAACGGGCTGGTATCATATTGGATGGCCCAGATGACGCTACTGGGCCTGATTTGGATAGGGTGTAACGGGCCTTGGGTTAGCAGGCTGTAAATGGGCTATATTCGAATAGGCCGTTAACATGCTTTCCATGGGCCGGCCCGCCAGCTTTTGACCAAGTCAAACGTGCCGGCCTTTTCACAGGAATGGGCCTCTGTTGGGTCGTGCCACGTGTCGACGTATCATAGGCGCCTTTCGTCCAATGAGTGGTTGACATCTGTCCCAACGATGAGCCAACACGTGTTTCCTCCAGCCAATGATGATTTTACACGTGGAAAATCCCCATTGGTCGGGGCTGTTAATGGGTTATCGGATCCAAAACCCGACCTGATAGCTTAACGGTGTTCTGTTACTGTGGATGCCACGTGTCGGTCACCCTTGACGAAAGCACTTCTGTGACGCGTGATTTATTGTCATGGAAGTGGACACTTCCGTGATGATAATTTTGGTAATGTCATGGAACACTTCTACGACAGCACAGGTATGACTATCTTGATTCTGTCATAAATTTGTCATGGATGTACATGCATGACAAAAAAAGCGACCTAATGTGACAAACACGTATCATCACGGAAGTGTATTTTTTTTGTAGTGAAGTCATGTATGGGATTGACATGATGACTTCCGATTACTCTGTCATCTGAAGTTCCAAAATGAAATTCAGCTTTTTCGAAGCCTATTCCATTCTACCACAGTCGTCAGCACTGATCAACAAACCATTCATTTTTGCGAAATAAATGTAGAGCAAACCTCATTACCTTCTGTCGGATGTGGCGTTCCAGAAAACCCTTAAGGTTCAAACACTGGGTGCACGCGAAGTCTTTTCCTCCCACCGATCTACGCCCTAGCTCGCTAAGATCTCACGGACGAACTCAACGCACTCGCAATACAGAAAGACACAAGATTTATACTGGATCGGGCCACCGTTGTGGTGTAATACCCTACTCCAGTGTGGTGGTGGTGGTGGTGGTGGATTGCCTCTTGGGCTGATGATGAACAATACAAGGGGAAGAACTGCCTCCTGAGGTTGAGGTGTTCTTGTGCTTGGCTAACTTGTGCGGGTGAGAGTGGACTGAATCCGTCGTCCTTCTCTCCCCCTCTCTCCCTATCTCCCTGTCGTCCCCTTCTTTTTCTCTCTTTTTTCCATGTCTCCGCCTATGGTGGTGCCTAACTCTATTTATATAGGCCCTGGTCCTCTTCCCAAATATTGAGCGGGAAGGGAGCCAACAATGGCGGGCAAATTTGAAGGGGGGCAGCTAGTACAAGCCATCCTGACAAAAGGTGGTCTCTACCTGCGAAAGGCTCTGGTGGTGACGCCATCTTGGGCTCCACGATGACCTCTGTCTTGCCGTCCTTCTGGTCTTGGTCTTGTTGCACCAAAATGGCAACCTTTGCCTGATGCCTCGGTACTCCTCGCCTGCGCAGGCCTCCTTAGCACCAAAGAGGAAACAAGGACGATGCGTGCGTTGGCGCCCGCCTGGTGTCGATCGTCAAGGCTCACGTCACGAGAGCCTCATGAGGTTCGCCTGGCCTTGATATATCCGCTCCTCGTGAGCCTGCCTGACTGGATGCCTTGTTGATGAAGATGGGTTGTACGGCCTACTGGCTTAGCCACATAGCGGGCCGCAGGCAGGCAAGTCTGCGGAACCCCGTGCCCAGAACGCCGACAGTAGCCCTCGGGCCCAAGGTGCACTTGGGCTTGGCTTCGCGGCAAAGCCAAGGGCCAAGTATGGAGCACCGCGGGCCCCAAAAGCCTGTGGCCTCGATTGACGCATGGCGGTTGATTGGGCGTGGGCGTCTCCGCTTCCCCATGCTGCCTCAGCAACTGCTCGACCTGACAAAAGGCTGGCGCAGGCAGCACTTGCCTTCATTGCTTCTTCCTCGCCTTGCTCCAGATCCCCTTCCTTGCTCTCCACCACCGCTATCTCTAGATCCGCTCCAATCTCATCCCGTAGCTGCGATCCATGGCACCGCACAAGGCCAAGGCTTCCTCAGCGCCGGCTTGGTATGAGCCGGCCCTTGAGGTGCCCACCGTCAAGGAGAAGAGCCTCGCCTTCGTGCGCCTGCTGACGACGGGCGAGAGAAATGAGTGGGGGAAGACCGAGCTACGACTTGCCTCCGACGCGCCAGAGCCCGAGGAAAGCACCTTCTTCCCCTTCTTCTCGAGCAGCGTCACCGTTGGGTTGGTTCCTCCCTTCTCCAATTTCTTTTACGAAGTCCTCGACCAGTACGGGCTGCAGGCGTTGCATCTCCATCCCAACTCTGTCCTCGTCCTATCCATCTTTGCCTACTACTATGAGGCGTACCTAGGCGTGATGCCGTCTGTGGTGCTCCTGCGCCATTTCTTCTTCCTCCGTGTCAGCGAGGGTAACATCTCTGGATGCGCTAACTTTGTTGCATCTGGCAAGGCCAACTCGATCTCGAGCACCGGGAAGAGGGCCGACAACATTCGATCCAAATGGGTCATGATGGACGCCAAGTGCGTCGATCCGCGTCTGGCGTTGCCCATGGCGGCGCCCTCTTTCCACGGGGGATGGCCCAGGGCGGAGCTTGCTGATGAGCGGGCCTCATTAGTGTTGGGGCAGATGGTGACCAACCTAAAGCCGGGCAACGCGAGGGCGGCAAAGGTGACTGGGGTGATGCTTCTAAGGGAGTTCTTGACCCTGCGAGTAGCTCCACTCCAGGCGCGTGCACGCCCCCTGTGGGAGCTTGAAGAAGAGGGGAACATGACCCGCCTGAGGCCAGGGGCCCTGCCTGATGATGAATTGGCCGCTGTCCTGCGCCTCATAGTTGGGGACAACCAGGAGTACCCACCAAGCGCCTTCGTCCCCTTGTTCCAACGCAAGGATCGGGAGGAATTCGTTGCCTCCAAGCTGACCTTTGATGCACGTGGGTTGGTGCCGCCGGTGCTCCTGGGAGCCCCGCGGCACCGAAACCGGTGGAGGTGTCTTTCGGCGAGCCCCGCAGGGAGGGGGAAGAGGAGGTGGACCTGGAGAAGACTCTGGAAGAGGTGGGGGAGACTTCCTCTCTGAGAAAGGCCGAGATCCTCCACGCCCTTCCTAACGATGCTGAGGCCGACGCCCGCCAAAGGGAGAGGGAGCAGCCCCCCATCCCGATGAGAGGTACCTCGTCCTTGGTGCCTCGCGATGCCACCTCCGTCCCGATGCCGTCAGGCTTCAGGCTTCCCAAGCGGAAGTATGTCGCAGTGGATCAGTAAGTGTCTCAAGCTTCGCCTTGTCCCTGTTTGCACTCTTCATTTCCTGATGCTGGCCCTGGGTTGATCAGGCCGTCGTCTTCTGCGAAGAAGATGAAGGAGGATGCGGCGCCCGTGCCTCCTTCCTCAGGGAAAGGGGGGAGCAGCGCCCGCATCTCCCCAGCCCGGTCGTCCTCGCGGGGTTAAGAGGAGCATTGCCACGTGGAACCAGCCCCCATGGCCCTGCTAGCTCCGGAAGTGCCGGTGCCTGGCGCGGCTGACGAGGTCCCAGCTACTCCGGAGGTCGCGGTCTCCCAGGCCCTGGTGATGATGTCGCCTCCTCCCACTGCAGCACCTCCACTTCTAGGTTCTTCTGCTCCTGCTGCTACTCTGGAGCGTGCTCTCTTGGAGATGACCCGGCTGCAGGCGGATCTCCTGGGCGCAGACCCACGCCTTGTGGCCGGGCGCCTGGAGCTGGCCTCAGGCTGGCTCCATTCCGACTTGGCAGTTCGCGCGGCGCTGGGCCAGGCCGCTGCGGCTTCTGAGAAGGAGAAGGAGAGTGCCGCCAACACCACAGCCGATCGTGAGATGGCATTGAAAGATGTCGTGGCCGCCCACGACCGCTGCCAGGTGCTGGAGGACAAGCTGCAGGGCCTGCGCACCAAGTACGCCGAAGAAGCACGCTACCACCAAGCAAAGGAGGAGGAAATGAAGGCCCGGGAGGACACCGTTAAGAACCGTGATGCTGAGCTGGCGGAGTTGGGGCGGACGCAGGCCGCCGAGCGCAACCGGTTGGAAGAGCTGGAGCGGGAGGCGAAGGCGAGGGAGGCCGAGCTCGACGCCAAGGCACGAGTCCTGACCGAAGACCATGCAGCCTTTGCCGATCTCGAGAAGAGGTCCCGCAAGGCGCTGAAGACGCTTTACGAGCACGGCCTGGAGAGGTCACTGGCCACCGATGAGGATGGCCCCGCCCAGTTGCTTCCTCTCTTGGTGCAGGCGCTCGAGGAAGTCGTTGATGGCGTTGGTTCTATGGTGAAGGCGGAGGCTCGCGTCCTGTCTTCAGCTGCATTGGCTCATGTCTTCAGCCACCTGCACCTTCGTGACCCTGACGTTTGCCTTGACGAGCTGCTGGAGCTTGTGGCTGAAGGCCAATACGAGGCTGCCGCCGCAGCCGTGCAAGGTCAGGTGGAGGCCTTGTTGGATAAGTTCCGCGGCTTTGTCTCCGCTCCTCTGTCTGGCGATGTTGCCAATCCTGCAGTTGGTGGTGAAGGCGAAGACAATGTTGCTCATGAAGTAGCAACTTCCGCAGGTGATGGCGGCGTCCAGGGGTGACCTGCGGCTACTCTCCTGTTTCGTTCCTACAACATGCATTAGGCCTCGGGGAGGCGTTTAGAATTTTCATTTGGTATCGTGAGGACAATGTGTGAGGACAATATGTTTGTAATATTTCCTTCGAGATTTTGCGATTTCTTCCTATTTGCTTTGCGTTCTGCGTCGGCAGAGCCCCGGTCCCGTGCATACCTCAACCGCCATTGGGCCGGCCGGAAACCAGGACGGACCAAGGAGCGAGGGGCTACGTGACTAGTTAGGCTCCTTAGTCGCTATGCTCAGGAGTCCCCCTTGACACGCAAACAGCTTATAGGGAGAGTTCGCGAGGATAGACTGATGTTCTACATCGGCAGGGCCTGGCCCCGTGCATACCTCAACCGCCGTTGGGCCGACCGGAGACCAGGACGGACCAAGGAGTGAGGGGCTATGTGACCAGTTAGGCTCCTGAGTCGCGATGCTCAGGAGTCCCCCTTGACACGCAAACAATTTCCATACCTGCCCTTGCCGAGGCCTCGGGAGGGACGCGCGACGCCTAGGTCCGGGAGACCTGGTTGGGTGGCGTGCGCTTGGGTCTGGCCCAAGCGCAGCCCCCGTGCCCAGCCCCCTCGCGGCGGCTCTCCCGAGGGGAGGCGCTGCGGTGAGGCCGGACGCTGAGCTCTGGGCTCCCTGAGGTTGGTATGACCGTGGGGCCGCCCTCAGTTGTTTATCACCAGCGCGGAGCATAGCGCTCCCGCTTGTGCACGGGCATAGCCGCTCCTCTGCAGTGTCGACGGCCAGCGCAGAGCATGGTGCTTCCACTTGTGCGTGGGATGGGGGGCCCCTCCGGGAGGAGCCCCCGGGGCGTGTACAGCCCCGCCCTGACACGTGGCTTGCACGGCAGGGCTGCGAGGTGTATCTGGGCACTCGTGAGCGAGCGCGGGACTCACGAGGCCCTACCTCAAGGCGGGTTGCGCCTGGTCTTGAGTCTTGGTGACTGTGTGTTCCTGCAAGGCGGTCAGGTGCAAGCACTCTACGTCCTCAGGTCTCGGCCCTCGAGCGAGCTCAGCCGCTGCTGGTATGCCAAGTCGCGATGTCGTGGTCAAGGCCAGGGGTGAGGGCTGGAGAGCCAGTAAGAGCTCCTGAGTCGCGATGCTCAGGAGCCCCCCTTTTAACGCGCAAGTGGATTGCACGGGGTGAATGTGCCCATGGCGGGTGGCAATCGAGCAGGTGATAACCGTAGGCAGGTTAAGCAGGGAAGGCAAATCAGCTTGGATAAATGCGGGAAGATACATGCCACCGGGTCCGGCCCGAGCGGCTTGGGGATGATGCAGCCCGAGGGGAGCCCCCAGCAAGGTAAGCTAAAGACATAAGCAAATGGGATACATGCCGTAGGGACGGACCCACACGGCCAGGGAATAATGCATCCCAAGGGGCGCTCCCATCTTAACGAACTTGGAAGATGTCACCTGGTTCTGCAGACAAAGCAGAGTTGGTGCAGCTGAAGGCGCGCGTCGAAGAAATGACTCCTCATGAGCCACCGGAGCCCTGAGCCTCGGGAGGCTCTGGGGGCTTAGGAGGCTCCCTAAAGACCGTCTCCATTCCCTCCAGGACGACGTGGTACCTGGCCTCTTGAGCCGCCAGGTCACGCCACATGGCACGCTGATAGGCCGATGCCACGCTCGGCAAGCCGAAGGGCATGTGGACGTAGCTGTGTGGCGGGCCCTCGCAACGGCCCACACGCGAAGGCCAGAAGCGCTCCTGAGATGCGGCCCTGTTGAGCCCTGGGACGTCGATGCAGACACGCAGCTCAGCAACCTCGCATGGGTGGTGAGCCGCGCCCTGTGAGCGGATGACACCGCGCATGGCTCTTGCGTCTTGCAGTTCCTGTGTGGTCTTGGCGATGAACTCCTGAGCAGTGGGCACGCCTTGCCCTGCATTCTCCTGAGCAAAACATGCCGCATGGCACGCCTCCAAGTGGTGCCCAAGCGCCTCCCTCATGAGGTTGGCAAGGCCCGAGGCCCTCCAGAAGAGAGCCCCCGAACCCTGCCCCAAGGAGGGTGCCGGGCGCGCCTTCCTATGCGATGGAGGGAGGCGCCCCTGGGGCGGATGCTGATCCTGACGAGGCTCCTGCCGTGACGCCATCCTCCTGAGGTCCTGCGCGGCACAGCTGCTTCTTCTTGGGGATGGCATCCGGAGGGCGCTCACTTCTGCTGTTGGGGTCATCGATTACTACAGCTTGGAAGGCGCGCTCGAGGGAGCACACCGCATCCCTTTCTTCACACGGGACCGTGATGACCCCGCCACTTCCAGGAATCTTGATGACATTGTAGCCGTGGTGGGTGACCGCCATGAACTTTGCCAGGGCCGGATACCCGAGGATGGCATTGTACGACAGGCGGATGTGCGCGACGTCGAAGTTGATGAGCTCGGTGTGGTAGTTGTCACGTGTGCCGAAGGTGGCAGGCAGGCGGACCTGCCCTATCGGTGTGGTGGAGCCGTCGGTCACTCCTGAGAAAGATTTGGTAGGCTGGAGTTGCTCATATGGCACTTGGAGGTTGTCGAAAGTGTCGACGGACAGGACGTTGAGCCCTGCACCGCCATCGATGAGGGTCTTGGTGACCTGCACATTGCTGATGACTGGGGAACACAACATCGGGAGGACGCCGGCGGTGGCCACGCACTTGAGCTGATCTGCCGAGTTGAAAGTGATGGTGCACTAGGACCACTTTAGCGGGCGCGTGGCCTCAAGCTTGGGGAGCACCGTGTTCACCTCGCGAGCGAACCGTTTGAAGATGCGCTGAGAGGCTGGGGCCTGGGCGCCGCCCAAGATGCAGGCGATTGCACGCGGCTCCTGGAAGCCCCCAGCCCCCTCGTCCTGATGATGGTCGTCGTTCCTTCTTGGTGGAGGCAGTGGAGGAAGACCAGCGTTGCTTTGGGGGCGCTCCTCATGAGGCCGGTCCCTCCAGGCCCCCTCGCGAGGATGGTCTTGCCAGCAGTCCTCACGAGGCTTGTCGCGCCATTCCTGGCGCGGGCCACGGTCGTCTCAGCGCCCGCCTCCTCGTCCTCCTCCGCGGCCGTAGCCCCAGTCGCTATGCTCGGGGCATCGACCGTAGTGTCCCTCGCGTAGGGCTCAGAGCTCTTGGCAGTCACTGGTGTTGTGGGTGTTCAGGTTGTGGAAGGCGCAGAACGGACGACTGTTCTTGGATGACTCGAGCTGATCTCTGCCCCGCTTGGTGTCGGGCTCCGCTGCTAGCACCGCTACTTCCTTGCACTTCACGTCCTTGGCCTTGGCTTTCTTCTCCTCTGCGCCTGCGACTGGCAGCTCAAGGAGGGAAAGGCGCCCCTCCTCAGCTCTTGCGCACTTGGTCGCCAGGTTGAACAGCTCCTGAGACGTGCAGAGCTCCTCGTGGATAGCGAGCTCTTCCTTCATCTTGATGTCACGGACACCATCGGAGAACGCGGAGATGATGGCCTCATCTGTGACATTAGGGATCTTGAGGCGGGTGTTGTTGAAGCGCTGGATATACTTCTGGAGGGTCTCCCCTGGTTGTTGCTTGATGCGGCGCAGGTCACCCGCGGCCGGCGGGCGGTCGCGAGTGCCCCAGAAGTTGGCGATGAAGCAGTCGCGCATCTCGTCCTAGGAGGAGATCGAGCCGTGCTGCAGGTTCAGGAGCCAGGAGCGGGCCCCATCGTTGGAGCCATGGGAAACCAGTTCGCCATGACTTTCTCGTCGTTGTTGGCTGCTTTGATGCTCAGCTTGTAGAGCTGCAGGAACTCCGCAGGGTCGGCGGTGCCGCCGTAGCGAGGAGGCAGAACCGGCTTGAACTTGTCTGGCCATGTGACCCTGCATTGCTCGGGGGTGAAGGCGTGGCAGCTCATCGTGGTTACTGGAGCCCGCTTCGGAGGTGGAGCTTGGTCTTGACGAGGTCCGCGCGGCGCCGCCGCAAGCGGCGCACGGTCTTGACGAGGCGGCGCGGGAAGTGCGGGTGCAGTTTCTCGCGGCCGTGGAATTTCTTGGCAGCTTCTCTCTTCGCACGCGGGCACCGGGTGTGGCGGATCGCACCGCGGGGCCTCACGCCTTGGTGCCAAGGCATCGTCTTTGGGCTGGGGTGGTGGAGGCGCGCCTCGGGCCTCGTCGCCCGTGGCTGGCTGAGGGTGAGGCTGAGAGAGGGGCAGCGCCGGGGAGCCCCCTGCGGTGCGGACGAGCTCGGCGACGCGGTCAACCACTCCTCATACAGGTCATTGACTGGGCGGTAACGTAGGAGCTCGTTTGCGGCGAGGAGTGCAGCCCGCGCCTCCATGGGAGCGCGGTGTGCATGAGACGAAGAACTGGTCGGGGTCAGTGATGAAGTGGCGGTGCGGCCGTCCTGCTGCACCGAAGGATGCAGCGAAGACGCTTGCTGCTCGTTCCTGATCGGGCCAGTGGCAGCGTTGGCGGCGGGAGACGGAGAACGACGCGGTGGCCCGCCGATGGGAGCCATCTGAGCAACGCGGGCGGTGAGGGCAGCCCGACGCTCGGCTCGAGCACGGCGAGCGTCCTCCATGGAGACGATGGAGTGACAGAGCGACGAACTGATGGAAGGGAGGCTACGGCGCACCCCTACCTGGCGCGCCAAATGTCGGATGTGGGGTTCCGGCAAACCCTTAAGGTTCGAACACTGGGGTGCGCGCGAAGTCTTTTCCTCCCACCGATCTACGCCCTAGCTCGCTAAGATCTCACGGAAGAACTCGACGCACTCGCAATACATAAAGACACAAGATTTATACGGGTTCGGGCCACTGTTGTGGTGTAATACCCTACTCCAGTGTGGTGGTGGTGGATTGCCTCTTGGGCTGATGATGAACAATACAAGGGGAAGAACTACCTCCTGAGGTTGAGGTGTTCTTGTGCTTGGCTAACTTGTGCGGGTGAGAGTGGACTGAATCCGTCCTCCTTCTCTCCCCCTCTCTCCCTGTCTCCCTATCGTCCCCTTCTTTTTCTCTCTTCTTTCCATGTCTCCCCCTATGGTGGTGGCTAACTCTATTTATATAGGCCATGGTCCTCTTCCCAAATATTAAGCGGGAAGGGAGCCAACAATGGCGGGCAAATTTGAAGGGGGACAGCTAGTACAAGCCATCCTGACAAAAGGTGGTCTCGGCCTACGAAAGGCTCTGGTGGTGACGCCGTCTTGGGCTCCTCGATGACCTCCGTCCTGCCGTCCTTCTGGTCTTGGTCTTGTTGCACCAAAATGGCAACCTTTGCCTGATGCCTCGGTACTCCTCGCCTGTGCAGGCCTCCTTAGCACCAAAGAGGAAACAAGGACGCTGTGTGCGCTGGCGCCCACCTGGTGTCGATCGTCATGGCTCACGTCACGAGTGCCTCGTGAGGTTTGCCTCGCCTTGATATCTCCGCTCCTCGTGAGCCTGCCTGACTAGGCCACTCCAGAGGAGGTCTTGCGTCGTCCGCCTCACGAGGCATGGCCCCTCGCGAGGGTCTTGGATGCCTTGTTGATGAAGATGGGCCGTACGGCCTGCTGGCTTAGCCATGCAGCGGGCCGTGGGCAGGCAAGTATGGGGACCCCCGTTCCCAGAACGCCGACACCTTCAGGACCCTTGCTCTGACAACAAAGAACCTGGCGAACGCTGACACCCCCACCCTACGGACGGCGCCGAGGTGGCCTCCCAACAGGTTCGAAGCCAGGAGGAGGTGGTCCTGGAGGCGCCGCAAGGCAACCTCCCGGACTCCAGGCGTAAAGGGGATAGAACCCCCAAGGGCTCCAAGTCCGGCCTTGAGCCGGACACCGCGCCGGAACCTTCAACGGTTCCGGACTCCGGTAGGCGGCCTCCTTCCAAGAGGAGCAAGCCTACCGAGCTGGTGACCTCCGTCCAACCGGAGGCACCGGACAATTTGCTGGAGACGCTTAACGGCGCCTCCATCGACGAGGGGCACCGCACTATTATGAGTGCGGTGATCCAGAAGGTTCAGTCCGCCAAGAGTGGACTGACTGAAGCCTGTGCCAGCCTTCTAACAGGCTTTGAGATAAGTAAAGAATATGTAAAAATATTACCGCATAGACAGTAGCCCCCGATGCTCTGTTCGGCGTTTGGAAAGAAAAGCCGAATAGAGGATCTAATAACATTCGCAGGAGTCTAACATAATCAAGTCAATATGCGTATGTAGGCTTCGTTGCTGGCCTCCGCCGCACTGACTGCGGAGGTGGATACGCTGAAGCTGAACCTCGAGCGGTCCGAGCAAGAGCTCGGCCTAGCCAAGCAGCAGCTCGAGGAGAAGGAAGGTAAGAAATACCTTATTGAAATATGTGAAAGGTGCAATTGCAAAAAGTGACAGGATTAACGCGGCTATTGTAGGGGCCACAACTGAGGTGGCGACCCTTAAGCAAGCGTTGTCCGAGGCCGAAGAGAGGGCGGCCACGGAGCGCACCGAGCGGGAGAAGCATCAGACGCAGGTTGGCGAGGTGCGGCAAGAGCTCCAGGCTCACATGAAAAAACATGAGAGTTTGGAGCTTGACTCTAAGACGCGAGAGTCTGAGCTTGCGGAGGCCATTGAAGATGCCAAGTCTGCCAAGGCCGAAGCCCAGAAGGCCCTCCAGGAGGTTGAGGCAATAAAAAAGATAGCGGCGGGTAAGGCATTCTTTATGCAAAGCAAGCACGTAAAAGTGAATTACTTGTCACTTTCCCAAATCTGGAGCTCTCCAGGAGAATTCGCAGACTTGCCCCATAACGTGTCGGATGCCGCCGCCTTCTACCAAGCCGGGGAGGGAAACTCGACGGAGAAGGTGTTCTGGTCGCAGTATGTTGAGGCCGAACACCCGGTGCCCTTAAGCGACCAGCTGAAACAGCTGGTCGAGCTCCATAAGGTGGCCGAACAGGCCATGAAGGGCCTCATAGTCCGGCTATGGCCTGGAGAGGCCATGCCTGGGAGCTACTTCGGGCTAGTAAGGCGGCTGGTGGAGGCCTGTCCAAGGCTCGAAGTCATCAAGCGCTCCGTCTGCATCGAGGGTGCCCATAGGGCGCTTGCCCGTGCGAAGGTGCACTGGGGCAAGCTGGATGCTGAGAAGCTTGTGAAGGACGGGCCACCGCCGGGCAAGGAGCATCGCAAGCCCGAGATGTATTATGAGGGCGTTCTGAAGGGTGCCCGCCTTGTGGCGGATGAATGTTCCATGAATGTAATTTTTCAGTAAACTCGCTTGTTTTGTCCTGTGCGCTGAAAACTTGTTCATGTGCGCTAAGCAATGCTTTTTGAATTTAAAATATTACCTTCTGTGCGGCCGTTTATCAAATTTGAGAGATGGCGAGTCGTCGGCTTCTGCCCCCATGGCACGAGTGCTGGGGTGTTCGGGATAAACATGTGCGCTCTTTTTCCCATTCTTGGGTCCTTCGAGGGAGGCGCTCAACACAACGAACAAGGCAATCGGACTATAATGCTTGAACACTCTCACTTAGCCATAGAATTCTATAATTTTAAATTTTGGCGAAGCCCCTAGTGTTCGGAAGACCGAGTTTGGGACGCTATCCACGCCTAGGCCGGACAAAGCCGACTCCTCGCTCTAAGCGGCATAAGTCTTTAGGGACTCGAAAACCTCTCGAACAGCGACCAGCTCTTGCCTCATCATGACGGTTAGTTTTAGCTTTCTCTACTGAGGTGCTTAGCCCAGCTCAACTGGGGCACAATCGCAGTAGTTCTCCTAGTGCTACCTTAGCCGATATAACGGAACGTAAGGTACCAAAACATAGGAACCGGGCAAACCCAACTATTGACCCAAGACATGATTCGGAGCCGATGCATATAATGCTCTAAGTTCGGGGTGCCGCACTTGTGAAAGTGTTCGGACTTCTCACACCATATCGTGGGGTACTTAAGCCCCTGGCGTATTGGCCGTACCAAAGTGTACGGGTGCAACATGTCATGAATGAACATATATTCGTAAAAAAAGGTAATGCAATAATAGACGGAAGCTATGCATTGTTTATTTAAAAAAGCGGCAATCAAAGCAGAACTATACAAATAGTGCAATAAGCAAAAGATGGGACTATTTAACATGTCCTTTCCAGGGGCGAGCTGCGGAATGGCATGTGAAACAGGTATACTACTTGTTATAGAGACCACCTTAGAGTTCCATAGCGTGGCATAGCTTTCTGCTTCCCTGGGTGTATCATTTGTGCGGCAATTATACTGCCGGACAAGCCTTCCGAAGAATGGAGTCCTGAAAATAAGAGAAAATTAAGAAATTGGCAGCCCCTAGTGTGGTTTAAGCCGCGTTTCGGGCGTGCCATGATGGTGCCCCTCCCCCTGTGCCCATGGTATTTCCAGAGCGTAGTTATGTACGCGCAGCACTAGTTTCGCAAGTTCGCAAGGGCTGGGGTTGGGACCGCATTGTTACGCTTGCTCTGAACGTGCCGGGCGGTCTTGGTGTAGGTTACTCCGGGCGCGCTTGACGGTGTCCAGACGTTTAATGGCCGGACTAGAGAATTGCCTTGAGAGGCTGCTTTGTACTTCCGCTGCGATAGCCGCCGTATGCTCCTCCGTTCGGAGAGAGCGTTTGGTGTTTCCATTGACCGTGATGATGCCTCGAGGGCCTGGCATCTTGAGCTTGAGGTATGCGTAGTGCGGCACTGCATTGAACTTGGCAAATGCGGTTCGCCCGAGCAGTGCGTGATAGCCACTGCGGAACGGGACTATGTCGAAGATTAACTCCTCGCTTTGGAAATTATCCGGAGATCCGAAGACCACTTCAAGTGTAACTAAGCCTGTACAGTTGGCTTCTACACCTGGTATGATGCCTTTAAAGGTCGTTCTGGTGGGTTTAATCCTCGAGGTATCGATGCCCATTTTCCGCGTTGTATCCTGATAAAGCAGGTTCAGGCTGCTGCCGCCGTCCATAAGGACTCTAGTGAGGTGAAATCCGTTGGGTCTAGAACCAATGCGGCGAATCCGCCATGATGGATGCTAGTGGGGTGTTCCCTTCGATCAAAAGTGATCGGGCAGGAAGACCATGGGTTGAACTTTGGGGTGACTGGCTCCATCGCGTATACGTCCCTTAGCGCACGCTTCCGCTCCCTCTTGGGGACGTGGGTTGCGTATATCATGTTCACCGTCCGCACTTGTGGGGGAAAACCTTTCTGTCCACTGTTGTTCGGCGGCCGGGGCTCCTCCTCGTCATCACTATGCAGCCCCTTGTCTCTGCTTTCGGCATTTAACTTGCCTACCTGCTTGAACACCCAACAATCCCTGTTGGTGTGATTGGCCGGTTTTTCGGGGGTGCCATGTATCTGGCATGAGCGGTCGAGTATTCGGTCCAAACTGGATGGGCCTGGAGTATTTCTTTTGAATGGCTTTTTCCGCTGACCGGGTTTAGAGCCTTTGAATCTGGCATTAACTGTCGTATCCTCAGCATTATCGCCGTTAATGCGGCGCTTTTGCTTGTTGCGACGCGACCTGCCACTGTTATCCTTGGTATCTGAATTACCAGGGCTCTTGGTCATGTTATTGTTGCAAGCTAGCCAGCTGTCTTCTCCCGTGCAAAAGCGGGTCATAAGTGTTATGAGGGATGCCATAGATTTTGGCTTTTCCTGTCCTAGGTGCCGTGCAAGCCACTCGTCGTGGATGTTATGCTTGAAGGCTGCTAGGGCCTCTGCGTCCGGACAGTCGACAATTTGATTTTTCTTGGTTAGGAACCGTGTCCAGAATTGTCTGGCCGATTCCTCTGGCTGCTGAATTATGTGGCTTAGGTCATCGGCGTCTGGTGGTCACACATAAGTGCGCTGGAAATTGTCGAGGAATGCGGCTTCCAGGTCCTCCCAACAACCAATTGATTCTGTTGGCAAGCTGTTAAGCCAATGCCGAGCTGGTCCTTTAAGCTTGAGTGGGAGGTATTTGATGGCGTGTAGGTCATCACCGCGGGCCATGTGGATATGAAGGAGATAGTCCCCGATCCATACCGCGGGATCTGTTGTGCCATCGTATGATTCGATGTTCACGGGTTTGAAACCCTCGGGGATTTGATGATCCATTACTTCATCTGTGAAGCATAGTGGGTGTGCGGTGCCTCTGTATTGGGCTACATCACGACGCAGCTCAAACGAGCTTTGTCTACTGTGTTCGGCCCGGCCGGATTTACTGTATCCGGTGTGACGAGTATCGTCTCGTGTTGTGGGGCGCCCACGTGATCTGTAGATCGATCTTGTTTGACTTGCCTTGTCCTCCAATATGTCTCGCAGGTCTGGTGCATTTTCCCATGCCTTGGTATTTTTTGAGCGGCACCGGGGTGCGGCTTGAGTGGAGGACCGAGAGGCCTCTCTGTCGCGGCCACGGGGCGGCCGGTCGGCCGCATCATGCGCTGGTGATGTAGGTTTAGGTGCTTCCTCCTCTAATTGGGGTAGCAACCTGCGCTTTGGGTAGCTCTTGGAGGGGCGTTCGAGTTCATACTCTTCGGCCGCAAGGACTTCAGTCCATCTATTGGCTAGCAAATCATGATCAGCTCTAAGTTGTTGCTGTTTTTTCTTGAGGCTGCTTGCCGTGGCCATAAGCCTGCGTTTGAAGCGCTCTTGTTCGACGGGATCCTCCGGCATGATGAATTCGTCGTCGTCGAGGCTTGCCTCGTCTTCGGATGGAGGCATATAATTATCGTCCTCGACCTCTCTGTCTGCCGCTCTCTCATGAGGGCTGGCTTCTCTATCCTCCTGTGCCGAATTTTGCTGGAGGTGGTTGTCTTCGGCACTGTCCGGGGTGTTATTATCTCCCGTGCCGGAATCACCGTTTTTGTTTTGGTGGGATTTAGAGCGGCGCCTCTGACGCCGGCGCTTAGGCTGCTTCTTGGAGGGGTCATCCTCCGTTGTTCCATCGCCATTCCCTTCTTTTGGGGTGTCCACCATGTATATATCATACGACGAGGTGGCTTTCCAGTGCCCTATAGGCGCTGGTTCTTGATCGTCTCCTGCATCGGCGTCCATACCGTCGATGTCTTCGGACTCGAAGTCGAGCATGTCGGTTCAATCATCGACAGTGGCTACGAAGTGGGTGGTGGGTGGGCTTTGAATTTCTTCATCATCCGCATCCCAACCTTGCTGACCATAGTCCGGCCAGGGCTCTCCTGACAAAGAGAGAGACTTTAGTGAATTCAGAATATCGCTGAAGGGCGAGTGCTGAAAGATGTCCGCGGCGGTGAACTCCAGGATCTGTGCCCAATCGGGTTCGATCGGTCGGGGCGCGGAGGGCTCGGAGTCTGGAGAGGAGTCCGGCTTCTTGGAGTCACGGGCTTCGTAGAGAATAGGGCTGGTGTTCGGCTCGATCGCCGTAGAGATTGCAACCCCCGAGGCAGTGTCTAACCACCCATCCTCAGTTGGTGTGATCGGCTCCGAGCTAGGGGTCGGAGCAGACACAGGTGCGGCCTCCAGGGCACTGTTCGGCCGCAGAGCTAAATCATGCCCATCGTGACAATGCGGCGCGCTTGGCTGTGGCTCGAATCCGTCGAAGATCAAGTCTCCGCGGATGTCGGCCGTGTAGTTCAAACTTCCAAATCTGACCTGATGGCCAGGGGCGTAGCTTTCGATCTGCTCCAGATGACCAAGCGAATTGGCCCGCAGTGCAAAGCCGCCGAATACGAAGATCTGTCCGGGGAGAAAAGTCTCACCCTGGATCGCATAGCTGTTGATGATCGGAGAAGCCATCAGGCCTAAAAGTGACGACACAGAGGAACTCTCAATGAAAGCACCATTGTCGGTGTCAAAACCGGCGGATCTTGGGTAGGGGGTCCCGAACTGTGCGTCTAGGCCGGATGGTAATAGGAGGCAGGGGACATGATGTTTTACCCAGGTTCGGGCCCTCTTGATGGAGGTAAAACCCTACGTCCTGCTTGATTAATATTGATGATATAGGTAGTACAAGAGTAGATCTACCACGAGATCAGAGAGGCTAAACCCTAGAAGCTAGCCTATGGTATGATTGTTGTTCGTCCTACGGACTAAAACTCTCCGGTTTATATAGACACCGGAGAGGGCTAGGGTTACACAGAGTCGGTTACAATGGTAGGAGATCTACATATCTGTATCGCCAAGCTTGCCTTCCACGCCAAGGGAAGTCCCTTCCGAACATGGGACGAAGTCTTCAATCTTGTATCTTCATAGTCCAGGAGTCCGGCCGAAGGTATAGTCCGGCTATCCGGACACCCCCTAATCCAGGACTCCCTCAGTTGCCATGGGCCAAGAGCCACCGAGTATTTAAACTCCGGATTTACTTGTCAACCGATAAGGTATTCACATCTTTCATAGCCAAAATTGGCTGGATTTTCATGATGATATTGAATGATTGAGGTTTTCATACCGGATTATATTATTCAAATCTTGAATAGACAACATGGCTGGATTTTTTGGTTATTAATAACCAGTATTATGATAAGGTTTTCAAAGTCTCTTCAGTGCAATGGCTATTATTTATCAATGGATATGATTTATTCTACAATGAAATGAATAGTCCTGAGTCGCTACAGGCTTACGACCCGACACTTGGGGCTACATTATTCAGATTGCGATTACATCAAAAACGTAAGTCCCATGTCACTGCAAGCATGCACCATGGCACTTGGGGGCTAACGCAAAGTCATTCTTAACTCGCCGTATTGAAGACCCGACTCATCACACTGTAATGAGTCGGCCCTTGGGGGCTGCCAATTACTTCTGTCAAAAATTCAAAGTATAGAAGTTTTAATCCATTATATTGAAGGAACCATTGCTCGGTTGGTAGAGCACAAGGCTCTTAACCTTGTGGACGTGGGTTCAAGCCCCATGGTGGGAGTTACATCATATAATGTTATTTTCAATGAAGTTCCAGCTCAGTATTATCTTACTAAGCCGCCCCTTGGGGGCTACACGTTGTTGTTCAAGTCTACATGATCATATCTACAAAGTCCTTGCTCATTATTGCTTAATGACCCGGCCCTTGGGGGCTACACTGGTTGAAGTTTTTATGGGCATCAGGCAATTACAAGTCCCAGGTTGCTGCAAGCATGACAACCCGGCACTTGGGGGCTACATATATGGAATATTCAGTTTTTGCTACTGACTAAGATGAACAACATGGATTTCTTCAAAGTGGTAATATTTATATTGAAGCAAGTCTTAAGTCATCACTTTGCTCTGCTCAAGACTTGGGAGCTACAGGTAATATGGATATAAGGGAGAAAAATCTTCAAATTCTCAGTTTTGAGCAAACCAGATTGACCCGGTGTCTGCAACAATTATGACCCAGCGTCAGCAACAATTATGACTCGGCATCATCTGTTTATAACCCAGCAATTTTGGTAATCATAAATTGGCAAGTTCTACATCTTCAAGCCGGCTGAAAATCATATGAGTATTTCAAGACCAATATTTTAAGCATTGGGAGCTGAATCAAATGATTTATTCTTCACAATATTTCTATGAGAAACTAATGTCGGCAAAATTGATTATGAAGCTGGTCTATATATTGACCCAGACTTTCCAGAAGAAGGAAATGACAAGGACATAAGGATGATTAGGTGCCGGCTTACAAGAATTTTTAAGCATAACCTGTCAAATTTATTCTTGTGTTTATTTTGCAGGATAAGTTTAACATGGATAAATCCAAATTAAACTGGGGGCTAATGTCAGGGATATACCCCGCAGTATGACCCGGCCGGAAGTATGACCCGGCCGGACTTGGCGATTCACTGATGACCCGCCCGGATCTCTCCACTCACTGATGACCCGGCCAAGCCAGGTGACTCATTGGTGACCCGACAGGCGGGTCAGAGGAGCGACAAGACCCAGTAGGCGGTTCAAGGAAGGCCGGCTCGTGTTATGGTGGGGCAACTTAAGAGGAAAGCATAAGGAATATTCCCTTATGAATGAAGCAAGACTAGGACTCCACTTGTAATAGACTAATCCTAATCCTAATAGGACTAGTCATGTAAGCCGCCCCTTCAACATATATAAGGAGGGGCGGGGCACCCCAAGAGGGACAAGTTTTTCACAAGTTAGGTTAGACAATAGCTCTCGAGATAGAGCACCCTTGTAATCGTGATCATCATCATCAATATCAATGAAGCAGGATGTAGGCTTTTACCTCCACCATGAGGGGCCGAACCTGGGTAAAACCTCGTGTCTCTCGTCCTGTTCAACCCCTCTCAAGCTACCACATAGATGCGTTGGCCTCACAACTAAGTCCTTTCAATGAGGACATCTGTCGTGACAATTCCCGACAGGGTCACCTCCACGGCTAGGGGCACTCGAGATCAAATTCCCGAAAAATGCTGGATGCACGTTGGGGTACTGGAAAATTTCATGGGTTGCTCCACAAAAAAGTAGGTGTCGGGGTAGAATCGGAGTTGACATCTGTATTGTGGTAGATGTACTGGATTGAGTGAAATAAAGTTGGCAGTGTTCCTCCAGAAATGAAATCGGGAATTAGAGACGAGGAACTGCCAGACAGAAATGCCTCTATGAGGCTCTAGGTTTAGAAATCCGGCACGCGGGGTATGCACAGATAGAGAGGGATATGTGACTTTGCTTTTCCCCGAGTACTGCCCTAAATGTACTTGTGGGGGAACCGGGTATGCGTGCAATATGCAGTACAAACAAACTAAGAAACAGACTGATGTAACAAACATGCAATGAAAAACACAGCAAACAAATCATTCTAAGGTGTTTTACTGCTAGTGGGTATATGTAATCTTGGCATACATATACCTACACCAGCACGCATTTTATTAGAGACTCGGGACGAGCCAATGTTGTTTTTAGTGTATGTGTCGTACTGATTAATATCTTGTTAACCACACAGTATCAATCCTGTCAAACATTTCTGCTTGACAGAGAGACAAACAAAAACAAACACAAAAACGAAAGCAAGCAAGCATACATAGCATACGGGCTACAGCAGTATAAACATACAACAAGCACGAACACGCTAAACTCTAAACGAAACTACTCACTCCGGGATACATGGTTCTATCCTCATATCAGGGATGAACCGACAGACCGACCTACTCGCGGAAACAATTGATTGCGTGACTAAGGTCAAGCTGAGGGCTAGCCTTGCTGGGGCTCTCTTGGAGGACGAAGACTGAGCCAATCTCCATCTTCATCGTCCGACACTACTATGGGTTGGGGTTCGACTACTAGGGGTGTGGCTGAAATTGATCCAAGCAAATGGTGTTGGTGGATTCGGTAAAGAGCCTTGTCGAGGGTGACGATGTTTGGCCTAGGCCACAACACCGGCTGGGAGGGTAGCACTGGTCCGGATGGCATAGGGTGAATGGCTTGAGATGCGAATTTATGAGCCTCACGATAAGCTTCCTTGACAACTCGTACTGTATCATTGTCCATGGTTCTAAATTCGGCAAGCATCTTAGAAATCATCATCCCCTGGACAGTGATATATTGCACCAGGCGAGCGATTGCTGGGCCATCTCCCTGAACAATGATAGGAGGCTGAATTCCTGCTTCTATCACAACGGGGAAAAAGCAGAACTACCACCTCTCTGCCACTTGCGGGAACTTGGTGCGGAGGTATAGGATAGCCTCCACAGCAGCGGCCTGAATGGCCAAATCAGTAGTGGGCATGGCTCTTCCCTGAAAAACCAAGGGCTGGCCATCTGTTGCGGGACCTGGGAAGATGTGCACTCTTGCATCATAGCGGTGAAGGTGAGGGACGGGTGCCGATTGGAACACCAGGTAATCGGGGCTAGCATTACAGCCAAAGGCTTTGGTGAGCATCTCAGTAAGAAGGGGTGGAAAGCCAGTGTGGTTGACGGCAAAGGTGCGGGTGAAAAACTTGGAAGCTTTGAGGGTGCTAGCCATGGCTGGAGTGTTACTAGCTAGGCTTCTTTGCAGGGACATGGCTGAATGAGGAGTGAGCGATACAACTAGCGGAAAGGGGTTTTATAGGCAGCTATGCGGGACATGCCTGCATGGTGTGGCCCATTTCCCTTAATGGCGAAGGGTAAACGACGCGGCCGACCAGAAATGATATGGTTGCTATTCGTTCCACAGATAGCTAGGCGGGGACAGCGGGGTGAGGACATGTCAATCCTGACTACGCCACATGTTGATTAACAGTGGCCATGCCGGATGCCAGGGATGGGTCAAATCCCTTAGGGTCATTACAGGTTAATGGTAGCGGTGGTCTAATGCTAGGATAACCTATGCCATCCTGGATGCTCTGATACCATCTCCTGTGGCACCCCGATCCGCATGGAGCAGGGGGCCTTCGCACGTCAGCCCGGGATAACGCCTGATGTACGACAGGTCCATGATACAGCATTTCAGGTACAATAATATTGATCAAATACATGTGTCTATGATTACATCATTGATGAATACAATTATCTGGCATAGCCCTAAGGCTATACGGATGGCAGCGGAAGTCTATCTAACAGGAGATGAAAGTCTTGGTTTGGCAGCGTCTCACTCTGGCCGGACTCCATAACTCACAGGACTGGCAAGATTACGGCCTAGCATAACGGAACAAGCGAACAATTCGGACACGACCTACAAAACTGGCATGACACGCCGGGTCAGTACATTGAATGTACTTGTAAGACAACCAAATACATAGCATCCAAACGAGCAGATGACAATGCAAGAACCAAGCATATGCAACAGTCTACTTCAACACCACTTCTAAGCATGACATGATATTAACTAGAATTCATAACTCAAACTAAGCATGAACGACCTCATAGCATCTCCTAATATGGCAATAACAGGACATATCAAACTTACTTCTAACATAGCAACAGCAAAACATAGCATATCAAAACGTGGCATGGCATCATGAAACTATGCTAAAAATAAACTATCAGTTACCTCCCGTGCAGACATGATGCATTAACCTTATGCAACAATCACTTACTCTGCCACGGCTCCTCAGAGCACACTCATGACTTACCGAGACCTCGTCTCATGACGCATATCAACACATCATCGTGGCTTCTCGCGATTATCTCATTATCCAAGTCACCACATTATTTATCACATCTTAGTTATCACATTAGTTATTAGCGGATTTATCCTCCATTTTGACCGAGACCTGATAGTGTGACCTACTACGAACTTGTGCCCATGACGGAGGACGCAGCTATCGATAGGTTTGACACACACTCTGCAGAGGTAGCGCACTGTACCCACACCACGGAACCCATGGCCTCGCACTCCCATTCGGGTGGACCAACGGCATTCCAACAAAACCGATCTACTACCATGACACTCTCCCGGCCACTCCGACAACACCCATTTTTGGGTTCAGTCCTGGGTGGCCCAGCCTACCAAAGGCAAACGGACACCGTCGTGGCAAACAAAAATGGTCCCAAATGGGGACAAAGCGTGCAAAACAACTCGGGCTCACAAGGTTCATGTCCGCCTACCTGATCAGGGTAGCGCGTGCCCATAACCTTCCCTCGTTTGGAGGCACTGGCGAGAGGCATGACAATAAACCAGTTAGGGCCTTCCCATACCAAGGCAAATGTGGCTGCACTGGAAAAAGCTCGATTTGGTGGCACTATGACATCCCAGTGATGACGGAGGAGGTTTGTTATTAGGTCATATTATTAACTTCTCCATCATCAATCATCATGCGAGCATTTTTAACATGAATGCAACAACTAACATGCAACATACAGATGCAGCAACAAAACATCAAGCTTTTCAAGTGAACAGTGGTAGCATATGAAACATGGCAATATCAAGTACTAGCATTCTCATCAGCGTAATCAGAATCATCATAACAATGATACTACTAACATGGAACTAAACTAGACACAAGCATGATATTATCAGCAACAACATCCAGCTAGCATGTCAACATAATACATGAAAACACAAGCATGCATGGCACATAAGAAAAACATATAGCACGACTGAAATAACAGCAAACGAAACAGACAAGAAACTACTGCAACTAACACACACACGAGGTGCAAGAAAAGTCAACATGCAATTTTGGGGCTCATGATAAGAGGTTGGCTTGCCTGGGGGTCGAGAAATACTCCGGGAAAAAGTGCGGAACGGTCACGGAAAGATTTGTCAGAAATAGTTCTCTCTCGGAGGGGGCTGCTTTCGTGCAAGGGCAAAGTGGTCATTTTCACTGTGTGAAAACATTATGAAAATGATACCAACGGAAATAGCTCGACGAACAGAGAACGTGAGCGTTGGAATCACCTCAATCGGAGTTACGGTTGATGATATACGAAGGGTTGAAGCTCAGGGACCTATCGGTGAAATTTTTTCGGCAAACAGGCCCCTGGAGGAAAAACTAAACGCGCCTTTGGGCCGAATACGTTTTCTGCAAAGAGAAACGTATTCTGAGCGGAAGTACAAAGAGAATATGCTTTCAGAACTGAGAAAGCGCATTTCAGATAAAAGAGGAAGGAAATACGCTTTCATATATTCAAAACGCATTCCTTGAAAATGTTTCCACTTATAGACGCGGGCCCGGGGCAGGGTCAACGCAAAGACACTGCCAGGTGGGGTTGGGGAAGGCACGGGGCCCACCTGGCTTCGTCTTCCTCTTCCTCTACTCGGGGCGCGACGAGCCGAGGGAGAGGCTCACCTCAACGGCGATCGCCGGCGGCTCCAGCCACCGCAGACGATGGGCAACCTACCCACAAGCTCAGGAGCAAGAGGCGCATCTCGTGGTGGTGTCAGCTGGCATCGAGGAGCACTAGGGAGGGAGCAGTAAGGCTCACGGCAGAGAGGGGCTTCGGCCGCCGTCGAGCAAGGTGCTCCGGTGGGGGAAATGGGTGGGCAAGACAACGGGGCGGCTCACTGGACCCCAGGGAATGCACTGGTGGAGGTGGAACAGCGAGAGGGGCGCGGCAGCACCGGGATCGAGCAGAGCCCGAGGCGGCGGCCATGGCAATGGTTGGGGTCGGGGAGGAGCTCCGGGAAGGGATGGTTGACTCGGAGAGGCGTTGTAGACTGCGAGGGAGCTCGGGGCATGCTTAAATAGCCACCGTGAGGGCTCGAGAAGGGGGCGAGGTGGCACGCGCGCGGCTACATGTCCGTGCTCCGGCGATGAGCACGCATGGCCAAATGTCACGGGGAAGCAGCGGGAAGGTGACGAGGGGGACGCAGACGAGCGCCAGGGGTCACGGAGTCGAGCTGTGCTCAGAGACGAGGGGAGGAAGAGGACAGGAGCGAGGAAACGACGGTGCACACGGGCACGAACTGTGCGGCAACGATGATGGAACGTTGAGGAAGAAAACGAAGGGGGAGAGGAGTCCAGCGAGAAGAAGATGTCGAGGCTGAGATGTGTGACACGCTGGGACAAACCAAATTTGGCCGGAGCAGGGCTCTCGACAAGAACAGTGGCTAGACCACCGATTTGGCTGGCAATGCATCTGGTCACCAAGGACAAAACACATTCTGGCCATCTACTTCATGCCAAACCTTGTCAGTAGTGGAGTCCTTCCAAGGCTCATTAAAAATGAGGTGATGGCACGAGCAGAAGTGTAGTGAGCAGAGGGAAACAAGCTCGACAAGTTTGTTGTTGCAAACTTGGCCACATCTTGATGATCAAACTAGTGGGATTAAGGACTAAACTTGATGTCTGGGAGGTTTAGGGTAGCAAGGACTACGGTCCTAGGAATTTGGAGGGATTTGAGCAAGGATTTAGCATAGTTGCTTTGCAACTGCTAGAATTGGTCCAGAAGACAAATGATGAAGAAGCACTCACTAGGAGTGTTGGATTGAGCTAAGACTTGGCAAAGCTTGATGATTCAGGCATATAATGATGCTATAAAAATATCATACCAAATGGACTTGCCAAAATGGTACTTCCTTCACAGCTATCATTTCTGCCCAAAAACTTGAGAAAAATCCTCAGGGCAAATGGCTAACTGAAATGAGCCAAAGTTTTCTGGATATGGGTCATATGGATAGGAGAAGGCCTGGGAAAAGTTTTGGCCATAATGGAGCAATATGAAATACACTTGCTTCACAAACTGAAAAAAATTGGACAAAAACCAAGAATTGCTCTTGTGCTCACATAGTTCAATGAAATAAACTTAATTTAGGTGGAGTCTAATGATTTAGGATATATGAGAAGATGGCAAAGTTTCATCCCATTTGGAAACTCTATGAAGGTACTTCCTTCACAAAGTTGCAATCTGGTCAGAAACTTTGAAACATTGCCCAGGGAGCTAGGAGGAAGGGATTGAGCTCATATTTGGTATCCATGGGTTATTTATCCATGTTAATCACCCTGCCGAATTGCAGCTCAATTGGAATTAGGAATAAAGCACTTCCTTTGGAAAATTTCAGAGAAGGCAGAAACTTGCATTGGATGATGTGCCAAATTTTTATCTGTGGAACATGAGATATGGATGGAACTAGTAATTATATAGCAAGGAGAAGCTCCACAACTTATGTGGGAATTTTCTCTGCTATAAAAATAGTAGTTCCTTTAGAAAGGGGCATAAATGCAATGTTGGCATAAAACAAGAAAAGGCACTTTTCCTTATTTAACTATGGCCAATATCCTTGCCAGAGCATGGAGTAGACATAAATATCAACTCCACCAATTCACATGAATTTAGGAGAGGGCTAGCTATGCCTTTGGATTTTTATTCCCCAGAAAGGCAAGAAAGGAATAAATCAGAATTCAAAAATATTGCATGGGACTTAGCAATATTTTTGCATATCCAGAGTTCGGAAAGGTAGAGGGGTCTCTGGAAACAATTGGGATGATCAAAAGATCAAGGAAAATGATGGCCCCTTTGTAATCACAAAGGCCACGTTCAAATTCCAAAAAATTGGAATTAGGGTTTGAGAGGATTTGAGATGATGCAAAGGAGGTCTTGCCCACTGAAAAAGACATGAGCTAGATTTTGAAAGGTTGGAAATGACAAGAAGTCTCAGAGTCATCCAACAAACTCAGGAGAAAGATTTTGAAAATGAGTGCCAGGAGAGAATAACAACACAAAAATTGATAACCCAATTTTGGGGCTGTTACACCCAACAATTCATGCTGGTATGATTAGCAGGCTTATCAGGAGTGCCATGAATCTGGCAGGGCCGATCGAGTATTCTGTCCAAACTAGATGGACCATCCTTATTTCCTTTGAATGGCTTCTTCCACTGACCAGGTTTAGAGCCACTGAATCCGACGTTGACCGCCGTGTCTTCGGTAACTTTGTTATTGCTTCGACGCCTGTGTTTGTTGCATCGTGGCTTGCCATTGCCATCTGTGGCCTCGGAGGTGCCAGGGTCGCTTGTGTTGTTGCTTCTGCGAGCTAGCCAGCTATCTTCTCCCGTGCAAAAGCGGGTCATAAGTGCGGTGAGGGCTGCCATGGACTTCGGTTTTTCTTGGCCGAGGTGTCGGGCGAGCCACTTGTTTCGGATGTTGTGTTTAAAGGCCGCGAGGACTTCGGCGTCCGGACAGTCCACAATTTGGTTCTTTTTAATTAAGAACCTGGTCCATAGCTTCCAGGCTGATTCTCCGGGTTGCTGGACTATGTGACTAAGGTCATCGGCGTCTGGAGGTTGAACATATGTTCCTTGGAAGTTGTCTCTAAAGGCATCCTCCAAGTCTTCCCAGCTACCAATAGAGTTTTCTAGGAGGTTGTTTAACCAGTGTCATGCTGGTCCCTTTAATTTTAGCGGGAGGTATTTGATGGCATGGAGATCATCACCGCGGGCCATGTGAATATGGAGAAGAAAATCTTTGACCCATACTGCGGGATCTGTAGTACCATCGTATGATTCAATATTCACAGGTTTAAACCCTTCAGGGAACTGGTGCTCCATCACCTCATCGGTGAAGCACAAGGGGTGTGCGGCGTCTCTGTATCGGGTGATGTCGTGGTGTAGTTCAAATGAAGTACGAATGCGGTTTTCAGCCCGGGTGGAGTTGTGCCTGTCGCGCCAGGCTTGATGGCTGTCCTCTCGCATTGGAGCACACCCCCTTGACCCATAGATTGATCTTGCCTGACCGGCTCTATTGTCCAGGTCCTTTCATAGGTCATAGGTATATCCCGGGGCCGCTGCCTCCCTGCCTCGATGGCAGGGTGGAGCGGGCTGGTGTTCGATGTAAGTAGCCGGTCTGACCCGTCCACGTGGTGGTCGGTTAGGTTCATTAGTGGGTTTATACTTTGGCGGTATTGGCTCAAGGGCCTTTTCGTCGAATTGTGGTAGCAGCTTGCGTTTCGGGTAGCTCTTGGTTGGGCGCTCGAGGCCATATTCCTCGGCTGCCAGGACTTTGGTCCATCTGTCACTGAGTGTATCCTGATCGGCTTGGAGTTGCTGCTGCTTCTTTTTTAGGCTTCTCGTCATGGCGATTAGCCAGCGCTTAAAGTGCTCTTGTTCGAGGGGTTCCTCTGGCACGATGAAGTCTTCGTCACCAAGGCTCACATCCTCTTCAGAGATCGGTACGTAGTTACTATCCTCCGAGTCCTCGTTCCTGACAGGATCGTCGGGGTTAACTTGCCCATCCTCCCAATCATCTTGTTCGGATGTTGGCTCGACAGGGGCTTCGGGGTCTTCGGCATTCTCCGGAGTGTTATTGTCTTCGGTGTCGGTATTACTGTCTTTTTCGCAATGCGATTTTGAACGGCGCCGCTGACGTCGACGCTTTGGAGGTGCTTCAGTAGGCTTGTCCTCAACCGGATCCTTATTAACGTCGTCGTCATCCTCTTTGGGTGTGTCTACCATGTACATGTCGTATGTGGAGGTGGTCGTCCAACGTCCAGTAATCGAAGGGTCTTGGCCTTGATCGTCTCCAGCATCGTCGTCCATGCCGTCGATGTCTTTGGAGGTGTAGTCCAGCATGTCGGTTAAGTCTTCGACATTGGCTATGAAGTGGGTGGTGGGTGGGATGTAAAATTCCACGCTCTCAGCCACTAGTCCAGGCTGAGCGTAATTCAGAAGTGATTCCTCTGCAATGGCGAGGGATCGCATTAAGTCTAGAGCCTCGTTTAGGAGCAAGGTTTGGACAGGGAAGCGAGAGTCCGCGGGGGCGGCCGGGGTGAGAGCCTCCTGGCCATGCTCATTTGACGTGGACCTCGAGAATTCGGGTCTGGAGTCCGAGGGGGAGTCCGGCACTTTAGCAACAAGGGGAGCCCGGTTCATCTTCAAGTTTGCCGATGACGCAATCCCCTCCAGATCTCCGGCAGCAAGTTCCATAATTGCAGGGAGTCTGGCGGGATCTAAACTCCCGTCTTCGGACCTGGTAGTCTACTCTGGATCTAAGGCCAGAGCAGCGGTCGGGGCCGTGAACCCTTCGAAGATCAAGTCTCCTTGGATATGAGCGACATAGTTCAGATTTCCAATACTGATCTGATGACCAGGGGTGTAGCTGTCGATCTGCTCAAGGTGGCCAGTCGAGTTGGCACGCAGTGCGAAGCCGCCGAATACGAAAATTTGGCCGGGAAGGAAAGTCTCCCCTGAAATGGTATCGTCGTGGATGATCGAACGAGCCATCGAACCTTTTGTCGATAGCACAGAGGAACTCTCAATGAAAGCACCAATGTCGGTGTCAAAACCGGCCGATCTCGGGTAGGGGGTCCCGAACTCTGTGTCTAAGGATCGAAGGTAATAGGAGGCAAGGGACACGATGTTTACCCAGGTTCGGGCCCTCTTGATGGAGGTAATACCCTACTTCCTGCTTGATTGAAGTATAGGGGTTACAAGAGTTGATCTACCTCGAGATCATAATGGCTAAACCCTAGATGTCTAGCTCGTATGATTATGATTGCCTCTATAGACTAAACCCTCCAGTTTATATAGACACTGAAGGGGCCTAGGGTTGTACAAAGTCGGTTTAGAGAAAGGAATCTTCACATCTGAATGCCAAGCTTGCCATCCGCGCCAAGGAGAATCCCATCCGGACATGGGGGAAGGCCTTCTATCTTGTATTTTCTTGGCCCATTAGTCCGGCCCATATCACATAACCCGGATGCCCGGGGACCCCCTAATCTAGGACTTCCTCGGTGAGGGTTTTGTGACATGGAGATTGTGGGGGTTTTCTTTTTTCTTTTTTGAATTGGGTGGTGAGGGTTTTCTGTCCCACAGAGAGTTGTGGAGGCAACGGTTTGCTAGAGCCAACTATGTGTGATTGACTTGGAAAATTAAAGCCATTACACAAGGTTCCAATTTGGGAACCGTGTGTGATTTACATACTACCTCCGTCCTGGTTTATTGGTCCCCTTTGTAATTTGTGCCAAATTTTGACCAAATATTTAACTAAAAATGTTTATGCATGTCACCAAAAATTATATCATTGAACTCTATGTTGAAATACGCATCCAACGATATACTTTTTGCTGACCTGCACTAACATTTTGTTAGTTAAATCTTTGGTCAAAATTTAACAAAAATTACAATGGGGACCAGTAAACTAGGACAGAGGTAGATTCCATCAACCGAACTAATTGCATCCATATCCCACATTTAGACATAAGTAAACATAGATTAAACATACTTAGGCATAGATAATAAGCATACACAAGCATAGTTCAACCATAAGTATATAGTTCAATCGTCATTAAGCATACTCAAGCGCATTTAAACCACAGCCATACATAGTTCAATCACACATCTCATCTCATCTGCTGGCACGATCCTGAAGCTTCTCCAGGTACTCGGCGTACGCGGCGTGTGCCACCCTACGAGAATACTTCTGCTTGAAGGAGCCAACGACTTGTCCTCTTGCATGCGCCAGAACACTTTGATATGCCTCATGAATCTTTTGGTTGCAAAATGGGCATAGATAGCCCCAGTTCCAGGTCCTAATATGCATGTTATGCATTCTAGCATAAAGCTCCCAGAGGATTTGCCTCTTGTAACTCCTCTGGCCATCTCCACCCTCATTGTCGACATCTTCAGATAGCACATATACATATAGTAAAAATGTGCCATAAAATTTGGAATACAAACTAATCTCCAGCGAACATTTGGTTGTTGCCAAAATTTGGCATCAAATTAATGTTTACATGCCATAAAGTAGGATTGGGAATTTATGGCTATTTTTTAGACATATCCAGAGATTATGGTTCGATTTTTAAGCACAATCATCTATGTACAGACCAATCTTGAAGAAAATAATGGCACAAACATATATATATATAGGTCATTCAAAATCAATTGTCAAGACCTGGCTAGGAATTATTAGCATGAACACTAACCCTAGTCGGATTATTATCATAAATCATTTGCACAGATGAAACAACTAATCACTTATCGTTTGTACCATTCAAACAATCAATACACTACACAGATCTAACGAAAGTTACTCAGATTTCATGGATTAGGAGAACATAACCCTAGGTTTTCTATTCCAAAAAAGGGGGAGGCAAGAGTAACCAGAGAAACCTTAGGATGTATTTGACACATAAGTGGGTATAGATGACTAGCCGGTTCTCCGTCATCGTCAGAGCGACTGCCCGAGTCGTCACCAGAGTCGGTATGGACCTCCAGCTCCAGCTGTGGAAGCACGACGCCGTGGATGATGTCAGGGTGCAGCGATGCCTCGCCGGTGGCGACGGCAACCTTTGTTTCCATCTTCACAACATGCTCCAGTGCTTCAGCAGCCCCAGCGTCGTCACTCCCTTTGATGGGGTGCTTCAGCGGCATCCTCATACACTTACGGCTTTAAGGGCTAAGAGAGGCGTCAAGGATGCAAGCGGAGAGAGAGGATTGTGTGTGTGGCGAGGATGGGGGTGCGGCCGCTCGGGCACACCATTAATATGGAGTAGTGGGAGAGAGGCAGGCGGTGGTCAAACCGCAGGCTTGCCTCCCGGTGAGCCTGCTCATAGGACTGCTGGCATGCCTACCATCATTTCACACAACTACTCGCGTGCCTCGTGATGACACTGCGCAGTGAGCACCCCTCCCGTCAATTCACACATCTGCACGCATGTCTCCCAGTCTACCTGCGCAGCGGACTGCTCGCGTGCGTCGCATCAACTCGCATCTGCTCGCAGGGCACATGGGTCGCGTGGCGGCACGTATATTATTTTTCTATTTTGATGATTAATGTTGCTGCTTTATTGCTTAAACGAAGAATGGCACGTATCCATTGTTGGTCTAAAGCCCACGGTTTGAATAAATAATCCGTTTGCGATATTGGTTCCCAATTATTAATAATCTCCCATTTGTAAGAAGATAAAGATTACATCAAAACTTGTCTCAAATTTGACAAAAAAAAGGTATAATGCCACTATGTATCGGTGTCCATATGACAACACGATAAGTTTCATGAATTTCAAATAAGTTTTGGATGTACTAGATTTTAAAAATCAAGATTCTCAATGTTTGAAATTTCTTGCATGGGGAGCAAACATGCACCCAGGTGCACTTTCATGTGTGCATGTAGCTCAAATTTGTTTTTTGCATATTATACCCCTAGAAAATCAATTAATATACTAAAACATCTTAATGATCTCTGGGTTTTTTTCAAAATTAAAATGCCCCTCCTTTGGTAACATATGTTCACCGCGGGAAAATTTAGCATGCATCGTAGTTGCAGTGGATGCGCGGTGTGTGTTTGTGTGTGTGTGCCTGGGGTGGGGGCTGGCAGTACACTACGAGTCATGAGCCACCGTGTGGGTTGGCCGTTTTGTGAGGCAGGTGCTACATCAAAGTCGTGAATTCATTATTTAAAACATTACACAACCCTTTTCATACATACATGTTTTTGCCACATGCAGTCGGTGGTTTTCCTACACGACACTCACTCACGTGTGATGCTTTCTGTGGGCCCGCGAGGTTGTCGTCCATCACTTCGACCAACAGTCGGTAGAGAGGTTAATTTGACCAGCAAGGTAGAATCTTTTTTGTTTGTGTTATGGTGGGACTATATAGTACACGTCGAAAAGGTGGGAGGGACTAGCATATATACCACGTACGCGTCCCTGAACACACCTCACTCAGTGTCGAGACTTCGGTTTCTGAGGCACGTGCCACATCAAAGTTGTGCATTGGCTATTCAAACATCACACAACACCACCTTGGGCCACATGCATGCAGGTGGTGGTTATCCTAGGATACTCACATGTGACGCTTCCATCTGTGGGCCCGCAAGGTCATCGTCGATGCATGCATCACTTTGACCTACATCGGGAGAGGTTAATTAATTTCACCATCAAGGAGGATTCTTTTTGGTTTGTATTACGGTAGGAACATATAGTATGCGTCAAAGAGGGGGAAGGGGACCAGCATATGTAGTACGCTTCATGAAACTCGCTTTGTGTGGGGAATTTACGGTTTTCGAGGCATGTACCACATCAAAGTTGTGCATTTTGGGTATTCAACAGTGTTTGGACCACATGCAAAGTGATGGTGGTTGTCCTCTGGCACCCACTCACGCGGTTATCAGCGATAACGATGCTTCCCATCTGTGGGCCCGCTTGGTCCATCACTAGTTTGCTTGACAACGAGAGAGATTAATTTGACTTAGTAGGGGATTATTTTTTTGGTTTGTATTACGGTATATAGGTCATGCTCTGGGATGACATGATATAGTTTGAGCACATGTGCATGTGTACACATGAATCCCTCCCATCGAGTCGAAGTGTCCAGTACCACGACATGTCTTGAACGGATCTCACTCTGTCTGGGGACTGTACGATTTTCGACGCACGCACCACATCAATGTTGTGAATGGTATTCAAACATGGATGCACGCATCACCTCCAAACATACATATGCATATAGTGGTTGTATTCAAACGATACACTCCCTCACATGGTTATCGGCGACAAGCCTATACATTCGTGGGCCCGCGTGGACATCCATGATCACTTTGACCGACAACGAGATAGGTTACGATGGTGGATTCTTCCTTTGGTCTGTGTTATCGTAGTAGGTCATGGTGAGATTCAGACCTAAGTTTGAGCACATAGTATGCATGCATGCATGAATCCCCATCATCGGCTCGAAGTGTGGTGTGACATACACATGCGTCGTCAATTAGCCCTCGCTCCATGTGGGGATTTCTGGTTCCAAAGCACGGTGCCACAACAAAGTTGTTCCATTGTGTATTCAAACATAAACACTCCATACATATGTTTGGGCCACATGCAGGCAGTGGTTGTCTTCGGGGACTAGCTACTTGCATGATTATTGGTGAGCTATCCCATCTCTAGGGTCGCATGGACGGCCATCACTTTGACTAACAACAAGAGAGAGGTTGTATGACCAAGGTGGATTATTCTTGGTCCATTTTACAATACATCTTGGTGAGATGCCCTCTCCCACCGACTGAAAGTGTGTGTGTGTGTGTGTGTGTGTGATCGGGGGGGCTGCTACTTTGCACTTTGCTAAGTGAACATCTGTGGGGGCGGGCATGCGTTCATAGCTTAGGATTCCCCTCCTGCCGACACGAGGGAGGACAAGAAATACCGTGCGCTTTTGTGAGATAGGTGCCACCTCGAAGTTGTGCATTTGGTATTTGAACATAAAACCACCCTTTTCATACATATATTTGGTCCACATGCAAGTGTGTTCATCTTCTAACCCTTTCCTGCGTCATTTTCGCCAAATTTATGAACATTAGACAAGTCGGGTGATGCAACAGACATGGTTCACTAACACTAACCATGTGCCACGCCGGTGCCCCTGTCATGCACATTAGCACAGTACATTGGGATCCATGAGGCTTCCCCTCTCAAAAATATCTACCCGCCTACAGGTTTTTTCTGTTTGATAACACATGGTTATTATGTTTCGACCGTGTGTGATGTTTGTTGTTCCTGCTCCCGCCTGCATCCCTCAAAAATATCTGCGCGGCTCAAGGGTTTTTCTGTTTCATAACACATGGTTGTTATTTCCGGACCGTGTGATGCACCATCATCCAAATTTTCAATAGCCCCAGCATTTTACTCCCGCGTAGTAAAAATTTTAGTAGCGCATCATTTCCTCAAACATCCCCCTCCCCACACATAGCCCAAAAACTCCTCGGGTACGCGCGCACGCACACACACACGCGTGCGCGTGCCTACCACAACCCCTCCCTCGCTCAATACCCTAGCAAGGTCGCCGCCGCCGCAAGGCCTCCATTGTCAACATCTGCCGGTTTTCCCATGCAGCTTACCCACCGATCTCCATACCCAGGCCACCCTGAGTTTCTTAGATGACGCCTGCCAAACGCTCCCTTTCCCATAGATTCCCGTCCCCACCCCCCACTCTAGAGCATCGCAGCCTAAGCCCGGCTACACTTCCCATGGAGCTCGAGGAGCGACTAGCCCAAAAGAGGTGTATCGCGGCCTCTTCGCCTGACGTCGTCGAGGTGTCCGCCGAGGAAGCTGACAACCATTACTGTCCGTAGGCACTCAATCAGCAGGCTAGAGTATGTGGGTATGTCGTGGACGCCGGTCTTGATAACCCACAAGTATAGGGGATCGCAGCAGTTTATTAGGGTAGAGTATTCAACCCAAATTTATAGATTCAACACAAGGGGAGCCAACGAATATTCTCAAGTATTAGCAGCTGAGTTGTCAATTCAACCACACTTGAAAGACTTAATATCTGCAGCAAACTATTTAGTAGCAAAGTAGTATGCAAATAGCGGTAACGGTGGCAAAAGTAACAGTAGCAGTTTCGTAACAATCATAACAGTGGCAACGGAAAAGTAACTTAGCAAAGATCAATATGAAACGAACTCGTAGGCAATGGATCAGTGATGGATAATTATGTCGGATGGCATTCATCATGCAACAGTGATACGTCTCCAACGTATCTATAATTTTTGATTGTTCCATGCTATTATATATTCTGTTTTGGATGTTTAATGGGCTTTATTTTACACTTTTATATTATTTTGGGACTAACCTATTAACCCAAGGCCCAGTGCAAATTGTTGTTTTTTTGCCTATTTCAGTGTTTCACAGAAAAGGAATATCAAACGGAGTCCAAACGGAATGAAACCTTCGGGAACGTGATTTTTGGAACAAACGTGATCCAGAGGACTTGGAGTGAACGTCAAGAAAAAAACGAGGAGTCCACGAGGCAGGGGGTGCGCCTACCCCCTGGGCGTGCCCTCCCCCCTCATAGGCCCCTCGTGGCTCAACCGACCTACTTCTTCCTCCTATATATACTCATATACCCTGAAAACAACCAGGAACACCATGAAACCCTATTTCCACCGCTGCAACCTTCTGTACCCAAGAGATCCCATCTTTGGGCCTTTTCTGGAGCTCCGCCGAAGGGGGCATCGATCACGGAGGGCCTCTACATCAACTCCATGGCCCCTCCGATGATGTGTGAGTAGTTTACTTCAGACCTTCAGATCCATAGTTATTAGCTAGATGGCTTCTTCTCTCTCTTTGAATCTCAATACAAAGTTCTCCTCGATCTTCTTGGAGATCTATTCGATGTAACTCTTTTTGCGGTGTGTTTGTCGATATCCGATGAATTGTGGGTTTATGATCGAGTCTATCTATGAACAATATTTGATTCTTCTCTGAAATGTTTTATGTATGATTGGTTATCTTTGCAAGTCTCTTCGAATTATCAATTTGGTTTGGCCTACTAGATTGATCTTTCTTGCAATGGGAGAAGTGCTTGGCTTTGGGTTCAATATTGCGGTGCTCGATCCCAGTGATAGAAAGGGAAACGACAAGTATTGTATTGTTGCCATCGAGGATAAAAATATGGGGTTTATATCATATTGCTTGAGTTTATCCCTCTACATCATGTCATCTTGCCTAATGCGTTACTCTGTTCTTATGAACTTAATACTCTAGATGCATGCTAGATAATGGTCGATGTGTGGAGTAATAGTAGTAGATGCAGGCAGGAGTTGGTCTACTTGTCATGGACGTGATGCCTATATACATGATCATGCATAGATATTCTCATAATTATTCGCTTTTCTATCAATTGCTCGATAGTAATTTGTTCACCCACCGTAATACTTATGCTATCTTGAGAGAAGCCACTAGTGAAACCTATGGCCCCGGGGTCTATTCTCCATCATATTAATCTTCCGTCAACAAGCTATTTCTATTACCTTTTATTTTGCAATCTTTACTTTTAATCTTTATCATAAAAATACCAAAAATATTATCTTATCATCTCTATCAGATCTCACTCTCATAAGTGACCATGAAGGGATTGACAACCCCTTTGTCGCGTTGGTTGCGATGTTCTTATTTGTTTGTGTAGGTACGAGGGACTTGCGTGTGGGCTCCTACTGGATTGATACCTTGGTTCTAAAAAACTGAGGGAAATACTTATGCTACTTTGCTGCATCACCCTTTCCTCTTCAAGGGAAAACCAACGCAGTGCTCAAGAGGTAGCAAGAAGGATTTCTGGCGCCGTTTCCGGGGAGTCTACGCACAAGTCAAGACATACCAAGTACCCATCACAAACTCTTATCCCTCGCATTACATTATTTTCCATTTGCGTCTCGTTTTCCTCTCCCACACTTCACCCTTGCCGTTTTATTCGCCCTCTTTTTCCGTTCCCCTTATCTTTCCTAGTTCGTCTCTTTTTGCTTGTTTCTTGTTTGCTTGTGTGTTGGATTGCTTGCTTGTCACGATGGCTCAAGACAATACTAAATTGTGTGATTTTTCTGATACTAACAATAATGATTTTATTAGCACTCTGATTGCTCCTCTTACCGATGCTGAATCTTGTGAAATTAATGCTGCTTTGCTGAATCTTGTCATGAAAGATCCGTTCGCGGGCCTTCCTAGTGAAGATGCCGCTACCCATCTAAATAGCTTTGTTGATTTATGCGATATGCAAAAGAAGAAAGATGTGGACAATGATATTGTTAAACTGAAGCTATTTCCATTTTCTCTTAGAGACCATGCTAAAACTTGGTTTTCGTCTTTGCCTAAAAATAGTATTGATTCTTGGAATAAGTGCAAAGATACTTCTATCTCTAAGTATTTTCCTCCCGCTAAGATCATCACTCTTAGAAACGATATTATGAATTTTAAGCAACTTGATCATGAACATGTTGCACAAGCTTGGGAGAGGATGAAATTAATGATACGTAATTGCCCTACACATGGTTTGAATCTTTGGGGATTATACAAAAAATTTATGCCAGAATGAATTTTTCTTCTAGAAATCTTTTAGATTCGGCCGCGGGAGGCACTTTTATGGAAATCACTTTAGGAGAAGCTACTAAACTCCTAAATAATATTATGGTTAATTATTCTCAATGGCATACTGAAAGATCTACTAATAAAAAGGTGCATGCTATAGAAGAAATTAATGTTTTGAGTGGAAAGATGGATGAGCTTATGAAATTGTTTGCTAGTAAGAGTGTTTCTTCTGATCCTAACGATATGCCTTTGTCTACCTTGATTTAGAATAATAATGAATCTATGGATGTGAATTTTGTTGGTAGGAACAATTTTGGTAATAACGCGTATAGAGGTAATTTTAATCCTAGGTTGTTTCCTAGTAATTCCTCTAATAATTATGGTAATTCCTACAAAAATTCTTATGGAAATTATAATAATATGGCCTCTGATTTTGAATCTAATATTAAAGAATTTATTAGTTCGCAAAAGAGTTTCAATGCTTTGATTGAAGAAAAAATGTCTAAGATTGATGAGTTGGCTTGGAACGTGGATAGAATTTCCCTTGATGTTGATTCTTTGAAACTTAAATCTATTCCACCTAAGCATGATATCAGTGAGTCTCTCAAAGCTATGAGAATTTCCATTGATGAGTGCAAAGAAAGAACCTCTAGGATGCGTGCAAAAAAAGATTGCTTTATGAAAGCGTGTTCTTCTAATTTCCATGATAATAATGATGAAGATCTAAAAGTTATTGATGTTCCCCCTATTAAATCTTAGTTTTTCAATATGAATCTTGATAATGATGGGACTCGAGATGAGTCAACTTTAGTTAGAAGGCGTCCCAATGATTCGGAGTTTTTAGATCTTGATGCAAAAATTGTTAAAAGTGGGATTGGAGAGGTCAAAACTTTAAATAGCAATGAAGCCACTATCTTGGATTTCAAGGAATTTAATTATGATAATTGCTCTTTGATAGACTGTAATTCATTGTTGCAATCCGTGCTAAATTCTTCGCATGCTTATAGTCAAAACAAAGCTTTTACTAAACATATCATTGATGCTTTAATGCAATCTTATGAAGAAAAGCTTGAATTGGAAGTTTCTATCCCTAGAAAACTTCATAATGAGTGGGAACCTACTATTAAAATTAAGATTAAAGATCGTGAATGCTATGCTTTATGTGATTTGGGTGCTAGTGTTTCCACGATTCCTAAAACTTTGTGTGATTTGCTAGGTTTCCGTGAATTTGATGATTGTTCTTTAAACTTGCATCTTGCGGATTCCACCATTAAGAAACCTATGGGAAGAATTAATGATGTTCTTATTGTTGCAAATAGGAATTATGTACCCATAGATTTCATTGTTCTTGATATAGATTGCAGTCCTTCATGTCCTATTATTCTTGGTAGACCTTTCCTTAGAACGATTGGTGCAATTATTGATATGAAAGTAGGGAATATTAGATTCCAATTTCCGTTAAGGAAAGGCATGGAACACTTTCCTAGAAAAAAATTAAATTACCTTATGAATCAATTATCAGAGCCACTTATGGATTACATACCAAAGATGGCAATACCTAGATCTATCCTTGCTTTTATGCCTAGCTAGGGGCATTAAATGATAGCGCTTCTTGGGAGGCACCCCAATTTTATTTTTGTTTCTTGCTTTTTGATTATGTTTATTAATAAATAATTCATCTAGACTCTATTTAGATGTGATTTTATTCTTTTAATTAGTGTTTGTGCCAAGTAGAACCTTTGGGGAGACTTGGGGAAGGTCTTTGCGATCTTGCTGTAACAAACAGAAACTTTAGCGCTCACGATATTTGCTGCCATTTTTTACTGGGGAGTGATATTTAGTTAATTATTTTTGCAGATGATTAATAGATAAATTACTCACATCCAGCAATTTATTTTAGAATTTTTGGGGTTCCAGAAGTATTCGAAACCTACAGATTACTACAGACTGTTCTGTTTTTGACAGATTCTGTTTTTCGTGTGTTGTTTGCTTATTTTGATGAATCTATGGCTAGTAATAGAGTTTATGAACCATAGAAAAGTTGTAATACAGTAGTTTTAACACCAATATAAATAAAGAATGAGTTAATTACAGTACCTTGAAGTGGTGGTTTGTTTTCTTTTACTAACGGAGCCCACGAGATTTTCTTTTAAGTTTTGTGTTGTGAAGTTTTCAAGTTTTGGGTAAAGATTTGATGGATTATTGAACAAGGAGTGGTAAGAGCCTAAGCTTGGGGATGCCCAAGGCACCCCAAGGTAAAATCCAAGGACAACCGAAAGCCTAACCTTGGGGATGCCCCAGAAGGCATCCCCTCTTTCGTCTTCGTCCATCGGTAACTTTACTTGGAGCTATATTTTTATTCACCACATGATATGTGTTTTGCTTGGAGCATCTTGTATGATTTGAGTCTTTGCTTTTTAGTTTACCACAATCATCCTTTCTGTACACACCTTTTTGGGAGAGACACACATGAATTGGAATTATTAGAATACTCTATGTGCTTCACTTATATCTTTCGAGTTGGATAATTTTGCTCTAGTGCTTCGCTTATATATTTTAGAGCACGGCGGTGGTTCTATTTTATAGAAATAATTGATCTCTCATGCTTCACTTATATTATTTTGTGAGTCCTTTAGAACAGCATGGTAATTTGCTTTGGTTATAAATTTTAAATACTAAGAGAAGTTGGATGTTTGATAGTTGTTTTGAGATATAAAGGTGGTAATACTAGAAGTGTGCTAGTTGAGTAATTGTGAAATTGAGAAATACTTGTGTTGAAGTTGGAAAGTCCTGTAGCATGCATGTATGGTAAATGTTATGTGACAAATTTGAAGCATGAGGTGTTCTTTAATTGCTTTCCTTATGAGTGGCGGTCGGGGACGAGCGATGGTCTTTTCCTACCAATCTATCCCCCTAGGAGCATGCGTGTAGTGCTTGGTTTTGATGAATTGTAGATTTTTTCAATAAGTATGTGAGTTCTTTATGACTAATGTTGAGTCCATGGATTATTCGCACTCTCACCCTTCCATCATTCCTAGCCTCTTCGGTACCGTGCATTGCCCTTTCTCACCTTGAGAGTCGGTGCAAACTTCGGCGGTGCATCCAAACCCTGTGATATGATATGCTCTATCACACATAAGCCTCCTTATATCTTCCTCAAGACATCCACCATACCTACCTATTATGGCATATCCATAGCCATTCCGAGATATATTGCCATGCAACTTTCCACCGTTCCATTTATTATGACACGCATCATCATTGTCATATTGCTTTGCATGATCATGTAGTTGACATCGTATTTATGGCAAAGCCAGCATGCTTAATTTTTCATACATGTCACTCTTGATTCATCGCAATCCCTGTACACCGCCAGAGGCATTCACATAGAGTCATATTTTGTTCTAAGTATCAAGTTGTAATTCTTGAATTGTAAATAAACAAAAGTGTGATGGTCATCATTAGAGCATTGTCCCATGTGAGGAAAGGATGATGGAGACTATGATTCCCCCACAAGTCAGGGATGAGACTCTAGACAAAAAAAGAGGCCATAAAAAAAGAAGGCCCAAATAAAAAATGAGAGAAAAAGATAGAAGGGACAATGTTACTATCCTTTTTCCACACTTGTGCTTCAAAGTAGCACCATGATCTTCATGATAGAGAGTCTCTTATTTTGTCACTTTCATATACTAGTGGGAATTTTTCATTATAGAACTTGGCTCGTATATTCCAATCATGGGCTTCCTCAAATGCCCTAGGTCTTCGTGAGCAAGCAAGTTGGATGCACACCCACTTAGTTTCTTTGATGAGCTTTCATATATTTATAGCTTTAGTGCATCCGTTGCATGGCAATCCCTACTCCTTGCATTGACATCAATCGGTGGGCATCTCCATAGCCCATTGATTAGTCGCGACAATGTGAGACTTTATCCCTTTTTGTCTTCTCTCACAACCTCAATCATTATATTCTATTCCACCCATAGTGCTATGTCCATGGCTCACGCTCATATATTGCGTAAAAGTTGAAAGAGTCTGAAAAGGCTAAGTATGAAACAATTGCTTGGCTTGTCATCGGGGTTGTGCATGATGAGAGCATTTTGTGTGAAGAAAATGAAGCACGGCCAAACTATATGATTTTGTAGGGATAAGCTTTCTCTGGCTATGTTATTTTGACAAGACATAATTGCTTGGTTAGCATACTTGGAGTATTATTATTTTTATGTCAACATTAAACTTTTATCTTGAATCTTTCGGATCTGAACATTCATGCCACAATAGAGAAAATTACATTGAAGATTATGCTAGGAAGCATTCCACATCAAAAATTCTATTTTTATCATTTACCTACTCGAGGACGAGCAGGAATTAAGCTTCGGGATACTTGATACATCTCCAACGTATGTATAATTTTTTATTGTTCCATGCTATTATATATTCTGTTTTGGATGTTTAATGGGCTTTATTTTACACTTCTATATTATTTTTGGGACTAACCTATTAACCCAACGCCCAGTGCAAATTGTTGTTTTTTGCCTATTTCAGTGTTTTGCAGAAAAGGAATATCAAACGGAGTCCAAACGGAATGAAACCTTCGGGAACGTGATTTTTGGAACAAACGTGATCCAGAGGACTTGGAGTGGACGTCAAGGAACAAATGAGGAGTCCACGAGGCAGGGGGAGCGCCTACCCCCCTGGGAGCGCCCTCCCCCTCGTGGGCCCCTCATGGCTCAACCGACCTACTTCTTCCTCCTATATATACTCATATACCCTGAAAACAATCAAGAGCACTACGAAACCCTATTTCCACCGCCGCAACCTTCTGTACCCAAGAGATCCCATCTTGGGGCCTTTTTCGGAGCTCTGCCGAAGGGGGCATCGATCAGGGAGGGCCTCTACATCAACTCCATGGCCCCTCCGATGATGTGTGAGTAGTTTACTGTAACGCCCACGATGCGGTTGTATCTCCCACGTGTCGAAGCACGACTTAGAGGCATAACCGCATTGTAAGCAATGTCGCAAGTGAGGTAATCTTCACACAACCCATGTAATACATAAGGGAAAGAGATACATAGTTGGCTTACAATCGCCACTTCACACAATACATGAATATAACATTACATCATCCAGATACACACAAGGTCCGACTACGGAACCCAAAATAAAAGAAGACTACCCCAAATGCTACACAGATCCCCGATCGTCCCAACTGGGCTCCACTACTGATCAACTGGAAACGGAACAACATAACGAACACGAACTTCATCAAGCTCCTCCTTGAGCTTGGTGCGTCACCTGCACGGTATCATCAAGCACCTGCAAACTGGTTTTGGAAGTATCTGTGAGTCACGGGGACTTAGCAATCTCACACCCTCGCGATCAAGACTATTTAATCTTATAGGAAGGGTAAAAGTATGAGGTGGAACTGCAGCAAGCGACTAGCATATTTGGTGGCTAACATACGCAAAAGAGAGCGAGAAGAGAAGGCAAAGGCACGGTCGAACAATTATGATCAAGAAGTGATCCTAGAACAACCTACGTCAAGCATTACTCCAACACCATGTTCACTTCCCCGACTCCACCGAGAAGAGACCATCACGGTTACACACGCGGTTGATGCATTTTAAATAAGATAAGTTTCATGTTTTCTACAACCGGACATTAACAAATTCCCATCTGCCCATAACCACGGGCACGGCTTTCGAAAGTTCAAAACCCTGCAGGGGTGTCCCAACTTAGCCCATCACAAGCTCTCATGGTCAACGAAGGATATTCCTTCTCCCAAGACAATCCGATCAGACTCGGAATCCTGGTTACAAGACATTTCGACAATGGTAAAACAAGACCAGCAAAGCCACCCAGATGTGCCGACAAATCCCGATAGGAGCTGCACATATCTCGTTCTCAGGGCACACCGGATGAGCAAGACGTCGGGTAGGCCAGCCCAGAGTTGCCCCTGGTAGCCCCGGACATCGCTCAGTTGGACCAACACTTAGAGAAGCACTGGCCCGGGGGGTTAAAATAAAGATGACCCTTGAGCCGATCGACCCAAGGGAAAGAAAAGGATAGGTGGCGAATGATAAAACCAATGTTAGGCCTTGCTGGAGGAGTTTTATTCAAGGCGAACTGTCAAGGGGTTCCCATTATAACTCAACCGTGTAAGGAACGCAAAATCCGTGAACATAACACCGATATGACGGAAACTAGGGCAGCAAGAGTGGAACAAAACACCAGGCATAAGGCCGAGCCTTCCACCCTTTACCAAGTATATAGATGCATTAATTAAATAAGAGATATTGTGATATCCCAACAAATCCATGTTCCAACATGGAACAACTCCAATCTTCACCTGCAACTAACAACGCTATAAGAGGGGCTGAGCAAAGCGGTAACTGAAGGAAATATGCCCTAGAGGCAATAATAATGCTATTATTTTATTTCCTTATATCATGATAAATGTTTATTATTCATGCTAGAATTGTATTATCCGGAAACATAATACTTGTGTGAATACATAGACAAACTAAACGTCACTAGTATGCCTCTACTTGACTAGCTCGTTAATCATAGATGGTTATGTTTCCTAAACATAGACAAAGAGTTGTTATTTGATTAACGGGATCACATCATTAGGTGAATGATCTGATTGACATGACCCATTCCATTAGCTTAGCACCCGATTGTTTAGTATGTTGCTATTGCTTTCTTCATGACTTATACATGTTCCTATGACTATGAGATTATGCAACTCCCGTTTACCGGAGGAACACTTTGTGTGCTACCAAACGTCACAATGTAACTGGGTGATTATAAAGGTGCTCTGCAGGTGTCTCCAAAGGTACATGTTGGGTTGGCGTATTTCGAGATTAGGATTTGTCACTCCGATTGTCGGAGAGGTATCTCTGAGCCCTCTCGGTAATGCACATCACATAAGCCTTGCAAGCATTGCAACTAATGAGTTAGTTGCAAGATGATGCATTACGGAACGAGTAAAGAGAATTTCCGGTAACGAGATTGAACTAGGTATTGAGATACCGACGATCGAATCTCGGGCAAGTAACATACCGATGACAAAGGGAACAACGTATGTTGTTATGCGGTCTGACTGATAAAGATCTTCGTAGAATATGTAGGAGCCAATATGAGCATCCAGGTTCCGCTATTGGTTATTGACCGGAGACGTGTCTCGGTCATGTCTACATTGTTCTCAAACCCGTAGGGTCCGCACGCTTAAGGTTTCGATGACAGTTATATTATGAGTTTATGAGTTTTGATGTACCTAAGGAGTTCGGAGTCCCGGATGGGATCGGGGACATGACGAGGAGTCTCGAAATGGTCGAGACATAAAGATTGATATATTGGAAGCCTATATTTGGATATCGGAAGTGTTCCAGGTGAAATCGGGATTTTACCGGAGTACCGGGAGGTTACCGGAACCCCCCGGGAGGTATATGGGCCTTAGTGGGCTTTAGTGGAAGAGAGGAGAGGTGGCCAGGGCTGGGCCGCGCGCCCCTCCCCCCTAGTCCGAATAGGACAAGGAGAAGGGGGCGGCGCCCCCCCCTTCCTTCTCTCTCTCCTCTTTCCCCCTCCCGAATCCTATTCCAACTAGGAAAGGGGGGAATCCTACTCCCGGTGGGAGTAGGACTCCTCCTGGCGCGCCCTCCTCCTGGCTGGCCGCACCTCCCCCTGCTCCTTTATATACAAGGGCAGGGGCACCCCTAGACACAAGTTGATCCACGTGATCATATTCTTAGCCGTGTGCGGTGCCCCCTTCCACCATAGTCCTCGATAATATTGTAGCGGTGCTTAGGTGAAGCCCTGCGACGGTAGTACATCAAGATCGTCACCACGCCGTCGTGCTGAGGAACTCTTCCCCGACACTTTGCTGGATCGGAGTCCGGGGATCGTCATCGAGCTGAACGTGTGCTAGAACTCGGAGGTGTCGTAGTTTCGGTGCTTGATCGGTCGGGCCGTGAAGACGTACGACTACATCAACCATGTTGTGCTAACGCTTCCGTTGTCGATTTACAAGGGTACGTAGATCACACTCCCCCCTCTCGTTGCTATGCATCACCATGATCTTGCGTGTGCGTAGGAAATTTTGAAATTACTACGTTACCCATCAGTAGCATAGCCAAACAACGGTTTGCTAGGACAAGGTGGGTTAGAGGCTTGGCTTAGCAACATGGGAGGCATGATATAGCATGTGGTAGGTATCGCAGCATAGGTATAGCAAAAGAGTGAGCAACTAGCAAGCAAAGATAGAAGTGATTTCGAGGGTATGGTCATCTTGCCTGAGATCCCGCAAGGAAGAAGAACAAGTCCATGAAGAAGATACATGGACGTAGTCGAACGAATCCTCACAAACGCGACGTTATCGGATTACCGAGAAGAAGTACACCGGAAAGAAAGCAAACAACATAGTAAACAACCATCACCTAAACATGGCATGATGCACAAACAAGTATGATGCATGTCCGGATTAAAGAGGCATGGCATGGCAAAGAGCACAAACAATCCTACAAATTAAGTGGAGCTCAATATGCAACGAGTTGCATATTGACGGAACACCACATTAATTATTTAGTTCTCTCCTGGTTAGGTACTCAACAAATTTAAATGTTGGTTAACATGGCAAGAGGTGAAGCATAACAAAACTATACTATCTAAACAATTTAAATGGGGCCGGATATAACAAATAACGAATCCAGTAAATCCCCATATGCCTTAGTAATATATTGCAACAACAATTTAAACATTTTAATTGTTGTTATCATGATGCGGATGACATGAACAAGTTTTATGCAATTTTTATTAAAAGTTGATAAGAGCATTATGAAGCATTTTGTCATCGTGGCGGAAACAAAAAGGGGTGCCATGGCAACGATAACAATAACGGTGCCACGGCAACGTTCCGATTCCGGTAACTCGATTGAGATACCGAAGCAAAGGAGAAGTGTGCGGATGTGTGCAAAAGATGGTGGGACGCTCCCGGATTCCGAGTGTCCCGCGAGTTGGCGACAAGGAAACGAGTGACAAATTGGACACGGTGCAAACACGAGCATCTCAAACATCGCAAGCATTCATTCATGGACGTCGTATCGAGGTTATACCTTTGAAGCATGCCTTTTCGGAACGGAACGGTTCTCGTTCGGTGCCAAGTAGAGGAAGTAGACGTTCTCGCGACGGCGGTAGTGGAAGTAGTCGTTCTCGCACGCTCTAGGGTCGACGGTAGAGGTTCTCATGATCTCGGCGATGGTAATGGTACGTGTTTATCGTTGCATGAGTTTCCGTAGACGTTCATGTCATCGGTGTCGTGGTACTTGGGGTCTTCGGACTTTCCGGTCCTGTTCTTGCGACGGTAGTCGTTCACGTTCGTTCGGAGAGGTACTTGATGACTCCAACGTCTTCGGGGCGACGGTAGTTGTACACGGTCCATGAGACATCGATCGTTCGGGGTCTAACTTGCGGGTCTTGCCGACATGAGTGGTACTTGGCATTTTTGTGTAGACAAACTTGGCGCATCCGAAGGGTCACACTTATCGTCGTGGGAACTTGGTGAATCCGAGGTCTTCGAGGTCGAGGTAGTTGTACATCTCATAATGGAACTTGACGGATCCGAGTACTCCGGGCGTAGTGGTACATGTTCGTTTTTCGAACAGGTACTTGGCGTTCTTCGGTCATAGGTACTTGACATTTTTGCTACCCGGGTCTTCGGCGACGGTCGTTGTACACCTGACGTTGGGGTACTTGTCAGTCCGGGTCTTAACGTATCCAAAACGGTCATCGGTGGTGGAACTTGGCACTGTTGTGGTGGACGTTCGGTCACCGTACATCGTGGTACTTGGTGAAATATCCCGGAGTAGATACTTGACGGACCGGCTATGGGTCTCGCGTCCACGTAGCCGATCTTGTCGGCCTTGACGGGCGTGCAGAAGAACACTGGAAGGGCTGGCCAGGTTGCAGGGCCAGTGCCTCAATGGCATGGCAGCGAGGAGGTGAAAAGGGGAGCAACGCGCGAGCAACCAATGGGCGGCGGCCAGCTGCAAGGTCGGGGACACGAGCGTCCATGGCCTCGGCAAGGGGTTCGGGTGCGAGGCTCCTGTGGTGGGCATGCTGCACGAGCTCACGGGCGGAACTGCAGGAAGCCGAAGGAGGGCGTTGGCGCGGGAGGAGAAGCAGGGCGTAGAGGAGAAGCAGGGTGTGGAGGAGAAGCTGCGGACGAGAAGGAAGGGCCACGGCGGTGCTGGTCTCCAGCAGGGCGGCTGGAGTCGAGGAGCTTGGAGCAGCCACGGCGAGCGAGGAAGCAACATGGGGGAAGCGGGAGGTGAGGCAGAGCAGAGGATCACCGGTGGGATAGAGGAGAAACGGGCGCGGGGCGACGCTCCTCTCCGCCTCTCCTCCTGACGGCGCAAGGAGTGAGGAGACGAACGAGGGGAGAGGGAGGTGGATCGAGAGAAGGGGTTCGAGGGGAGATCGAGGAGATGGTGAGGAGGCGCTGGTGAAAGGAGGAAGGGAGCGAGGGGGATTCGGGAAGACTGGTGGCAGCGCTCGAGGGAGATGGGGGTCGGGCAGAGAGGGAGGAGATCGAGCAAAGGCTCGCTAGGGTTAGGTTAGGGAGTGGGCCGGCGCTGGATGCGCCTTGGTGGGCTGAGGAGAGCATGGCTGCGAGGTGGGTTAGGCCCCAGAGGCTGGTTAGGCTCTCTTTCCCTCTCACTCTAAAGAAAAAAACAAAGCAAGATAAGAAAGAAAAGAAAAGGAGGGGTTAGAGAAAGAATTTGGGCATGTGGTTAAATCTCCCGGACTCATAAAAATGAGTTCGTTCCGAGAAAATGCATTTGGCACCGCTTGAAAGGATTGCATTCAAACACATTTGAATGTGATTCAAATAAGTTTGAATTAGAAAAACATTTTTGGAGAGTCCAAAAATGTTCGGAATTTTTGTGGAGATCGGGAAAGCGATGAAAGAAAATATGGGCAAACTTTGAGGACCAAACTTGAAGTGGGAAAAAGGCATGCGATTATTTGCAAGTGTGTTTATGGGTGATTCCGAAAATGGAATATTTAATATAGCTCTCTAAATATCGAGAGGATATGTTGTAAAGAGAATCACCATGTGAATTCCCTCGGTTTAAATGGATCAAAGATCCATGCCATTTATTTAGTTGAGTTGCAAAAGATTTATGAGATGATGGCATGATGACATGATGCAATGCACATGATGCAACGAACCAAAACAAAACACACGACGAAACCCGGAAACCCTGGAAGGCATCTGAAGCTCCGGTCTTGGGGCATCACATTTACTTCAGACCTTCGGGTCCATAGTTATTAGCTAGACGGCTTCTTCTCTCTCTTTGAATCTCAATACGAAGTTCTCCTCGATCTTCTTGGAGATCTATTCGATGTAACTCTTTTTGTGGTGTGTTTGTCAAGATCCAATGAATTGTGGGTTTATAATCAAGTCTATCTATGAACAATATTTGATTCTTCTCTGAAATCTTTTATGTATGATTGGTTATCTTTGCAAGTCTCTTCGAATTATCAGTTTGGTTTGGCCTACTAGATTGATCTTCCTTGCAATGGGAGAAGTGCTTAGCTTTGGGTTCAATCTTGCGGTGCTCGATCCCAGTGACAGAAAGGGAAACGACACGCATTGTATTGTTGCCATCAAGGATAAAAAGATGGGGTTTATATCATATTGCTTGAGTTTATCCCTCTACATCATGTCATCTTCCCTAATGCGTTACTCTGTTCTTATGAACTTAATACTCTAGATGCATGCTGGATAGCGGTCGATGTGTGGAGTAATGGTATTAGATGCAGGCAGGAGTCGGTCTACTTGTCACGGACGTGATGCCTATATACATGATCATGCCTAGATATTCTCATAATTATTTGTTTTTCTATCAATTGCTCGACAGTAATTTGTTCACCCACCGTAATACTTATGCTATCTTGAGAGAAGCCACTAGTGAAACCTATGGCCCCTGGGTCTATTCTCCATCATATTAATCTTCCATCAACAAGCTATTTCTATTACCTTTTATTTTGCAATATTTACTTTTAATATTTATCATAAAAGTACCAAAAATATTATCTTATCATCTCTATCATATCTCACTCTCGTAAGTGACCGTGAAGGGATTGACAACCCCTTTGTCGCATTGGTTGCGAGGTTCTTATTTGTTTGTGTAGGTACGAGGGACTTGCGTGTGGCCTCCTACTGGATTGATACCTTGGTTCTCAAAAACTGAGGGAAATACTTACGCTACTTTGCTGCATCACCCTTTCCTCTTCAAGGGAAAACCAACGCATTGCTCAAGAGGTAGCAAACAGCTATAACCTAGGGTGACAAAGAACTAGCTCCAATTCATCAATATAATGTAGGCATGTATTCCGTATATAGTCATACGTGCTTATGGAAAAGAACTTGCATGACATCTTTTTTCCTGCCCTCCTATGGTAGCATGGTCCTAGGGGAAACTAAGGGATATTAAGGCCTCCTTTTAATAGAGAACCGGAACAAAGCATTAGCACTTAGTGAATACATGAACTCCTCAAACTACGGTAATCACCAGAAAGAATCCCAATTATTGTCACCTTGGGGTATGTGGATCATAACTCATAATAGGTGTCTACAACTTGCAAGATCGGATCAAGAACACAAATATATTCATGAAAACATAGTAGGTTCAGATTTGAAATCATGGCACTCGGGCCCTAGTGACAAGCATTAAGTATAGCAAAGTCATAGCAACATCAATCTCAGAACATAGTGGATACTAGGGATCAAACCCTAACAAAACTAACTCGATTACATGATAAATCTCATACAACCCATCACCGTCCAGCAAGCCTATGATGGAATTACTCATGCATGGCAGTGAGCATCATGAAATTGGTGATGGAATAAGGTTGGTGATGATGATGGCGATGGATCCCCCTCTCCGGAGCCTCGAACGGACTCCAGATCAGCTGTCCCGATGAAGAACAGGAGGCGGCGGTGACTCCGTATCGTAAAACGCGATGAATCCTTCTCCCTGATTTTTTTATCCTCGAACATGAATATATAGAGTTGGAGTTGAGGTCGGTGGAGGTCCAGGGGGCACAAGGCAGGGGCGCGCCCAGGGGGATAGGGCGCGCCCCCCACCCTTGTGGTCAGCTGGTGGGTCCCGTCTCCAGTATTTTTTATTTATTCTAAAAATATTCTTCATAATTTTCAGGTCATTCCGAGAACTTCTATTTCTGCACAAAAATAACACCAAGGCAATTCTGCTGAAAACAACGTTAGTCTGGATTAGTTCCATTCAAATCATGCAAATTATAGTCCAAAACAAGGGCAAAAGAGGTTGGAAAAGTAGATACGATGGAGTCGTATCAGCCAGCTACGACATCGAGGTCATCGACAGCGACGACCTAACGTGGGCAATGTTACAGGTTAAGTGGCCCGCCCCCAACCCCTCGGGTTCAACCACCGTCGATCTCATCCATGACCCCGCCGCTGATCTCCTCTGGCTCGCTATCAAGAATTTTCCATCCTACATCTCCATCAAGCCCCTTTTGTCATTTCTGAAGGACACATTCTGTGACGCTGGCTTGGGATCCACAGCTTCTAAGTCAGACCTCATTGACGGTGTCGGGGATATACCCCACGGCGTAAACCGGCCGGAAGTATAACCCGGCCAGACTTGGCGGTTTACTTGAGGCCCGGCTGAGACTTGACGATTCACTGGTGACCCGTTTGGACCTGGCAGTTTATGATTCATTGGTAATCCGGCAGGCGGGTCAGAGGAGCGACAAGACCCAGTGGCCCAACGGGCGGTTCATGAAGGTCGGTTCATACTATGGTGGGCCGGTTTAAGAGGAAAGGCATGAGGAATATTTGTCTTACAAAGAGTTAAGACCTGGACTTGTATCCGGTTTGTATTAGAGATAGACTAGTCCTATCCTAATAGGACTCCACATGTAAACCGCCCCTTCAACATATATAAGGAGGGGCAGGGCTCCTAAAAGGGGGACAAGATTCAGAAGATTGACAAGTTCCACAAGTTGGACAAGTTAGGTTTAGACAATAGCTCTCGAGATAGAGCACTCTTGTAACCATGATCATCATCATCAATATCAATGAAGCAGGATGTAGGCTTTTACCTCCACCGTGAGGGGGCGAACCTGGGTAAAACATCGCGTCTCTCGTCCCGCTCAACCCCTCTCAAGCTACCACATAGGTGCGTTGGCCTCGCGACTAAGTCCTAACACTAAGGACATCTGCCGTGACAATTCCACGACAGTTGGCGCCCACCGTGGGGCCTACGCACGGTGGTGATAAGTTCTTGGAGGGAGCTCTCCTAGGGTTCGAGGGGCTCACGATCATCCAGATGATGAAGAACCGGCGTTGAAAGCTTCATATCAATAAAAGATTCCACATGTTCATTACGGAGTTTTCGGTCGCCGGTTTGGAAGGATCTGCGTCGTTGATGAACTATTGGAACAGTGTATATGAGATTGGATCAAGAGGAGAGTTGGAGTTGTATCTGTGTACGCTGCCACGCGTGACCAGGTGATCCATCAAAACAGATTAAAATTCCGCTACAGAGTCGTCAGATCTTCAAGTCGCCGAGACGGTTTCCACTATAGCCTATTTTGCGGATTGGACATACTACAAGTCCCAAGGCATCAACTCGTGGCTGCTTGTGATATTCCCTTTGCGTGAATACCAAAGATATGTTCGTCTACCAGAAGTACTACTTACGTAGAGGCAGTGCTACTGGAGTACTACAGTTCATATTTTTGAATCCTTTAATGGTTGTCGAGCGCGGCATCTACTGATCCATCAAGCCATCACGTCAAACCAGCCCATATGCGAGTCAAACCGGTGTAGCTCGTTGTACGGTGAAGGTCAACACTAGAAAATCATCTTCGGTAATTGCTATGTTGGTCACACCACGTGCCAGGCCTGATACGAATACGGCCTCCAATGCCTGATTATTCAATGCAACAAACTCCAATGGTTAGCTGATGCAAGATCGGATCAATCTCCAGTTTCCAAAAACTAACAAGGCAAAAGTTGTGGAGTGTTTTACCGCCGGCAAGCTAGGGACTCGATCTCTGTTTCTATCCCCGAGTTACTGTTGCGGCTTCGCTCCATCTCTGCAGAGTCACCACTACTCCGACTCCGTCTCGCCACTGCGGCCGGCGTGGTTTCAAGCTGTCTCCGATATCGGTCTGCATCGCCGTGCTTCCGTTCACCTTATCTTTGAGCCGCCACTACTATTCCACGCGCGTGTGTGCGCACAGCCGTCCGGCTCATATCTGCTGTTAACCGCTCTGAGCCGCCCCAGCTACTGTTTGCACCCCTGCCCGCTCGCGCCGCATCCGCTGGCTCGCCGGCCACGAGTTTTCTGCTATGGCCGAGTTGCTGGAACAGCCTCGTCGACTCGCCGCCTCTGCTAAACCGCTGCGCCTCGGAACCGCCCCGTTTCTGGTTGTCGCGTGGATGCGTCGCTGGTCTCTGTTCCTCCTGGGTCAAGGGTTTCTGTCCAAGTTTCTTCAGGAGCTAGCACCCGCCGTTCCTGCTATTCAATCAGGTCCTCCATGAGAGATTAAGACAAGAGGAGAAGGTCACGTACTCACGTGCAGATATCAGACATTTGATATGTTTGGATCCCAGTATCCACGTTCATTCGACAAATAAATATCAGGTGCTATCTTGTCTATCTATTTTTAGTGCATACTGTTTTATCAAAAAACAATCACTCTGGTCTGTGATATTTTTTCGCAGGATTATTGTTTATTACAATGGTGTCGCACAAGGGGCGCGCACCAGTATTATTTTTGCACTAGCGCTTGTCCGTGTTGTGCTGCTTGACGAATACATACATAGGTCGTCACCCCCGCTACATCAACACACATGGACGACTCGCCCGTCCGCCCTCGCAGCCGGTTCACGCGTTCGCGCCGGCTTACAACGCGGAGGACAACTTGCTCGTCTGCACCGGTTTACAACACCGGACCGACTCATCCGTCTGACCCGTGGCTGACTCACCTGATCATTATTCATTACAAATGTGGTTTATACCATGGGTATGGAGCACGGGTGGATAATATTCCGCCTGGCGATAGTCTGAGACATATTACATGATGAATGGACGCACATAAGTCGCCGCCCTTGCGGCCCGGTTTACATCGACTTACCGGGACCGCGTTTGATTGTTGTTCATTGGACGTGCACAAAACCGCCGCCTCTGCGGACCCGGTCTACATTAACTCGTCCGTCCGTGCCGGTTTAAAACACGGGTGCCGATTTTCCCCATCCGCACCAGCTTGCAATGCCGTGACATGTGGCCGACTCATCTGTCCGAGCTACTTATGATGTTGCGGTCGTCTTTGCTGTCCGTCTCTCGCGGCCTGGTCTACATCAACATACCGGGCCGCACCTGTCTGCATGAGCTATTTATTGAGTATGAGCAAGTCACAGCTTGGGTAGCCCGGTTTTCTTTCGAATTGGAGGCAAATTATTATCAACCGCCGTTTGCACTGGATGGCTCAATGGGCAGGCGCACAAGTCGCCGCCACTACAGTTTTGATTAACTTCAAATCGCCAGTTGGAAGGAACCATTGGCCGAGTTGCTAACACGGCTCATATGGGATCATTTACAACCCGCCGCAGTCACCTCAACCTTCTATGGATTCACATCGTGCTATCAACACCAATGATATACAAGTTATGCCAGTTTATATCACGGTCAAATATGGAGAATCTCAAGCCAACTCCTCGAGTCACCTTGAGACTTGGGGGCTACAATGAGATGACTTAGCAAATGTTGCCGGTTTTCAGTGAAGTCAAGAACCCCAATACGTTGGAGGGAAAGATAACCCGGTCCCGGATTCACATCGTGCTGTCAGAAGATTTCCGGATTAGAAAGTATATGACAGTTACAAAATCCCGGCTCAATGAAGAAGTTTCGGGTCATCAGAAAAGGATTCCGGTTTACAATCTGGTACAAGGGAAATTTGTTCTCCGACAAAGCTCTGAAGCTCTCAAATCCGGTTTAAGAATTTCCGGTTCAAAAGGGAATTAACTTCTCGCAAGTTCGAGTTTAAAGGCCGTCAGAAAATTTCCGGCTGAAAATGAAGATTCCGGTTTAAAATCCGGTTCAAGGGAAAGATGTCTCCCACAAAGCTTTGAAGATCTTAATATCCGGTTTGACATCCGGTTCAAGAAGGATTTATCTCTTGCAAATAGTTAAAGGGTGCCAAAGAGGACCTGCTGCCATGATGCGCGGTTCAAACATGGGTATCCTTCCTTATTGGCTTATCATATTATTGATCACTTGGGGGCTTGGTCATGTCTGAACCATAGTCACACCTTTTGATAGGTGTAAAGCCACAGCATCACTTGGGGACTTGTGGTCATGTCTGAACCATAGTCACGCCTCTTGATCGGCCTAGTGCCACAGCATCCTTGGGGGCTTTGGTCGTGTCCGAACCAATGCAATACCTCTTGATAGGCGAGAGCCACCAGATCACTTGGGGACTTGGTCACGTCTGAACCAGTCATGCCTCTTGATCGGCCTAAGGCCACGGAATCACTTGGGGGCTTGGTCGAACCCGAACCATTGCCATGCCACTTGATCGGCATAAATGCCACGGTTTCATTTGGGGACCTGGCTAACTTGAACCATAGCTACACCTCTCGGGAGCTTGGTCGTGTCCGGCCATGGTAACGCCATCTGATCAGCTCAAATAAGCCTCTTTTTGCAAATGGTTTTATCATTGCCTTTGCTTCAATATTTTCCTTGATAACTGTTTCTTTTATTTTTGTTGCGTTTTTAAATTGACAATTCTTAAACCGGTTTGACTGTCAAATTACAAATTGACGGAACACGGTCAAATCTTAATCCGGAGGCTATCTGCCCGGTTTGATTTTCTGTTACCATCCTATTATGGAGTAAACCGGTGTTTATCACAGCCCGGCACGGTTTTATCATAAACCGGCACAGTATGGAAGGAGTTATCAATACTCAAGATTGGGGTTATCACCTTTACTACAAAAAGTTGGTAAAACCAACAATGTGATTCAATGTCACAGGTATGATCTATTTCATATTTTATTATTCTTAAGGGCAGCCTTGGTTATAAACCCGGGTTATATGTTGGGCATTATGACCCGTGCGGCGATAAACCGCCAGGACACTTTAAACTTGTTGTATGCAGAAACAGGTTTCTTAAACCGGCCTGGCTTTGGACTATAAGTCGCCAATATATATATTTGGATTGCGCCATTGGAATCATGCGCTCATAAATCATTGGGTCATATTATTCAAATAGCCAAACTTGGCTGAATTTTCATTATGATATTGAATGAATAAGGTTTTCATACCGGATTATATTATCTTGAATAGCCAACATGGCTGGATTTTTATGGTTATTAATAACCGGTATTATTAAGTTTTCAAAGTCGCTTTAGCGCAATGGCTATTATTTTATCAAAGGATATGATTTATTCTACAATGAAAGGAATAGTCCCGAGTCATTGCAGGCTTACAACCCGGCACTTGGGGGCTACATATATGGAGTATTCAGTTTTGAGATGAACAAACCGGATTTCTTCAAGGTTGAAACACTTATTGGAGCAAGTCTTAAGTTATCACTATGTTCTCCTCTTAAGACTTGGGGGCTACAGGTATTATGCATATAAAGGAGGAATATCTTCATTTTATCAGTTTTGAGCAAATCAGGAAGATCAATTACATAACCCAGTGTTGACAACAATTATGACCCGGTGCCATCAATATTTATAAACCGGCCATTTTGGTAATATTAAACCGGCAAGTTTTACATCTTCAAACCGGCTGAATATCAGATAAGTATTTCAAGACCCATATTTCTTAAACCGGCGCTTTGGGAGCTGAGTCAAAGGAGTTATTCTTCACAATATTTCTCTGTGACAAACCAATGTCGGCAAATTGATTATGAAGCTGGTCTGTTGACCCGAACTTCCCAGAAGGAGGAAATAACAAAGACTTAAGGGTGATCAGGTGCCGGTTTACAAAGAATTCTTAACCCGGAGCATAACCTGTCAAATTTGTTCTTGTGTTTATTTTGCAGCATAAGTTTACCATGGATAAATCCAAGCTAAACTTGGGGGCTAATGTCGGGGATATACCCCGCGGCGTAAACCGGCCGGAAGTATAACCCAGCCAGACTTGGCGGTTTACTTGAGGCCCGGCTGAGACTTGACGATTCACTGGTGACCCGTTTGGACCTGGCGGTTTATGATTCATTGGTAATCCGTCAAGCGGGTCAGAGGAGCGACAAGACCCGGTGGCCCAACGGGCGGTTCATGAAGGCCGGTTCATACTATGGTGGGCCGGTTTAAGAGGAAAGGCATGAGGAATATTTGTCTTACAAAGAGTTAAGACCTGGACTTGTATCCGGTTTGTATTAGAGATAGACTAGTCATAATCCTAATAGGACTCCACATGTAAACCGCCCCTTCAATATATATAAGGAGGGGCAGGGCTCCTAAAAGGGGGACAAGATTCAGAAGATTGACAAGTTCCACAAGTTGGACAAGTTAGGTTTAGACAATAGCTCTCGAGATAGAGCACTCTTGTAACCATGATCATCATCATCAATATCAATGAAGCAGGATGTAGGATTTTACCTCCACGGTGACCACGAGGACTCTCCGGCTCTTCCAAGGGGAAAGAGCCCATCTGCTCTTCCAAGGGGAAAGAGCCCATCTGCTCTTCCAAGAGGAAAGAGCCCAACTGCGACATGAGGGAGGGCACCCTACAGTCGTGCTCTTCCAAGGGGAAGGAGCCCATATGTGACAACATGGAGCGCACCCAGGGTACGTGCTCTTCCCACGGGAACGAGCCCATCTATGAAAAGTGAGGAAACCCATGATTTGTTTGTCATTCCTCTTCAAAGGGGGGACCCATGATTTGTTTTGTCGAGTCCCTTTTGTAGTGTAGTGAGAATATGTCTAGTTTTAATTGCTATATTTGGTTGTTTGCAGTATGCCTTGTTTAATTTAGTTGTTCACAATGTGATGCTCTATATGTGCAACTATTTACTGTGTAGTACATTTTCATCAATACCAGTTTTGAACATACCGATAGGAATGCATATATTTGCTTGTTGTTAATCCTGTTATAGTTAGCATATGCCTCTTTTAAAGTTTTTTGGTTGTTCGACTGTTTGTAATTAGCATATGTCCAGTTTCAAATGCTATCTTTGGTTATTTGTAGTATGCCTTGTTTAATCCAGTTACTCACAACCTAATGTTCTATATGTGCAAGTATGAACTGTGCAGTTCAATTTCATCAATAACAGTTTCAACAATACCACTATGAATGACTACATTTGGTTGCTGCATGTTGTAGTTAACACGCCTTTCCATTTTTATTTAACAATAACCAGTGTACTTAGACAGGCACAATACCAGTTTGAATGACTATGTTTGCTTGTTGTTAAATGTTAGGCCTGTTGCAGTTAACACACCTTTCCACTTGTTTTGCTTGACTAGCGTGCTTAAACCTGCACACTGAAGCTACCTTTTGGAGATTATTTTGTCTGCCATGGATATATTTGGTTGATGTTTAGCCTGTTGCTTGACTAGGTTGTTGTTGCCGTTGTTGTTGTTGTTGCTATTGTTGTTGCTGTTGATGTTGCTATTGTTGTTGCTACTATTGTTGTTGCTACTATTGCTGTTGCTGTTGTTGTTGTTGCTGCTGTTGTTGTTGCTGTTGCTCTTGATGTTGCTGTTGCTGTTGCTGTTGTTGTTGTTGTTGTTGCTGTTGTTACTGTTGCTGTTGTTGTTGCTATTGTTGTTGTTGTTGTTGTTGTTATTGTTGTTGCTGTTGCTATTGCTGCTGCTGTTGTTGTTGTTGCTGCTGCTGCTGTTGCTGTTGTTGTTGTTGTTGTTGCTCTTGTTGTTGTTGTTGCTGTTGTTGTTGCTACTGTTGCTGTTGCTGTTGTTGTTGGTGGTGGTGGTGGTGGTGTTGGTAGTGTTGTTGTTGTATGATATAAGATGTTAATCCATCCAATATGTGAGTATATTGGATGTTATAAGACATTATATAATGGGGCGGAGGGAGTGTTGTACTACATCATTGTGCAATTTTTGTTTAGCTTCTAACATTAACTTGGTGCTTTTAGGTACATATGTCATTGGTAAAGATCCGTGCTTCGACCCTTTCTATGTCTGGGGCAATGATATATTGATGAACCAGCATCAAGTGAGGAAGCTGATAAAGACTATTAGTAAAATGGGTCAGAAGATGGTAATTAAACTATTTGTTTACACTTTATCCAAGACAACAGCGAACTACGGGATGGTAAGTAAGACTTTTGCAGCCTTCTTTTTACTGCCCATGATGAGTTGTGTTAGATGACAATGTCTCAATCTTTTTTCTTTGTAGTGGTTCCCAAAGCAGTTTACTCAAGGTTACCTCTCAAACTACATGATTGGTGAGCATGCAAAGGTTAAAGTATTTCTACCAGAACACGATGATTATCTAGATGTGTTCATGAAGACAGTGAAGGATGGGCGGTAGGCCATCACAAGGGGTTGGACTACAGTCATGTGTGCCTTCTACATGGAGGAGGGCACAATATGGGCATTCCGCTTCACCTTGTTCAGCAACCAGAATGCATTTCGCCTCTTTCTTTACCGTCTTTAATAGTACAAGTATACAACTGTGGTTCATCACTCTTTATTTGGTGCTTATGTAATGCTTGAACATATGTACCTATGAATCGAATGATGCACTAGTTGTTTGAACCTGATGGATATGAATAAAGCTATAGCATACTTTCAAATTCAAATCCGGTACAATTTGAAATAGCAGCAATTAAATTACGGTTTACGCTTTGCAGGTCGTTATGGCACACACGGTCGGTAAAACACAAATGTTTGTGATATACACCATAATCCGACACGGTTCACAAAGAGAAAACATGTGCGGGCATGCACACAGTTGCCGTTTGCAAAGCATGTGCGATGTCAGACAATATCACAAACGGTGCGGGCAAACTAAATGATTTTGATAGTTGCCTTATCGTACACGATTTACAACCATGAACTATTTCTAATGTGGTACGCATCGTAAATGTTGCACCACGGAATAGCATGTGCGATAGTTATCATGTACGACGATGTTACGACGGTCCGACGTTTCATAATCTATCCGGCACTCGTACAATGATTAGCTAATCTTCTTAATTAGTTATCGCATACGGTTCGGGAAAAGTGAATGTGTGTGATTGTCTGCTTATCATACACTTCTATAATCATGAACCGTTTGTGATGGGCCGCACATCATAAATGTAGCACCACAGAATACCGACTGCGATGGCAATGCGAGCACAAATGAGTTGCGAGGATGAAGCATTTGGGATATTCGAGATATCAGAAATAGTTTTATAGGGACAACTATATGCATCATGGATCCCTATCCCCGACGGTTTTTGGGTCATGTGGGAAGGTTCAAAATGTTCGAAGTCATGTTCGAAGTCACTCACTTGGTGACGGTTTAAAATGTCATCATGGAAAGGGGTTAAAAACCGTTTGTATAGCACCTCGTTGTACCAGTGACCTGACTTGTTCTGACTGTCACTTGCCTCTGACATGCTGACAACTGGCCCTATGAAGTACAATAAGTAATGTGGAGTGGATGAGCATCACAAAACACACTTAGCATGGAAGATATTGACCACCCAACCGCTCCATGAGCTTCGGGGCACACAAAACAGATATCCATTCGAAGGTTTAGAGATGGCACATGCAAATTTACTTGGAACGGCACGGTAATACCGTGTATAGGTAGATACGGTGGACTCTTACAGCATAACTTTTTTTCTAGATTTTGGATGCACAAGCAGCAATTCCGCTTAGTACAGTCGAAGGCTAGTTAAAGAATGGGAAGCGACAACCTAGAGAGCGACAACGGTCATAATCATGAATTTTGAATAATTAACATTGAATACTAGAATGAGGAGGATATAAACACTCCAAACATAAATATCATATAGGCAATTGATGACCCACAAGTATATGGGATCAACTGTAGTCCTTTCGATAAGTAAGAGTGTCGAACCCAAAGAGGAGCAGAAGGAAATGACAAGTGGTTTTTGATAGCAAGATAATTTGTAACGAGCAAGTAACGGTAACGGTAAATAAAGTGCAGCAAGGTAGCCCAATCTTTTTTATAGCAAAGTATAGGCTAAAACGGTCACTTATAACAAGCAAAGCGTTCTTGAGGGCACACGGGAATTTTGTCTAGTCACTTTCATCATGTTGGTTTAATTCACGTTCACTACTTTGATAATTTGATATGTGGGTGGACCGGTGCTTGGGTATTGTTCTTACTTGAACAAATCTCCCACTTATGATTAACCTCCTCGCAAGCATCCGCAACTACGAGAAAAGTATTAAGATAAAATCTAGCCATAGCATTAAACATATGGATCCAAATCAGTCCCTTACGAAGTAGCGCATAAACTAGGGTTTAAGCTTCTGTCACTCTAGCAACCCATCATCTAATAACTACTCCACAATGCATTCCCTTAGGCCCAAGATGGTGAAGTGCCATGTAGTCGACGTTCACATGACACCACTAAGGGAATCACAACATACATATCATCAAAATATCGAACACATATCAAATTCACATGATTACTTGCAACGTGACTTCTCCTGTGACCACAAGAACAAAAGTAAGTACTCACAAAAGATATTCATGCTCAAGATAAGAGGGGTATTAAATAGCATGATGGATCTGAACATATAACCTTCCACCAAATAAACCATATAGTAATCAACTACAAGATGTAATCAACACTACTAGTCACCCACAGATACCAATCTGAGGTTTCAGTACAAAGATTGAACACAAGAGATGAACTAGGGTTTGAGATGAGATGGCGTTGTTTAAGATGTTGTGAAGATTGGCCTCCCAAAGATGAGAGGGCTGTTGGTGATGATGATGGCTTCGATTTCCCCCTTCGGGAGGGAAGTTCCCCCGGCAAAATCGCTCCGGCGGAGAGCAAAAGTGCTCTTGCCCAAGTTTCACCTTGAGATGGCAGCGCTCCATACCCAAAGTCCTCTCTTTCTTTTTTTCAAAAGACCTTATATACCAGAAGATCGGCACCGGAGGTGGGCTGGGTTGCCCACCACCCACCAGGGCGCGCCCTGCTGTCTTGTGGGCACCATGCAGCCCCCCTCTGGTGGTTATTTGCTCCAGTCTTTTTTTATATATTCTAAAATAATTCTCCGTAAAATTTCATATCATTTGGAGATGTGTAGAATAGGTATCTCTGATGTAGCTTTTTCAGGTCTAGAATTCCAGCTGCCGGTATTCTCCCTCTTTGTGTAAACCTTGCATATTATGAGAGAAAAGGCATTAGAATGACTCCATAAAGCATTATTATGCATGAAAACATTATAAATAATAGTAGGAAAACATGATGCAAAATGGACGTATCAGCAATATTGGGTTTGAATCAATTACATGCATGAACATATGTCAAGAGCCACTTGAATTCTTGAGAGGAGGATCCCATGCTAACATACTACATCATGATCATTTTAATGCATGTTGACACGCAAGATAACATATTATCCACTCCTAGCTACTTAAGAATGGCATGAGCAACTACAAACTCTAATCATCATCGTACACATGTTTACTTGTACTGGACTAAATCAGGACTACTAAGGTAAACATATTTACAAAAACTAAAACAAGTAGAGTTTGTACCAGCTTTCTTCACCACAGTCACTTCATCAAATCATCGTCCTTATTGCCTTTCACTTTCATGACCGAATGACATGGAAAATATAACATAGTGCAAGTGTGTCGTGGACTTAACTAAAATCTGCAAACACTATATACACATGAGAAGACAAGAAGATATGTGGTCTTTCATTAGATCAACAACAAAGCACATAATTAAGAGCCACTTAGGAATTCTTTGTGGAGTCTTCTCCTTACTATGACTCAAGGAAGGAAATTCAGAGAAACGCACTAAAATATTTTTGGAGTTTTTAGTTTTTCTGAAGAAAGCAAAAAAATGAAGAAAAAGAGAAAACTATTTACACCCATGAACTCTAAACAAGTGACAAAAGAAGAAACAAGAAATATTTTTGGGTTTTCTTTCATACAATGAACTAGCAACCAGAAAGTAAATCAAAAGAAGCGAGAAATATTTTCAATTTTTTTTTTAAGTTTTACCAAACACATAGAAGAAAGCAAATAAAAGTGAACATGGATATACCAAGAAATCGGTGAACACCGACAAGTGTAATGAATGTGATAATATGAATGAAATTTTGGTGAGAATACGCACTCCCCCAAGCTTAGGCTTTTGGCCTAACTTGCTTAATGTCATTGATGCTATGGATAGAACTCGTGATGGTAACTGTGACTGCCATTCGGTGCATCAGCCGCTGCATGATGAGTGGTTGCCTTCATTGTCTGTTGCATCCTGGCTTCCTCCAGTGTGACATAGTATCTCCCTTTGGTATGATAATCAAATAAAGCAGAAGCAGGCAGGGTAATAGAAACAACATCGTACATATCAAAGATTAGCATGTATCAATACTCATCCATCTCATGCGCAATAAACTTATGACGAAGCATAGCCTTAAAACTAGAAAACTAGTAGGAAACTCATAAATCATTGTCTCTCATAAGCATGCCAAGATGGGCAGCTATACGAGAAGCATAAATTCCTCCATAAAGATCACCATCACCAGCATTCCTTCCTAGGCGACGTGCAACCACGTCACCCATATTAAAAGTTTTATCACCATGCAAGGCACAACTAAGGATGCTTAGATCAAGAGCACAAGTGGCACTTGGATCATGTTTACCAATTAAAGATCTTCCTATAAAGAGAGCGAAGTAATGAACGACAGGAAAATGCGAACTCCCAATTCTACCTTGAGTTACCCTCTAGTTTACCATGGCAAATAATACTAAGAAATACCTCATAATCTCTTTGATGAGGCTCATCAAAGGAACCCAAAAATAGTATTTTGCAGGCATGGAAAAACTCAGTATAGGAAACACTCACAACAACAAAATTGTAGAAAAATCCTTCTTCAATCCTGCAACCACCAACACATTTACTAATAACTTCGACCGTCGCCGTCACTGGAGAGGAGAAGAAATGGTCTCCACTAAGCCAAGATCCAAGAGAAATCCATAACAACAAAGCTGCATTGTGAGCCTCTGAACAGGCGCCACCGTGGATGGAGCCGCACTTGTTGTTGAGAAACAAAGTAGAAAATAAAAAAATCACCCTACGTTCACCCAGGAACAATATGAAGATGCATTAACAGTTTGGATTCGATCATTACCTACTCCGAGTTGCAGAAGAAGAAGACGAGACGGTGTAGATCATACTTGGAGTCCTCGAACCTTAGATGAACGATCCCGCGAACCGCCCACAAACAGTCCCTCGAACGGAAGACCGAAAGCACGGCCTCTCTATGAGTTGCAAGCGTACAGTCTTCACGATCCGGCGGCGCTTCACCGTCCAGAGCTAATCGTCACCGGAGAATTAGAGAGGGGAGATTAGAAACACATTGGGCATCTAATTATGAGGATTAGAGGATCTAAGTCAAGCTCTAATTGATCAACTAGGACCAACTAGAACTAGAACTAGAGAAGTCTCCAAAACTTGTGTACAGAAAAGGTGCAAAAGCCTCTAATATATATATAGGTTAGAGGGGAGAAGAGGGGGCGCCACAAGTAGGGGAAGGACACTCCTCCTTGTGCCGGCTAAGGGGGGAAGGGGATGTCCTTCTCCCACCCCAATTCGGCCTCCCCTAGAGGGAAAGCAGGGCGCTTCCCCTCTTGGGCCCTTGTGGCCCAAGTTGCCTTCCACCTCTTGGGTGTTTAAGGCCCGTTGATATTTAATAAATTATAAAAGCCTCCTAAAAATTACTAGAGCCTATTATTAATAACTTAACATATGTGGAAACATTTTCCACATATATATTATTTATTGGTAATACCCGGTTTTGCCCGATAAACTCTGAAACCCTTTCGGTGACCCCGAAATGCTTCCAGTTCCACTCGAAACTATATCAAATATTAATGAAACTATTTCACAAATAAATCCTTGTCATTCTCGTGCTACTAGCACTCAGCAAATCATGAATACCTTAAGCTTGTAACCTTGTAGGTTCGGTAAAACATAGACATGAATAAAACTCCTTTTTTCAATGACCAATAGCGGAACCGTGGACGACCATATCGATCCCTATGAGTACACGAATAACATTCGAGTGAATCATTGGTTATCATGTGCTATTTCCTTTGCTTTGCAATACTTTACAAAACCCAAGGTGAGATGTATCGATATCCTCTTGAGTCATACACATGCTCATTATACCGTTCTCCTTGTTACCGGTTTTATTCTTCTTTCTCATTAAAATGTTCCGGCATCCCCATGACATATCACCTATGTATGTCCAGACAATGATGGATGTCATCACACCGAGAGGGCCCTAAGAATATCTCCTCATCGTCAGAGAAGTAAATTCCACTCTTGAGCTATCTAGTCCCTTGTCAAACTTTCCAATGAACAGATGATGTTTGAGCAACCCCAAAGCTCATCGTACGGTAAGTGACTACGATACTCTCATGGTCTAAGGAACTAAAACACATGTTAACACTCCGTGTTATAACAATTGATTTCAGACGATATTATCTCGATGTATAACAAACAAGTTTGGGTCGATTCAATATGGCCGTTCTTATAACGTCATACTTTCAATGTTGTTTTAGAACTATCGTTACACTTAAAGATATCCTAATATCCAGAAAACATGATCACCAACAACACTTGAGCCAGTCTTAGAGGCAAGACCAGGAACCTAATATTTACCATTTATCATTCCACACGTGCATATGAGTTTTCCACTGAATCACATATTTCAGAATCATAGCAGTTATAGCATAGAATATAAACTCTTAATTATGAAAACAAAAATATAGTAATACAATATTATTGCCTCTAGGGCATATTTTCAACACTTGTCGCTATGGATTGCCGGTTGGAACAAATCTCCACCCCTCTCGGATCATGACCCTGAAGGTCTCGAACGACAGACACCAGAATCGTCAACCATCTTCCGCTACTGAAGACACTCTTGGTGCACCATCACTCGGATAAGACCACCGCTGCAACGCCAACCACCTCCAACACAAACACTTTCGGCACTGCAATGGTGATGGAGGAACCGCTGACGCGACATGGAGAGAGCCGAAGAAACGAGACCCTCAGCAAGACCTTCACCACCGTCTTGAAGGTCTTGCCTAGACACAAATCCACGGCCCCTCGACACTGTTGTAGAACGTCGTCGAGGCGATGGCCCAGAAACATTTATTGCGATGATGACACTAGCACCAACCAAGACCGTCAGCTAACAAACTAGTCCTATGTAACACCCCGGATGTACCTTACCCAATATGTATTCCAACTCTTGCCGTTTCCGGCTTTAAGTTATTTTATTTTCTCGGGTTCGGGTTTTTGTCTCCATGTATTGTTGCCATTGTCATGCATCCCATATCATGTCATCATGTGCATTGCATTTGCATATGTGTTTATCTCATGCATTCGAGCATTTTCCCCGTTGTCCGTTTTGCATTCCGGCGCTTCATTCTCCTCCGGTGGTCATTTCTACCTTTCTTTCGTGTGTGGGGATTAAACATTTCCGAATTGGACCAAGACTTGCCAAGCGGCCTTGGTTTACTACCGGTAGACCGCCTGTCAAGTTTCGTACCATTTGGACTTCGTTTGATACTCCAGCGGTCAACCGAGGGACCGAAAAGGCCTCGTGTGTGTTGCAGCCCAACACCCCTCCAATTTGGCCCAAAACCCACCTAAACCCTCTCCATCATCTAGAGAGTTCGATCATGATCGCGTGGCTGAAAACCGCACCTCATTTGGACTCTCCTAGCTCCTCCTATGCCTATATATAGCCCCCCTTCCGAAATTATAGGTTCTTCCCTCTCCGAAACCCTAAAAAAAACCTCATCCGCCGCCGTCAGCAGCCGATGCGCGCCTGACGTGTTGCCTCGCCACCGCGCCCCGCCGCGGCCCGCTCGGGCCCGCCACCGGCCCCCGCGGCCCGCCTTCGCTGCCACTCGCCCGAGCCGGCGCCTCCCTCGCCGCGCCGCCCGCGCCGGCTGCCGCCTCCGCCGCGACGCTCCTCGCCGCCGGCGCCGACCCCCCGACCGCCGCACGCCGCCGCCATCACCTCCCTCGCTGCCGTTCCATCGCGCCTCCTTCTCCGGCAAGGCCGCGCCGCCACCACCCGGAGCCGGCGACCGCCGCCGCCGACCGCGCCCCGGCGAGCCCCTCCTCTTCTCGGCAAGTCCAGCAACGTCTCCGGCGAGCTCCAAGAAATCCGGCCATCCTCGTAAAACGTGCCAGATCTGAGATCTAAAATCTCGAGGGTTGACTTTTTGCCCGAAACCCAAGTTCATGTTGCCCTGTTCATCGTGCTATAACTTTGCATCCGTAGCTCCGTTTTGGGCTTATAGCATATCAAATTGTTCGTCTCAGAGAGCATATCATTTCATTCCATTGCATCATTTTCATTTAAGTTCATCTCGATGCCCAAAATGCTGTTAGAAGAGGGCTACTTGAGATAATTGTCAGATCTGCTGCTCCATTTAGATATTTGTCATTTTTGCCATGATTATTGTGTGCATGATATGCCCATGAGCTCTACATATGTTTTGTTAAGAGTTTTGCCATCTTTACAGAGGTGCAACCCATGTATTTTTGTGATGTGTGTGGTGACTAGCACAAGCTTGCAAAGTGAGGCACTTGGTAATGCTGATTTCAGGGACTTAGCATTTCCACTAAGTCCTTGACCTGTTTATCTCATGTTGCCATATGTTCATGTTGTTTCCGAGTGATCCGTGCCTATTTTGAGGATGATCAGTAAGGATGTTTTGTTAATATTGTAGTGCTCTATCCATCCATGTCTTTGTTTGCAATTATGGAGCACCCTAGCTTGAGTCAATCGAGCTCGACTTTTGCTACTTCGCGAATCTGGGCAGATTGTCTACTTGTTAGCGATTTTGCCGAGGATGTTGTAGTTGATCCGTGCATGCTATGCTATTGTTCTTGCCATGTCTAGCTTGCATTTTGTGTATTCTTGATGGGTGTATGCTTAGCTTGTCATGAATCTCTCCGTAGTGAGTGCATCGAGCTCGTAAACATGCCTACTTGATATCTGTTTTCAGCATGCTCCAGTTTTCACCAAGTCTGAGAACTGATTATGTTTTTGCCATGTTCACATGCTTGCAATTGTATTTTCTGATCCCTTTTGGCTCAAGGTCACTAAGGGACTTTTGTTAAGCTCTTTGAGTAGCTCCATGACATGCTTTACCTTGCCATGTTCAGGTCCTGTAGCATATAGTTTTTCATGCTCCGAAGAGTGCTACCTGATCTGAAATTCCAGACAAGTGTTAATTTCACTAAGTCTGAAATTTGTTTACCATATGCATTTTTGGCATGCTTGTTTGAACCTGTTAATGGATGAATTGGCCGTAGCTCAGTGCTAGACTTTTGTTAAGCATCTTGAATGCATCCCTGCCATGTATTTTTATGCCATGTTTGAGTGCTGTAGCTTGTTCATCTCATTGCATTTAGATGGCTACTTGCTGTAAATCGCAAAACGTGGTCATATTTGAATTGCTTGCCATTTCCAAACCGTAACTCCGATTCCGGCATTCTTTATATCGTTTTCAAGCGATTTCATCTCATCTTTCCAGTGTCACACTTGGATTTCCAAGTTTAGGACATTTTCATGCATTCCTTGTCAAATCTTGCATATGCATCCCGCATCGCATCCCGCTTAGCATACCATGTTTGCATCATATTGTTTGATCCTTGCACGTGGTTGATTGTGCTCTTGTTGCTTGTTTGTCTTGTTTGGGTAGAGCCGGGAGACGAGTTCGGTAAGGAGGAGCCCGTTGAGTTTGCTTTCGAGGATCCAGTCAACTCTGACAACTTTGCAGGCAAGATGATCATACCCTCGAAATCACCACTATCTTTGCTATGCTAGATTGCTCGCTCTTTTGCTATGCCAATGCTACGATGCCTACCACTTGCTTTCAAGCCTCCCAAATTGCCATGTCAAACCTCTAACCCACCATGTCCTAGCAAACCGTTGATTGGCTATGCTACCGCTTTGCTCAGCCCCTCTTATAGCGTTGCTAGTTGCAGGTGAAGATTGGAGACCGTTCCTTGTTGGAACATTTATTTACTTGTTGGGATATCATTATATTATCTTGTTATCTTAATGCATCTATATACTTGGTAAAGGGTGGAAGGCTCCGCCTCTCGCCTAGTGTTTTGTTCCACTCTTGCCGCCCTAGTTTTCCGTCATATCGGTGTTATGTTCCCGGAGTTTGCGTTCCTTACGCGGTTGGGTTATAATGGGAACCCCTTGATAGTTCGCCTTGTTTAAAGCTTTTCCAGCAATGCCCAACCTTGGTTTTACCATTTTCCACCTGGCCTCTTTTCTCCTTGGGTTTCCGGAGCCCGAGGGTCGTCTTATTTTAAACCCCCCGGGCCAGTGCTCCTCCGAGTGTTGGTCCACCTGTCAGCTGCCGGTGGCCACCAGGGGCAACTCTGGGCTGGCCTACCCGTACCTAAGACAATCTGAGTGTGCCCTGAGAAAGAGATATGTGCAGCTCCTATCGGGATTTGTCGGCACATTCGGGCGGTGTTGCTGGTCTTGTTTTAACCTGTCGAAGTGTCTTGAAGAACCGAGGTACCGAGTCTGATCGGAACGTCTCGGGAGGAGGTCTATTCCTTCGTTGACCGTGAGAGCTTCTCATGGGCTAAGTTGGGACTCCCCTGCAGGGATTTGAACTTTCGAAAGTCGTTCCCGCGGTTATGGGCAGATGGGAATTTGTTAATGTCCGGTTGTAGATAACTTGAACCTTAACTTAACTAAAATGAATCAACTGAGTGTGTTACCATGATGGCCTCTTCACGGCGGAGTCCGGGAAGTGGACACGGTGTTGGAGTAATGTTTGCGCAGGTTGCTCTCTAGTTTCTCGTTCGCGCTTTGCCTCCTCTTCTCGCTCTCTTTTGCGAACAGGATAGCCACCATATTTGCTAGTCGCTTGCTGCAGCTCCACATATTTACCTTGCCTTACCTATGAGCTTAAATAGTGTTGATCGCGAGGGTGCGAGATTGCTGAGTCCCTGTGGCTCACAGATTACTATTACACCAGATACAGGGCCTGATGATTCCGCTACAGATGACGCGCTTGATCTCAAGTGGGAGTTCGACGAGGACTCTCAGCGATACTACGTGTCTTTCCCTGATGATTAGTAGTGGTGCCCAGTTGGGGGTGATCGGGACCGTGTCGCATGTTGGGTTATCTTTTATTTTGGCGCTGTAGTCGGGCCATGAGTGTTTGGATGATGTAATGTTATTTATGTACTTGATTGACGTGGCGAGTGTAAGCCAACTATGTTATCTCCCCTTTTATTACATATATATTACATGGGATGTTGTGAAGATTGCCTAACTTGCGACATATGCCTTCAATGCGATTATGCCTCTAAGTCGTGCCTCGATACGTGGGAGATATAGTCGCATCGAGGGTGTTACAAGTTGGTAATCAGAGCCTTCCCCGACCTTAGGATCCCCATTGTTTGATCGTTTTTAGCGGCCGAGTTGTGTCTAGAAAAATGTTTTGAGTCATTTAGGAATTATATATCGGAGAGTTCAGGAATTATTTTTACTTCCCAGTCTCCTCATCGCTCTGGTAAGGCATCCTGACGTAGAGTTTTGACTCTTCTCTTCTCAAATTTCACTAAAAAAATTTAGGATCACGCGGGTATCTTGTAATCGTTCCGATGGTTTTATGACGAGAACATTGTCTTGGTGCCTCCTGTCAGGGGTTTTGTGGAAGTGTTCCGGGGAGTTGAGCTCTGAGGTGTTGTCGTCATAATTTTATCGTTGCAGTTCTGGAATACCTGAGTTTAGTACGCCGACATCGAAAATCTCTTTTATGCAGTTCGTTGGTGAGATAACCTCGACGCCACCCAGTACCGGGGCGGGAGTTCGGGAGTATGGCCATAACTTGTATAACGGATGCTTTTCAAAGGTTGAGGTAGATGGTTTCCGAAGTTTTTCTCGGTTATGTGTTGAAGGATGGATACAGCTGGATATAGGATTTGCTAGATTTGGGTGAGATATTATGCTTCCCCTGTATCCCCAACACCTGATTGCATAACCAGAAAGGTTCGGGAGTTTCATAGGTGGGGATTCTAGTAGCTCTAGTTCTTCTTGCATGGATATTTGGTTTGAGATTGGGATTTCTTACCGAGTATTCGTTCTTGATCCGTACCTTGTTGATTTATTTCTCTACCTAAATTCTACGTGGCTTCTCAATTTATGGATATGTGACCATTTCAAGGGGAATGCATTCGTTCATTTTGTTCGGATGTGAAGACTATATGTTGCAATTTTCATTCCGTTGGATTCAGCTTCATTTTATCTGTCTATGTGCTAATGGTGGTCAACCTCTTCAGGATGGCTCCCGCTAAGAGCACCAATCAGAATCAGAATCAAGATCCGCCACCACCTCCACCTCCTCCGGAGGCTTGGCAAGCTGTGATGGCCGCAACCAACGCAAACACATAGTTGATCATGCAAATTCTCCAAGAGCGCAATCAAGGCAACCAAGGGAATCAAGGCAACAATCAGAATCACTTTGCTACACTCAACCAGTTCCTTGCTAACGGGCCAAAGACTTTCAGTAATTGTGTTGAGGCAACCGATGCTGACGATTGGCTTGTGGATCTGTGCAAGCATTTTGAGTGCAGTAACGTCAGGCCTGAGGACTTTGTCAAGTTCGCTTCCTTCCAACTCAAAGATCAAGCTGCAGAATGGTTCCAGCAGTACAAGGACTCCAGAGGTGGACGTGTAATTACCTGGGACGAATTCCGTCAAGATTTCAGAGCTCATCATATCCCTCAGAGCGTGGTTGAAAGCAAGCGTGAGGAATTCCGCAACCTGAAGCAAGGCTCTTTGTCTGTCTATGACTACAACAAGTTGTTTCAGAAGCTCGCCCGCTTTGCTAAGCAGGACGTCCCTGATGAGAAGAGCATGATATACCAGTTCAGGGGTGGCCTCAGAGAAGAAATTCAGCTAGCTCTTGTTCTCTTTGAGCCCTTGAGGTACGATGAGTTCTACAACATGGCATTGAAGCAAGAGGCCGCTCAACTAAGGTGTGATGCGTCCAAGAAGCGAGTCAGAGATGCTACTCCTTCTTCCTCTACTCAAGTGGCCAAGCAGCAGAAGTATTGGCTTCCTCCTCCTCCATTCCGTCAGCCGTATCAGCAGAAGAGCAAAGGTGGCAGTGGATCTTCCCACCCACCCAACCCTGGCTTTCAGAACAAGACTTCGTCTCAAGCTCCAAGATCGAGTGCTCCATATCACCGTCCGCTTTCAGAGATCACGTGCAACAAGTGCCAACAGAAGGGTCACTATGCCAACAAGTGTCTCAATCAGAGGCGCCTTCCTCCTCCTCCTCCTGTGAGATCGGCAAGTACAGCTATGGTCAAGCATAACACCAAGCATGCCAAGGTCAACTTGATGAATGTAGCTCAGGCAGAGGATTCGTCAGATGTCATCATGGGTAACCTTCCTGTTAATGATGTTCCTGCAAAAGTTCTTTTTGACACGGGTGCATCGCATTGTTTTATCTCGAGACCGTTTTCATCTAAGCATGGTTTGGCTTTGCAAATTTTGCCTAGTCCATTAGCAGTTGTCTCTCCCGGTAGGCGCATGCATGCTAACTCCATTGATCCGGATGTTACTATCACTTTGGGAGACTACAAGTTTCTATCTTCTCCTACGGTTCTTGGTGACTCGGATATTGATCTTATTCTCGGAATGAATTGGCTTTCTAAGCACAAGGCACATCTTGATTGTGCTGCCAGGCAGATTCAATTGACTCATTCGTCTGAGGAAGTAATTGTCTTTGCCGCTCGGGATAATACCATCCGTCTGTTTTCTCTCAATGAGAAGGGTGAACTGGATGCCATCTCGCAAATTCCAGTCGTTTGCAAATATCAAGACGTCTTTCCAGAAGAGCTTCCAGGAATGCCGCCGCATCGGCCAGTTGAATTCGTTATTGATCTTGAGCCTGGCACGGAACCAGTGTGCAAGCGTCCTTACAAGCTCGGACCTGAAGAGTTGAAGGAGCTGAAGAAGCAACTCGATATTCAAGAAAGAATGGGTCTCATCCGGCCTAGTTCTTCTCCATGGGGTTGTGGTGTTTTTTTTGTGAAGAAGAAGGATGGAACGGACCGACTTTGTGTTGATTACCGTCCATTGAACAAGAAGACCATCAAGAATAAATACCCACTTCCCAACATTCTCCAAGCTTGATCTCCGTATGGGTTATCATCAGATTCGAATCCGTGAGCAAGATATTCCCAAGACGGCTTTCAGAACAAGCTATGGTTCATATGAATACATTGTCATGTCTTTTGGCCTTGTCAACGCTCCTCCGACTTTCTCTCGCATGATGAACTTCATCTTCAACGCCTACACCAATGACTTCGTTTTGGTCTATCTCGACGACATTCTGGTTTTCTCGAAGAACAAGGAAGATCATGCCAAGCACTTGCGTTTGGTACTCGATAAGTTGAGGGAACACAAGTTCTACGCCAAGTTCTCCAAGTGCGAATTTTGGCTCGATGAGGTTCTTTATCTTGGTCATATCATCTCTGCCAAGGGCATTGCCGTGAATCCTCAGAAGGTGTCTGCAATTGTGTATTGGGAACCTCCTCAGAACGTGAAGCAACTCCGTAGCTTCCTCGGTCTCGCAAGCTACTGCCGAAGATTCGTTGAAAACTTTTCTAAGATCGCGAAGCCTCTCTCAAATATTCTCCAGAAGCACGTCAAGTACGTTTGGTCTCCAGAGTGTGACTTTGCTTTCAACACTTTGAAAGAGAAATTGATAACTGCTCCAGTTCTGACTCCGCCTGATGAATCCAAGCCGTACGAGGTCTTTTGTGATGCCTCTCTCCAAGGTCTTGGCGCAGTGTTGATGCAAGAGAAGAAAGTTGTTGCTTATACCTCTCGCCAGTTGAAGCCTAATGAAAAGAACTACCCCACTCATGATCTCGAGTTGGCGGCAGTTGTGCATGCTCTTTTGACTTGGAGACATCTCTTATTGGGAAGAAAAGTGGACATTTTCACTGATCACAAGAGTCTCAAGTACATCTTCACTCAGCCTAATCTCAACCTCAGGCAAACTCGATGGGTCGAAATGATTCAAGAGTATAATCCGAGTATCGAGTATACTCCAGGCAAGGCCAATGTGATTGCTGACGCATTGAGCAGGAAACCTTATTGCAACAGTCTGATTCTCAAGCCTTATCAACCCGAGCTTTGTGAAGCTTTCCGCAAACTTAATCTGCAAGTTGTTCCTCAAGGTTTCCTCGCCAACCTTCAAGTCTCTCCTACCTTGGAAGACCAGATTCGCCAAGCTCAGCTTCTTGATGCTATGGTGAAAAAGGTGAAGATTGGGATTGCCAAGAGTCAACCCAAGTACAAGTGCTACCGCCTTGATGACAAGGATACTCTCTTCTTCGAGGATCGTATTGTTGTACCCAAAGGTGACCTCCGTAAAGTGATCATGAACGAGGCTCACAATTCTCTCCTCTCCATCCACCCTGGGAGCACGAAGATGTATGAGGACCTCAAGCAAGCTTATTGGTGGACTCGAATGAAGCGCGAGATTGCTCAATTCATGAATGAGTGTGATGTCTGCAGAAGAGTGAAGGCAGAACACCAAAGGCCAGCTGGTCTCCTCCAACCTCTTGCCATTCCAGAATGGAAGTTTGACCACATTGAGATGGACTTCGTGACTGGGTTTCCAAAGTCCAAGCATGGCAATGATGCTATATTCGTTGTCATCGACAAACTCACCAAAGTGGCTCACTTTCTGCCTACCAAAGAGTCAATCACTGCAGCTCAATTGGCGGAACTCTATACCTCTCGGATTGTCTCTCTGCACGGTATTCCACAAGTGATCTCTTCAGACCGTGGCGGCATCTTTACCTCCAAGTTTTGGGATTCTTTTCAGAAGGCCATGGGCACCAACATCCGCTTCAGCACAGCTTTCCATCCTCAAACTAGCGGTCAAGTCGAGCGTGTCAACCAGATTCTTGAAGATATGCTCAGGGCTTGTGTGATCTCCTTCGGCATGAAGTGGGAGGATTGTCTTCCTTATGCTGAATTCTCCTACAACAACAGTTTTCAAGCAAGTTCGGGCAAGGCCCCTTTTGAAATTCTGTATGGCAGGAAGTGCCGTACCCCTCTCAACTGGTCTGAAACCGGTGAACGTCAGCTTTTGGGAAATGACTTAATCACAGAGGCAGAGGAAATGTGCAAAGTCATTCGAGATAACCTCAAAGCAGCCCAATCCCGCCAGAAGAGCTACTATGACAGTAAGCACCGTGATTTGGCTTTCGAGATCGGAGATCATGTTTACCTCCGCGTCTCTCCTATGAAAGGTACTCGTCGCTTCGGTATCAAAGGGAAGCTTGCCCCCAGATACGTGGGACCTTTCAAGATTGTCAGCAAGAGAGGCGATCTCGTCTATCAACTCGAGCTTCCTTCAAACTTTGCAAATGTTCATGATGTGTTCCATGTATCTCAGCTCCGAAAGTGCTTCAAGACTCCTGACCGCACCGTCAACTTCGAGGACATTGAGCTCCAAGAAGATCTCTCCTATCGTGAGCACCCCGTTGCTATTCTCGAAGAGACTGAACGCAAGACTCGCAACAAGTCAATCAAATTCCTCAAAGTCAAGTGGTCACACCATTCCGACCATGAAGCTACCTGGGAACGCGAGGATCACCTCCGTTCTGAGTACCCGGTGTTCTTTCAGTCCTAGATCTCGGGACGAGATCCTTTCGTAGTGGTGGAGTGTTGTAACACCCCGGATGTACCTTACCCAATATGTATTCCAACTCTTGCCGTTTCCGGCTTTAAGTTATTTTATTTTCTCGGGTTCGGGTTTTTGTCTCCGTGTATTGCTGCCGTTGTCATGCATCTCATATCATGTCATCATGTGCATTGCATTTGCATATGTGTTTATCTCATGCATTCGAGCATTTTCCCCGTTGTCCGTTTTGCATTCCGGCGCTCCATTCTCATCCGGTGGTCATTTCTACCTTTCTTTCGTGTGTGGGGATTAAACATTTCCGGATTGGACCAAGACTTGCCAAGTGGCCTTGGTTTACTACCGGTAGACCGCCTGTCAAGTTTCGTACCATTTGGACTTCGTTTGATACTCCAACGGTCAACCGAGGGACCAAAAAGGCCTCGTGTGTGTTGCAGCCCAACACCCCTCCAATTTGGCCCAAAACCCACCTAAACCGTCTCCATCATCTAGAGTGTTCGATCATGATCGCGTGGCCGAAAACCGCACCTCATTTGGACTCTCCTAGCTCCTCTTATGTCTATATATAGCCCCCCCTTCCGAAATTCTAGGTTCTTCCCTCTCTGAAACCCTAAAAAAACCTCATCCGCCGCCGCCGGACATCTTCCTGCCGCCGTCCGCAGCCGATGCGCGCCTGACGCATGGCCTCGCCACCGCGCTGTAACGCCCCGAGACCGATGTGCCAGGTGTCGTTCAGTTATTCGTTGTTGTTGCCTTGTCATGTGCTTGCGTGTTGCATCTTATCATGTCATCATGCGCATTGCATCATCATGTTTTCAAAACTTGCATCCGTCCCGGTCTCCTCGTTTCTTTCGTTGTCCGTTCTGAGCCCAGACACACTTGCACGCGCCCGCGGCATGTCCGAAATATTATTTTATAAGTGGCCGGAAAATGTTCTCGGAATGGGATGAGATTTGACGTGTGGTCTTATTATAGTGTAGATAGACCGCCTGTCAAATTTCATCGCATTCGGAGTTTGTTTGATGCCCCAACGGATAACTATAGCGGCAGTATAGCCGGTCTAACGTCGGACGTTTTCGGTCTCCGAAAACAGTCGCCGGGCCTCTCCTCTTCTCTCTTCGCAGCCCTCTGCCTTCTGCACTACCTATCACCACCAGGCCCTACCTAACCTCTCTCGTATGCCCGCGGACCTCCTCCCGCGCGCGTTCGAAATCTGTCCCGGACCCGACCCGGACTGTCGCCACCGTTGTGTCCGGATCATCCCCAAACATCTACAAAACATCTCTGTTTTGTTAATTGGACTTCCTACCCTATTTTTCTCGACCGCTCGATTTATTTGGAGGGACGGTTTAGTCCCTAAATGTCTCCCTTTTCCTTTTTATATATATCCTCCTAGTACTCTTTGGACAAAACCCTAAAACCGAGGGCCCTTGTCCCATCCTCCCAGCCGCCGCCGCCAGTCCTCTTTCACCTCGGGATCCATCCCGATCCATCTGTCCAATCCTCTCGCGCAGTCATTTCCAGCCAACCAATCCCACCGAGGCCCTGGATCCAGCTGTCCCGCAGCGACCACGAGCCAGCCTCGCCGGAGCCCGGCAGGAGCATGAGCTCCCTCGTCCTCGTCCCCGTGCCGCAAGCAGCAACAGATCCAGCGCAGCTGTGCCCGGACGTCTCTGGCAAAGCTCCAGGCCGGCCCCCTCACCTCCATCCCCGTGCTCACCCGACGCCCGAGCGAGGAGCTCCCCTTGGCCTCCTCGATCTGCGAGCCGCGCCTGCATCCCGTCGGTGCAGCAACGCCGTGCCCGAGCCTCCCGTCGCCAAGGAGCACGAGCTCCTTTGCCTCGCTGCCACGCCAACCCGAGTGGCAGCCCAGCCGGTCATCTCCGCCGCTGCCGAGCCTCAGGCCAGCTCCGCCGCCCTCCTCTTCATATCCCTGCCTCTCCCTAACCTCTCTCCTCTCCCCTGCAGTGCTCCTCGCCGCCACCGCCATGGAGTTCGTCGTTGGCTCCTTGCTGTCGCCCTGCTCCGGCGACGGATCCGGCGGGATCCGGCCCCCACCGCCCGGATCCTTCCATCTTCGATGGGATCCGCCTCCCTCCTTCGCCGGAGACACGCCAAGCCATCGCCGTCGTCCCGATCCGCGCGGAGGAGCGCCGCCGAACACCTGCCTCTGCCTGCGTCCTCTGCTTCTTCCAGGATGAGGCGCCCGCTCGCCCGCTCGTCCTCGAGCGTTGACCGTGCCCCCTTCTCCTCCTCGTTCGATCGAGTTAAGACCCAAGCCCAGCCGCGCCAGGCTCCAGCTGGCCCGCGTCCGACCTCCCCAACCGGCCTCGCTCAGCCTCTGCTTCGATTCGATCCTGCCAGGCTGCCTCCTCACGCACCTCCACCTGGGCCATGCCCCGAACGGCCCAGCTTCGCAGCGCCACCCTGCCCAGCGACGGATTCAGCTGGGCTTGGCCCAATGTGAGAACCCCCAGCCCCTCCTGTGCACTGATGGGCCAACCAGTTTCAGCCCGTGGATGTTTTTTTTTCAGTCTCTGTGATTTTAGCTAATTTCCAGGATACTGCTGTTTTACAGATTAGACCCTTTTGTTCATGCATATAATAACTCACAATTGGTGCATCGGATTAAAATGTTTTATATATGAAACTTGCTCAGAATTTTGTCTAGTTTAATAATATGCAACTTTCATCCATGTCTAAAATGTTTAAAAGGCTGTTTGTGTAATTTTGCTTAATGCCATGCTAAAATGATTTATTTCATAACTAAATAACCGTAGCTCCGAATTTAATAATCTTTATATGTAAATGGGGTAGAAAAATGCCTAGTTTAACATGGTGGCCTTACTTTGCATGTTTAATAACTCTAAAATTGTGTTTAGGGCAGATCAGCACCAAATCTATAATATGCTCATGGGGAGTTTCCGGAATTGTTGTTCGTTGTTTCCGGCCTCATTTAAACTTGCCTAGATAGGTAGTTTTGTTTTGCTTCACCTCTTGCCATGTTAATCAACATTTAATATTGTTGGGTACATAAACGAGAGCGAACTAAATAATTGATGTGGTGTTTTGTCAATATGCATCCCGATGCATATTGAGCTCCACTTAATTTGTAGGATTGCTTGTGCACTTTGCCATGCCATGCATACCTAAACGGGACATGCATCATACTCGATTGTGCATCATGCCATGTTGATGTGTTGGTTGTTTACTATGTTGTTTGCTTCTTTCCGGTGTGCTTCTTCGGGTTGTTTCCGACAACGTCGTGTTTGTGAGGACCCGTTCGTCTACGTCCGTTTGTCTTCTTCATGGACTCGTTCTTCTTCCTTGCGGGATTTCAGGCAAGATGATCATACCCTCGAAATCACTACTATCTTTGCTATGCTAGTTTGCTCGCTCTTTGCTATGCCAATGCTACGATGCCTACCGATTGCTTGTCAGCCTCCCAATTGCCATGTCAAACCTCTAACCCACCATGTCTTAGCAAACCGTTGATTGGCTATGTTACCGCTTTGCTCAGCCCCTCTTATAGCGTTGTTAGTTGCAGGTGAAGATTGGAGGCCGTTCCTTGTTGGAACATTTACTTACTTGTTGGGATATCACTATATATCTTATTTAATTAATGCATCTATATACTTGGTAAAGGGTGGAAGGCTCGGCCTTATGCCTGGTGTTTTGTTCCACTCTTGCCGCCCTAGTTTCCGTCATATCGGTGTTATGTTCCCGGATTTTGCGTCCCTTACGCGGTTGGGCTATTATGGGAACCCCTTGACAGTTCGCCTTAAGTAAAGCTCTTCCAGCAATGCCCAACATTGGTTTTACCATTCGCCACCTAGCCTTTTCTTTCCCTTGGGAGTCGCGCATCCCGAGGGTCATCTTATTTTAACCCCCCCCCCCCCGGGCCAGTGCTTGTCTAAGTGTTGGTCCGAACCGAGTAGACTGTGGGGCCACCTCGGGGAAACTTGAGGGCTGGTTTTACTCGTAGGATGTCTCATCCGGTGTTGCCCTGAGAACGAGATATGTGCAGCTCCTATCAGGATGTCGGCGCATCGGGCGGTGTTGCTGGTTTAGTTTTACCGTGTCGAAATGTCTTGTTGTACCGGGATACCGAGTCTGATCGGAACGTCTCGGGTGGAGGTCTATTCCTTCGTTGACCGTGAGAGCTTGTGATGGGCTAAGTTGGGACACCCTGTAGGGATTTGAACTTTTGAAAGCCGTGCCCGCGGTTATGGGCAGATGGGAATTTGTTAACGTCCGGTTGTAGAAAACCTGAAGTCGACCTTAATTAAAATGAATCAACAGCGTGTGTAACCGTGATGGTCTCTTTCCGGCGGAGTCCGGGAAGTGAACACGGTTGTTGGAGTTATGCTTGCCGTAGGTAGTCCAGGATCACTTCTTGATCATACTTTTATCGACCGTGCTTTGCCTTCTCTTCTCGCTCTCATTTGCGTATGTTAGCCACCATATATGCTAGTCGCTTGCTGCAGCTCCACCTCATGCCTTTACCTTACCCATAAGCTTAAATAGTCTTGATCACGAGGGTGCGAGATTGCTGAGTCCCTGTGGCTCACAGATACTTCCAAAACCAGTTTGCAGGTGCCGATGAGACCGTGCAGATGACGCAACCAGGCTCAGGAGGAGCTCGATGAAGATCGTATCCTTTGTGTTGTTTCGTTCTAGTTGATCAGTAGTGGAGCCCAGTTGGGGTCGATCGGGGACCTTTGTCGCATTTGGGGTTCTTCTTTTATTTTGACTCCGTAGTCGGGCCTTGATTGTATCTGATTGATGTAATGCTTTATTCATGTAATTGTGTGAAGTGGCGATTGTAAGCCAACTATGTATCTCTTTCCCTTATTATATTACATGGGTTGTGTGAAGATTACCTCACTTGCGACATATGCTTTCAATGCGGTTATGCCTCTAAGTCGTGCCTCGACACGTGGGAGATATAGCCGCATCGAGGGCGTTACAAGTTGGTATCAGAGCCTTCCCCGACCTTAGGAGCCCCATTGCTTGATCGTTCTTAGCGGCCGAGTTGTGTCTAGAAAAAAAAAGTTTTGAGTCATTTAGGAATTATATATCGGAGAGTTTAGGAATTCTTTTTACTTCCCAGTCTCTTCATCGCTCTGGTAAGGCATCCTGACGTAGAGTTTTGACTATTCTCTTCTCAAATTTCACTAAAAAAAATTTAGGATCACGCGGGTATCTTGGAATCGTTCCGATGGTTTTATGATGAGAACATTGTCTTGGTGCCTCCTGTCAGGGGTTTTGTGGAAGTGTCCCGGGGAGTTGAGCTCTGAGGTGTTGTCATCATAATTTTGTCGTTGCAATTCTGGAATACCTGAGTTTAGTATGCCGACATCGAGAATCTCTTTTATGCAGTTTGTTGGTGAGATAACCTCGACGCCACCCAGTACTGGGGCGGGAGTTCGGGAGTATCGCCATAACTTGTATAACGGATGCTTTTCGAAGGTTGAGGTAGATGATTTCCGAAGGTTTCTTGGTTATGTGTTGAAGGATGGATACAGCTGGATGTAGGATTTGTTAGATTTGGGTGAGATATTATGCTTCCCCTGTATCCCCAACACCTGATTGCATAACCGGAAAGGTTCGGGAGTTTCATAGGTGGGAATTCAAGTAGCTCTTAGGATTTCTTTCCGACAGATGTATGATATGAAATTGGGGTTCGACGTCTAGTGGTCCGCCTATTCACGGTCGGTTTTACAGTGGTCTCGTTGTGTCTTAAAGAGTCCTTGGCTATGCCGACTCGGGGACGCTTCGTATGTCATGTGCACTGCCTTGTACATGATGGTGCTGTACGATCGAGCCCGTGTAGGCCCCACCACGAAAACTTCGGACGAAATCTCTATCATATGTTTGTTCCGGCTTATTTTGCAAGCCAATCCTTTGTTTTGTTTTTGAATTGTGGTATTCGAGTTGCTTCAATGTCAAGTGTTGATTCCATACCTTTTTGAAACGGTGTTCTCATACTTCGATGTGAATACTAATCCTTCTTGATCATCGCGATTGTGCTATCAATCCTTTTTAACCGATGTGCTCCTCCTCAAGTGGATCCAATCATTTCAACATCCGCAAGATCAAGTATCAGTTCCTCTCAACGGTGTTCGTTTCATCCATTCCAAATTGTCTTTGTTTTTCCCACCCTCCCTCCCTTTGTTTTCTCCAAGGATTCAGATTTCTTATCCAAGTATCCTTTATTGATGGAAAGCATCTCCATTCCTTTTCGTCAATTTACTTATCCGGTGATGCTCATGAAGATGCTAACGGAGTTTCTAGTTCATCATTATTCGTTTCTTTTATCTTCTCCGGTGGGTTTCAAGTCAAGTTTATTGACCTTACCCTTTTCCGCATTTCAATGCCTTCTCATACCGGTGCACCTCATATTCATTCTCCTCTCGCTATTCAATTGTTCCGGAGTGCTCAAGAAATCCCGAAGATTCGTGCTTACACTCTGCTTTCGTTCAAGCTCTTTCAAGGATGTTATCTCATTCAAGCCATTTAAATTCAACCGGTGCAATCTCTCTTTGAAATCGTTCTACGGTGTATCTTTTCAGTGGGCCCTAACCCACAGGTCTTTTCCCCAGGATCTTACCTGACTCTTCTAATTCTCCCGGAGCTATCCTCAAAAATTCTTTTCGAAGTTTCGACGTAAGAATGAATTGCCATCAGTCAAATGTCCTCCTCTAAAACCTTTCAAATTCTTTTCATCGTTGGCTAAACCTTTCCATTATTCATTCCGTAGTGCCTCAACAATTCACGGTGGTGTTTCTCGTTGTCATTTGAAGACCGAAGAAGAGTTTCTCCTTAATCTTGCTCTTTTCTCTTCAAGATTCGTGGTTCTAGTTCAAGGCCATCCTCTCATAATTGTTCTGATTGTGGGAATTCTTTTCACCCATCTGGAGTAATTCAAGAGTCTTCTCAGTTTGATTATCCGGAGTTCATCAAATAAGATTTATTCATTCTCAGCTTTAAGATATCATTCTCCAAATCTTACTGGTGCATCAATCATATATCCTCTAATCAGTTCTTGATCTCTTCGTTCTGATGTATCTAAATTCTCTCAAGCTTCTTCGTTCATTTAATAAATTCTTCCCGGTGTTTCTTTATCTTTTCTTCGTTCATTTTCAATCCTTAAGATGGTTCGTTCAAGAGTTCTCTTCCTTGGTCACCATATCAATTTATTCATTGTTTCAACCCTTCCGGTGGTTCGTTCAATACCTTCCCAAGTCTGATGTTATATCTCTCTTAATCCTTGATACGGGAATAAGTAGTGTGCCAAATCCGCTGCTTGTCATCAATTTAAATTGGTGAAGGATAAGCATAATGTAATTCTTATTCTTGTTTCATCGAGTTTGTTCAATTCCTGCTTTCCGGAGTGGTTCATCATATCACATTCTCGGTTCGAGATGCTTTATCTTTTCTTTACCGGAGTTCCAAGCTCTCACAATTTTATCACCATGGAGATCCATCTAAATCATTGCAAGGATTCACCTTGTGTTTTTAATTTCTCTTTCTTTTCATTCCTTTTGGTCACCGGAGTTCTTCATGAAGGTTCTACATGATGGTTCATCAAGGATTTAATTCTTTCTCCAAGTGTTCATTGAGATTCCTTTCAAAAGGAGCTCAAGCTTTCTTCATCTTGCTATCCGGAGTGCAATTCTTTCTTCCATGTCATTGGAGGTGGTATTATGTCATTCTTGATAATGGGAATTCATGTTTCATGATTCACAAGTTATCAAGAATGAGGTAGTTTAAATCCATTAATCTCGTCATTGGAGTTATCTTGGGTTATATTTCACCTTAAGCCTTCCCTAAGGATGGTTGTTATTATGGTGCTTATAAATGATCCAAGTTTTCATTTATCCTCCCGGTGAAATAAGTTTCTCGCCTCCTAGTTCATATCAATCCAAACTTTTGTTTTCGTTAGTGGCAGAATTTTCACCTCATAAAGTTTGAGATGGTCTCCATAAGCCCACTACAACCTTGTTCTTTTCTTGTTGTTAATCCAACAAATCCGTTCTAACATTTGTTGTAACCGTGCTCTCTCAAGATCTTGTTTCCCTTCGTTCCGGAGGCATTGTGATGTTGCTCTCCTCAACCCATCTTCTCGGATTGTCAGGACCATGTTTTGATCGTGCTTATCCTTTTAACCAGAGTGTTGTGTCCCCTTTTGCTCAAGCTCTTTCATTTTACCAAGTTTTTCATCTCTTTTAAACCGGAGTGCTGTCTGAGATCTTTCTTACCCCTTGTTCCATTCATTCAATAGTTCCGGAGGCAGTGTATTGTGATTTCATCAAGTATCTTCTCATCTTATCAAGTTATTATTCAATTCCTTTTCTTTTCAACCGGAGTGCTGCCTGAATTTGGTCTTCCTTGATCCCCTTCTTTAACCGGAGTGTTTTCAATATATATCTTGCCCTTCAACCTCAAGGTTTTTCGCAATGTTCTTTATTCCTCTCTTCTAACGGAGTGTTTTCAACTTCGTTCATCTCAGTTGTATTCTTTTCTCGAAATGGCTTAACCTTTTTCAAGGTTCGTGGTTTCACTCGTTTGTCAAAGAAGCAACTTAGTTTTATCTCTTCTCTTTCTCTTCCGTTGTCCCTCCGGTGCCATTCTAGATCTCGGGACGAGATCCTCTCGTAGTGGTGGAGTGTTGTAACGCCCCGAGACCGATGTGCCAGGTGTCGTTCAGTTATTCGTTGTTGTTGCCTTGTCATGTGCTTGCGTGTTGCATCTTATCATGTCATCATGCGCATTGCATCATCATGTTTTCAAAACTTGCATCCGTCTCGGTCTCCTCGTTTCTTTCGTTGTCCGTTCTGAGCCCAGACACACTTGCACGCGCCCGCGGCATGTCCGAAATATTATTTTATAAGTGGCCGGAAAATGTTCTCGAAATGGGATGAGATTTGACGTGTGGTCTTATTATAGTGTAGATAGACCGCCTGTCAAATTTCATCGCATTCGGAGTTTGTTTGATGCCCCAACGGATAACTATAGCGGCAGTATAGCCGGTCTAACGTCGGACGTTTTCGGTCTCCGAAAACAGTCGCCGGGCCTCTCCTCTTCTCTCTTCGCAGCCCTCTGCCTTCTGCACTACCTCTCACCACCAGGCCCTACCTAACCTCTCTCGTATGCCCGCGGACCTCCTCTCGCGCGCGTCCGAAATCTGTCCCGGACCCGACCCGGACTGTCGCCACCGTTGTGTCCGGATCATCCCCAAACATCTACAAAACATCTCTGTTTTGTTAATTGGACTTCCTACCCTATTTTTCTCGACCAATCGATTTATTTGGAGGGACGGTTTAGTCCCTAAATGTCTCCCTTTTCCTTTTTATATATATACTCCTAGTACTCTTTGGACAAAACCCTAAAACCGAGGGCCCTTGTCCCATCCTCCCAGCCGCCGCCGCCAGTCCTCTTTCACCTCGGGATCCATCCCGATCCATCTGTCCAATCCTCTCGCGCAGTCATTTCCAGCCAACCAATCCCACCGAGGCCCTGGATCCAGCTGTCCCGCAGCGACCACGAGCCAGCCTCGCCGGAGCCCGGCAGGAGCATGAGCTCCCTCGTCCTCGTCCCCGTGCCGCAAGCAGCAACAGATCCAGCGCAGCTGTGCCCGGACGTCTCTGGCAAAGCTCCAGGCCGGCCCCCTCACCTCCATCCCCGTGCTCACCCGACGCCCGAGCGAGGAGCTCCCCTTGGCCTCCTCGATCTGCGAGCCGCGCCTGCATCCCGTCGGTGCAGCAACGCCGTGCCCGAGCCTCCCGTCGCCAAGGAGCACGAGCTCCTTTGCCTCGCTGCCACGCCAACCCGAGTGGCAGCCCAGCCGGTCATCTCCGCCGCTGCCGAGCCTCAGGCCAGCTCCGCCGCCCTCCTCTTCATATCCCTGCCTCTCCCTAACCTCTCTCCTCTCCCCTGCAGTGCTCCTCGCCGCCACCGCCATGGAGTTCGTCGTTGGCTCCTTGCTGTCGCCCTGCTCCGGCGACGGATCCGGCGGGATCCGGCCCCCACCGCCCGGATCCTTCCATCTTCGATGGGATCCGCCTCCCTCCTTCGCCGGAGACACGCCAAGCCATCGCCGTCGTCCCGATCCGCGCGGAGGAGCGCCGCCGAACACCTGCCTCTGCCTGCGTCCTCTGCTTCTTCCAGGATGAGGCGCCCGCTCGCCCGCTCGTCCTCGAGCGTTGACCGTGCCCCCTTCTCCTCCTCGTTCGATCGAGTTAAGACCCAAGCCCAGCCGCGCCAGGCTCCAGCTGGCCCGCGTCCGACCTCCCCAACCGGCCTCGCTCAGCCTCTGCTTCGATTCGATCCTGCCAGGCTGCCTCCTCACGCACCTCCACCTGGGCCATGCCCCGAACGGCCCAGCTTCGCAGCGCCACCCTGCCCAGCGACGGATTCAGCTGGGCTTGGCCCAATGTGAGAACCCCCAGCCCCTCCTGTGCACTGATGGGCCAACCAGTTTCAGCCCGTGGATGTTTTTTTTTCAGTCTCTGTGATTTTAGCTAATTTCCAGGATACTGCTGTTTTACAGATTAGACCCTTTTGTTCATGCATATAATAACTCACAATTGGTGCATCGGATTAAAATGTTTTATATATGAAACTTGCTCAGAATTTTGTCTAGTTTAATAATATGCAACTTTCATCCATGTCTAAAATGTTTAAAAGGCTGTTTGTGTAATTTTGCTTAATGCCATGCTAAAATGATTTATTTCATAACTAAATAACCGTAGCTCCGAATTTAATAATCTTTATATGTAAATGGGGTAGAAAAATGCCTAGTTTAACATGGTGGCCTTACTTTGCATGTTTAATAACTCTAAAATTGTGTTTAGGGCAGATCAGCACCAAATCTATAATATGCTCATGGGGAGTTTCCGGAATTGTTGTTCGTTGTTTCCGGCCTCATTTAAACTTGCCTAGATAGGTAGTTTTGTTTTGCTTCACCTCTTGCCATGTTAATCAACATTTAATATTGTTGGGTACATAAACGAGAGCGAACTAAATAATTGATGTGGTGTTTTGTCAATATGCATCCCGATGCATATTGAGCTCCACTTAATTTGTAGGATTGCTTGTGCACTTTGCCATGCCATGCATACCTAAACGGGACATGCATCATACTCGATTGTGCATCATGCCATGTTGATGTGTTGGTTGTTTACTATGTTGTTTGCTTCTTTCCGGTGTGCTTCTTCGGGTTGTTTCCGACAACGTCGTGTTTGTGAGGACCCGTTCGTCTACGTCCGTTTGTCTTCTTCATGGACTCGTTCTTCTTCCTTGCGGGATTTCAGGCAAGATGATCATACCCTCGAAATCACTACTATCTTTGCTATGCTAGTTTGCTCGCTCTTTGCTATGCCAATGCTACGATGCCTACCGATTGCTTGTCAGCCTCCCAATTGCCATGTCAAACCTCTAACCCACCATGTCTTAGCAAACCGTTGATTGGCTATGTTACCGCTTTGCTCAGCCCCTCTTATAGCGTTGTTAGTTGCAGGTGAAGATTGGAGGCCGTTCCTTGTTGGAACATTTACTTACTTGTTGGGATATCACTATATATCTTATTTAATTAATGCATCTATATACTTGGTAAAGGGTGGAAGGCTCGGCCTTATGCCTGGTGTTTTGTTCCACTCTTGCCGCCCTAGTTTCCGTCATATCGGTGTTATGTTCCCGGATTTTGCGTCCCTTACGCGGTTGGGCTATTATGGGAACCCCTTGACAGTTCGCCTTAAGTAAAGCTCTTCCAGCAATGCCCAACATTGGTTTTACCATTCGCCACCTAGCCTTTTCTTTCCCTTGGGAGTCGCGCATCCCGAGGGTCATCTTATTTTAACCCCCCGGGCCAGTGCTTGTCTAAGTGTTGGTCCGAACCGAGTAGACTGTGGGGCCACCTCGGGGAAACTTGAGGGCTGGTTTTACTCGTAGGATGTCTCATCCGGTGTTGCCCTGAGAACGAGATATGTGCAGCTCCTATCAGGATGTCGGCGCATCGGGCGGTGTTGCTGGTTTAGTTTTACCCTGTCGAAATGTCTTGTTGTACCGGGATACCGAGTCTGATCGAAACGTCTCGGGTGGAGGTCTATTCCTTCGTTGACCGTGAGAGCTTGTGATGGGCTAAGTTGGGACACCCTGCAGGGATTTGAACTTTCGAAAGCCGTGCCCGCGGTTATGGGCAGATGGGAATTTCTTAACGTCCGGTTGTAGAAAACCTGAAGTCGACCTTAATTAAAATGAATCAATAGCGTGTGTAACCGTGATGGTCTCTTTCCGGCGGAGTCCGGGAAGTGAACACGGTTGTTGGAGTTATGCTTGCCGTAGGTAGTCCAGGATCACTTCTTGATCATACTTTTATCGACCGTGCTTTGCCTTCTCTTCTCGCTCTCATTTGCGTATGTTAGCCACCATATATGCTAGTCGCTTGCTGCAGCTCCACCTCATGCCTTTACCTTACCCATAAGCTTAAATAGTCTTGATCGCGAGGGTGCGAGATTGCTGAGTCCCTGTGGCTCACAGATACTTCCAAAACCAGTTTGCAGGTGCCGATGAGACCGTGCAGATGACGCAACCAGGCTCAGGAGGAGCTCGATGAAGATCGTATCCTTTGTGTTGTTTCGTTCTAATTGATCAGTAGTGGAGCCCAGTTGGGGTCGATCGGGGACCTTTGTCGCATTTGGGGTTCTTCTTTTATTTTGGCTCCGTAGTCGGGCCTTGATTGTATCTGATTGATGTAATGCTTTATTCATGTAATTGTGTGAAGTGGCGATTGTAAGCCAACTATGTATCTCTTTCCCTTATTATATTACATGGGTTGTGTGAAGATTACCTCACTTGCGACATATGCTTTCAATGCGGTTATGCCTCTAAGTCGTGCCTCGACACGTGGGAGATATAGCCGCATCGAGGGCGTTACACGCGCCCCGCCGCGGCCCGCTCGGGCCCGCCACCGGCCCCCGCGGCCCGCCTTCGCCGCCACTCGCCCGAGCCGGCGCCTCCCTCGCCGCGCCGGCTGCCGCCTCCGCCGCGACGCTCCTCGCCGCCGGCGCCGACCCCGCCGACCGCCGCACGCCGCCGCCGTCACCTCCCTCGCTGGCGCTCCGCCGCGCCTCCTCCTTCTCCGGCAAGGCCGCGCCGCCACCACCCGGAGCCTGCGACCGCCGCCGCCGACCGCGCCCCGGCGAGCCCCTCCTCTTCTCGGCAAGTCCGGCGACGTCTCCGGCAAGCTCCAAGAAATCCGGCCATCCTCGTAAAACGTGCCAGATCTGAGATCTAAAATCTCGAGGGTTGACTTTTTGCCCGAAATCCTAGTTCATGTTGCCCTGTTCATCGTGCTATAACTTTGCATCCGTAGCTCCGTTTTGGGCATATAGCATATCAAATTGTTCGTCTCAGAGAGCACATCATTTCATTCCATTGCATCATTTTCATTTGAGTTCATCTTGATGCCCAAAATTCTGTTAGAAGAGGGCTACTTGAGATAATTGTCAGATCTGCTGCTCCATTTAGATATTTGTCATTTTTGCCATGATTATTGTGTGCATGATATGCCCATGAGCTCTACATATGTTTTTTTAAGGGTTTTGCCATCTTTCCAGAGGTGCAACCCATGTATTTTTGTGATGTGTGTGGTGACTAGTACAAGCTTGCAAAGTGAGGCACTTGGTAATGCTGATTTCAGGGACTTAGCATTTCCACTAAGTCCTTGACCTGTTTATCTCATGTTGCCATATGTTCATGTTGTTTCCGAGTGATCCGTGCCTATTTTGAGGATAATCAGTAAGGATGTTTTGTTAATATTTTAGTGCTCTATACATCCATGTCTTTGTTTTCAATTATGAAGCACCCTAGCTTGAGTCAATCGAGCTCGACTTTTGCTACTTCGCGAATCTGGGCAGATTGTCTACTTGTTAGCGATTTTGCCGAGGATGTTGTAGTTGATCCGTCCATGCTATGCTATTGTTCTTGTTATGTCTAGCTTGCATTTTGTATATTCTTGATGGGTGTATGCTTAGCTTTTCATGACTCTCTCCGTAGTGAGTGCATCGAGCTCGTAAACATGCCTACTTGATATCTGTTTTCAGCATGCTCCAGTTTTCACCTAGTCTGAGAACTGATTATGTTTTTGCCATGTTCACATGCTTGCAATTGTATTTTCTGATGCCTTTTGGCTCAAGGTCACTAAGGGACTTTTGTTAAGCTCTTTGAGTAGCTCCATGCCATGCTTTACCTTGCCATGTTCAGGTCCTGTAGCATATAGTTTTCATATTCCGAAGAGTGCTATCTGATCTGAAATTCCAGACAAGTGTTAATTTCACCAAGTCTGAAATCTGTTTACCATATGCATTTTTGGCATGCTTGTTTGAACCAGTTAATGGATGAATTGGCCGTAGCTCAGTGCTAGACTTTTGTTAAGCATCTTGAGTGCATCCCTTCCATGTATTTTTATGCCATGTTTGAGTGCTGTAACTTGTTCATCTCGTTGCATTTAGGTGGCTACTTACTGTAAATCGCAGAACGTGGTCATATTTGAATTGCTTGCCATTTCCAAACCGTAACTCCGATTCTGTCGTTCTTTATATCGTTTTCAAGCGATTTCATCTCATCTTTCCAGTGGAACACTTGGATTTCTAAGTTGAGGCCAGGTTCATGCATTCCTTGTCAAATCTTGCATATGCATCCCGCATCGCATCCCGCTTAGCATACCATGTTTGCATCATATTGTTTGATCCTTGCACGTGGTTGATTGTGCCCTTGTTGCTTGTTTGTCTTATTTGGGTAGAGCCGGGAGACGAGTTCGCTAACGAGGAGCCCATCGAGTTTGCTTTTGAGGATCCAGTCAACTCTGACAACTTTGCAGGCAAGATGATCATACCCTCGAAATCACCACTATCTTTGCTATGCTAGATTGCTCGCTCTTTTGCTATGCCAATGCTACGATGCCTACCACTTGCTTTGAAGCCTCCCAAATTGTCATGTCAAACCTCTAACCCACCATGTCCTAGCAAACCGTTGATTGGCTATGCTACCGCTTTGCTCAGCCCCTCTTATAGCGTTGCTAGTTGCAGGTGAAGATTGGAGACCGTTCCTTGTTGGAACATTTATTTACTTGTTGGGATATCATTATATTATCTTGTTATCTTAATGCATCTATATACTTGGTAAAGGGTGGAAGGCTCCGCCTCTCGCCTAGTGTTTTGTTCCACTCTTGCCGTCCTAGTTTTCCGTCATATCGGTGTTATGTTCCCAGAGTTTGCGTTCCTTACGCGGTTGGGTTATAATGGGAACCCCTTGATAGTTCGCCTTGTTTAAAGCTTTTCCAGCAATGCCCAACCTTGGTTTTACCATTTTCCACCTAGCCTCTTTTCCCCTTGGGTTTCCGGAGCCCGAGGGTCATCTTATTTTAAACCCCCCGGGCCAGTGCTCCTCCGAGTGTTGGTCCACCTGTCAGCTGCCGGTGGCCACCAGGGGCAACTCTGGGCTGGCCTACCCGTACCTAAGACAATCTGAGTGTGCCCTGAGAAAGAGATATGTGCAGCTCCTATCGAGATTTGTCGGCACATTCGGGCGGTGTTGCTGGTCTTGTTTTAACCTGTCGAAGTGTCTTGAAGAACCAAGGTACCGAGTCTGATCGGAACGTCTCGGGAGGAGGTCTATTCCTTCGTTGACCGTGAGAGCTTGTCATGGGCTAAGTTGGGACTCCCCTGCAGGGATTTGAACTTTCGAAAGTCGTTCCCGCGGTTATGGGCAGATGGAAATTTGTTAATGTCCGGTTGTAGATAACTTGAACCTTAACTTAACTAAAATGAATCAACTGAGTGTGTTACCGTGATGGCCTCTTCACGGCGGAGTCCGGGAAGTGGACACGGTGTTGGAGTAATGTTTGCGCAGGTTGCTCTCTAGTTTCTCGCTCGCGCTTTGCCTCCTCTTCTCGCTCTCTTTTGCGAACAGGATAGCCACCATATTTGCTAGTCGCTTGCTGCAGCTCCACATATTTACCTTGCCTTACGTATGAGCTTAAATAGTGTTGATTGCGAGGGTGCGAGATTGCTGAGTCCCTGTGGCTCACAGATTACTATTACACCAGATGCAGGGCCTGATGATTCCGCTACAGATGACGCGCTTGAGCTCAAGTGGGAGTTCGACGAGGACTCTCAGCGATACTACGTGTCTTTCCCTGATGATTAGTAGTGGTGCCCAGTTGGGGGTGATCGGGACCGTGTCGCATATTGGGTTATCTTTTATTTTGGCGCCGTAGTCGGGCCATGAGTGTTTGGATGATGTAATGTTATTTATGTCCTTGATTAACATGGCGAGTGTAAGCCAACTATGTTATCTCCCCTTTTATTACATATATATTACATGGGATGTTGTGAAGATTGCCTAACTTGCGACATATGCCTTCAATGCGATTATGCCTCTAAGTCATGTCTCGACACGTGGGAGATATAGTCACATCAAGGATGTTACATCCTATGCTCGACACTGAAGAGAAGGACCCAAGGCTCCCCTGCCCAGCCTCCACTGCCGGAGCGACGGGCCGAGGGAACAGGAGCCAGCAGCGAAGGTACAGGAACCACTCGCCTCGATCGCGTGAGAGAGATAGAGACGAAAGCTATTTCGCTACAGCATGTGCTTTGCGATCAGCTGTCTGGAATAAAAGGTGCCCGAGGAGAAGCCAAACTTACATGTACAAAACCCGCACGATAGAAATGTGCGCGTTGTCCGCATGTGCCTGAGGCCAACTCCAACGCTAGACCTCAAACGCGACGCGCGGGCGCTCGAAGGCAGCAGCGCAGGTTCGCCACGCCTACTAGGTGTTCGAGGAAACGACGAGGACGGACCTCTCGTCAAATAAGGTAGCACCATTGGGTGCAGAGGCCGTGTCCGCCTCTCCGTCCACGTCCGTTGTCCGTTTTCTTATCTCAGGCAGACAAAATCCGAACAAATCAAACGTCCGTTTTGGATCGCCGGTTGGAGTTGGCCTGAACACCCTGTGCGCGGTCGGTTTGCTGCTGCAGGTGCCGCATGCTCGAGAAGTCCGTCTCTCGGCACCCAAGAATGAAGACCAGTCCCCACAAAAAGAAAGAAAGAATGAAGACCAGAACAAGCTCTAACAGCAAATAGAAGAGGAAGAGCACAACGGGAAGGGGAAAACCATTTGTTACGATGCGCAGTGACAGACAGATGCAGAAGAAACCTCATCAGTGTTAAACACGTCAAATTCCGCAGCGCATCGCACGGCATCGCACGGCCGGACGACACGGATCCGAAAGCCAGGAGAGAAGAGATACATCCGGTTTCACTCTTGAAGCTGGCTCGCCACCGTGCCAGTTCTTGGCAAAGATTCCAAAGCCAGGAGCCCAGGAGTGCTGTATCCATCCTGTTCGTCCACTAGGCTGCTAGCTAGCGCGGGAAGCCCTCCTCTGTGGAGCACCTGCGGAAGACGCCAGGCTAGCGCGCCACCGTGTCACCTCATCAGATGCCACACCCCTCGCCATCTCATCAAATCCAGAGGGTGCCTCCATGCATGCAGGCGCACTCGTCCACAGAGCCCCTGATTGATCTGAGCTTCCCCTTTATACTCGATTCGAATGCGCCAAGAGAGGTTTCAGACTTCAGACGCAGAATCTATCTATCTGTCCATCTCATCTCGGAAGTCTGAACTACTCACTGCTCCGCCCATCCAAGTCCTGGAGGTCAATGATGGCAGGCAGGCAGGCTGCCGCATTTCCTCCAACTGACACGCACACTGCTCGGTGCTCCGTGCTCAGTATTCCTCCACGGGCGCCTCTTTCGGGCCTCGGAACATGTCTCGCCGGGTTGCCACAACCGGTAGGCCACCACGCCGTGGCAGGGTCACTCGTCCTCTCCTCAGTGGCGATCGAATCATGCTGTCCCTGGCTAGAGCTCCCGGTCCCGGACACTGGATCGATGTCCTCCACGACCAATAGCTCCTTCGCATTCTCTCTGTTTTGTCCCGGTCCTTGGAGATTCCATTATCTGATAGGATATGGTACATTTGAATTAGCTAGCAAGTCTCTTCCAACTTGGCAGTTGATGAGCCCGGGAAAGAAAAAGGTTAACCTTTCTCAAGAGATTCTGCGCGGCTACCTTACCAGACTGTCCCCTCATGTCTGGTAGTACTCCTATCTCCTGCAAGAACACTAGCTCGTAACTTCTTTGATGGCCGAACCTGAATTTACCTGATGAGAGTGGCAGATGTGCTCTTAATCCTCACTTAGTGATCATCCCCTAGTTTTGATTGCTCTCCAGGTGATCCAACATATTTTCTCCTTTCTCAGCTAAACCTTAGCTTACAGTTGATCACTATGGCATGTCCCAAACAGTTCCCTCACTTAGCCGTGGTTCTGGACGTGAGCAGCACGAGCAAAGCTGGTAACAAGACACGGACCTGAGCCCTTTCTATCTCAACAGCGGAGATGCCCTCCAGGCTTTGCAGGTTCCGGTGTCTGGTCCAGGGAGGATATGACAAGAGAATCTGCCGGAGGCACGGACGGTATCACAATAGCCTCTTGGATTGCTGATGATGAACGAGCTTCAGGCTTCAGATGCGCCGTAGCCTTTAAGTCGACGTTCATCGACTCGAGTGTGACATGATCAATATCTCTAGCAGCGGGATTTGCCAGGGAGCAAAGGGTTGGCTCCACCTTGCGACTCATCATCCATCCATATGACTGCACTCGCCTTCGCGTCAAGCACTTCTAGTTGGCAAGACCTGTTTATGACATAGCAGAAACATCAGTTTGTACATCGAATTGTCGACAATTCAACTTTTGCATCAGAAATTATAGTGGGTGTTTGGTTCCAGCATATTGATGGAACAAGCACTACCCACGAAGATTATGCACATGCTATTTTCATCGCGATAAGCAATTATGTAGGCGAAACTAAATCCATTTTGTCCACTAGTAGATTCCTATCAGTTCCGGGTCATGTAGTAAATGTTAGAAACCATCAAATTTAGAAGAATGGAAAGAAAAGGGATAATTTTCACTGAATTTGAGCACACTAATCAAAGGTTCAACTTAGACTTGGTCTTTCTACTGTAATGTTACTACTGTACCAGAAAACAAGAAAAAAGGAGGCCTGCATAACCAGTCCCCTATAAAGTAATGGTTATAGCTCGCACAACCATATTTGTCGGTGGGTAAAAGCAACAGAGGATGGTAAAGGCTGAAAGAATGCAGCAATTTAAAATTTTGAAACATGGGCATTTTATATGTCCAGGAACAATATGTCCCATAAGGATTTATATGTATCTGGTTTACCTTCTTGCACAAGCTGCCTGGATCATATGTTTGCTCAGAGGCCTCTGCTGGAAAACCATACAAATGCACTCTAGGTAAAACACTCAGATCACAAATCTTACATTTGTCGACAGTATGTGTAATGCCATCAACAGAGAACATTGGATATTATATTATACAGCAAACAGAACCAATGATACAATACAATTTTTGTTTGAGAGGGAATACAAATAAATGATACAATATATATGTGTTGTTCAGCACAAGCATGGGTTACTGGAACTTGATAAAAACATAACCAAATATAAGATATACTGCAGTACAATCTACCAAAGTCGTCTAGCTCAAGTCATCAGGAAAAATCTACATTATTACAGGCATAGATGAATGAACTGTATTTTGATAAAATTAATTGTGGTGTACAAATGAATCTGCAGTCCAGCAACAACAGTATCAACGAACTGCTTCAATTACAAAAAAGAATAAAGGATAAAGAATTTCTGTTGCATCATATTCAATCTTCGTATGATTGGTATTTAAGTTGAGAAAGATCGGTAACCTTTATTCCATATATACAACCAAAATAGTGCTAACAGGTGCGGCAAAAGAGTCAGGCGTGAGTTCATAACCATCCTAATTTCAAACAGCACCTGCGAATGTATTCGAACAGTTGAAGCGACTTTCAGGAGATCCACATTGATGTACGTGCAAGATTATACTTGAGAACAGACAAGGCCCCTTATCTAACACCGAGGATGAACTGTACATCTGCAAAGACTGGTGGGACTCCTAAACTCTTTATTCCCTAACTAACTTGTCCCAATTCTGTACCACCACAATGTACCCCAAAGAGGGACTTCCTTTTCTATGACCAAAAGAGGACGTTACACGGCCCAGCACCATGGAAGAACAAACAAAAGAATGGACAGCGAAAGGAAAAGCCTCCCATCTTACTCAGTTAATGGTAGCTAGGCAACAAGTCGTAGTGCATTGATCACCAAGCAGCCTGTCCCAAGCTTCAATAATCCTCACTGGCACTAAGCCCAGATAGCCAGTGATGACATGGCAATAGCCCCGACAAACAAGGCAACGTATGAGCACACTTGCAGCCTCGGATTGCAGCTCATCCTCCGGCTCAGGAAATCAGCAGCAATGAGATCCACTAATGCCATATAGACCAGTATACCAGATGACATTGAATCCAGAATGCCTTCCACCACCAATGCCCTGGGGCTGTTGGCATTGTAGAATGACGCGATCCCCGCCCCCACGGTGATCCCAGCAGGTGTTGTGATAGCAAAGAAGAAAGCCATCAGGAGAGCAGAGAAATTCTTGAACTGCGCCTGCATTTGTTCATACAGAGTGTGTTGAATTGATGCAATTAACATGAAGGGGACATGAGTGCTAACTCCGAGTGAGGAACTGTTAACCATAGAGCAAAAATGAAGTGGACATTAACCTCAGAAATGCAGCCACCCAAGGCAAAACCCTCGAAGAACTGGTGGAAGGAGAGGGCGGCAACAAGAGGTTTAATGGTACATGGGCTTTGCGAAACGCCCAAGGATAGCCCGATGATCACCGAATGAGATACAATCCCCATCTCCAGAATCTTGTTGAGAATACAGAAAATCATTATTCGGTATACTTCACAAATACACTACTGAAAACATCAATGCAAGAGACTACATTTTGTATCTTTGGTCGTCTGTGCAGTTGTACTGACATTTTTCAGATATAACTTAGCAAAGGAAATTTCACTGACCAGAACTCAAACATACAGGACAGGGAGCATCTCCAATAGCTCCTGTAAAAGTGATTTTACCGGGGTGCCCGTATAATTTAGGGGAAGTTGTTTTGTGAGGTCTTTTCTCTGTTCCCGTAAACATCTTCCCCTAAAATCTGTTTTTCTCTTTCTATTTTCCATTAAACAAGCATACAAATGGCACATACATGTACTCCCTCTGTCCAGAAAAGGTAGTCCCTCAAATGGATGTATCTAGCACTAACTTGGTGCTAGATACATTCATTTGAAAGACAAGCTTGGGACAAGTATTTTTCAGACGGAGGGACTATATACTATCATCATAATAATTCAAACAATGTTATTTCTGACACACATACTTGATACTCATTTCAAATTCACAATTTACGAAATATGATTTGAAAGTCAAATTCAAACATAACAAATTCAGTAAATAATCCAAAGTAGATATAAGAAACTGTTCAAACACGGGGATGTACTATGTGTTTACAAAGCTACTGCATAGAACGGTAGTAATAATACTATGATTTTGCGAATTTTAAGTTGTCTGATCTAGTGATCTTTGGGATAATTGGATTAAAAAATGTACTGTATAAAAGATGTCACTTGTGTTTAAGTAGAAGTTTGTGGCCCTAAGAACTGGCAACAACATTAAATTGCCCGTACCTGCGAGACAACCACATGATGAGCTTGGGACGGCCTCTCCTCGCTCCCATGCCCATGGTCATGGCCATGGCCCTGGGCGTTGGCGTGTGCATGGGCGTCGTACACGGCTCCACCATCGCACGCGTCATGGCCATGCGCATGGCTGTGCTGGTGCGCCGCCGCGTGCGCGCGCATGCCCACGATGTGCATGGCGTCCTGCTTCTCATCGTCGCCGCTCATCGCGGCGGCAGCCATCCCTGACAGGGAGCCGTCCTCGAGCAGCGCCGTGGTGTCGTCACGCGCGGCTGTGGCCGCGGCTGCAGCGGCCTCCTCGCCGTGCCTGCGCTCGTAGAAGCGGGTGCCGACGAACTCCATGACGAGCGTGCCCAGCGCGGCGAGCATGGCGATGAAGCCCGGGAAGGGGAACCGGCGCCACGGCATGGCCGGGAGGCACGGGTCGGCGAACTTCTCCTCGGCGTCGTGCATCATGTGCACGAACCCCGTGGCGAGGATGACCCCCGCCGCGAACGCCTTGGCGAGCACGAACATCCCGCCGCCGGAGGACCCGCCCTCGCCGCTGCCGCCGCCGCCCCCGCCGCGCCGCCTCCGGCCGACGAGCGGGATGGCGACGCCGACCGCGCCGGCGATGAGGATGGCGGCGACGGCCACCATCTTGAGCCTGAGCGCGGCCGCCTCGTCGCGGCACTCCTCGTCGTCGCCCGCCCCCTCCTCGCAGCTCGCCGCGGAGACCGACGCTGCCACCGCCGACGACCAAGCGGTGCCCCGCCCCGTCAGAATCACGAGCTCCCACGATGGGTTTAGCAAAAAATAACCATAAATAGCCCCTTAATTAGCCTACGTACCTGCGAATTGGTGCAGGTGGGCGCGGAGGTAGGGGACGTAGTACGACTCCGTCTCCTGCCATTAGAGGAACGGAGAAACCCGAATGATTAACGAATTTCTTCACGCAATTCAGCGCTGTGTAGTAGAACAACGCGGCAGCAGGACAAATAAGCAGGGGATTCTGAACGCCATGGCTGCCGCTGTGATGAAGAAGAAGAAGAAGAGAGGACGGCAGGGGGGGCTCACCTCGAAGAACGCCATGGCCGCCGCGGACAACAATAGAATAACAATCCGATCCTGCTCACTCTCCAGAACAGTCGACGGATTATTCGATCCGATTCGAGGAATGAAATTAAACCCAATTTATCACCGCGCGGCGCGGCTGCTGCATGCGGCGGGGAGCAGACACATGCGATGCGTCGCCACATCGGCGCGCGGGGGCCCCGCCACGGGAGGGGGGTGTCGTCATCCCCGAGCCGCCGCCGTCGGTTGGGGGATCTCACGGGGCCCCGGCGGGCCGGCGCCGCGGGCGGGCCCGGTCGTGCGTGCGTGCGGGAGGGTCCCATGGGCCCAGCGGTCAGTGGGACGCCGCGGAGGGGGGCCGGTCAGGCGTGCGGGGTGGCGGGCGTGGGGGCCGTTATCGGTGGCTCGCGTGGGCCGGCGTTTCGTTACGGGGGACGCGGGCAAGTGGACGTGGAGGTACAACGATGTCGACACTATGGCGCCCGCGCGCGCCCGTGCCGCCGGGCGGAAGGTCGTTGTGGGCGGCATGATCTACGCCCGGATTGCCAACTGCGATCCCGCCTTGGCTCTACACGCATTGTCTACGAATCTCACAAACAATAATCTACTAGCTCTTTCCGACGAAAGGTACACTTTCGCCCAGTTTTTAATACTTCCTCCGTCTCATAACGTAAGATGTTTTTTAACACTACACTAATGTCAAAAAAATATCTTACATTATGAGACGGAGGAAGTATTTATTATACGTGAAGCCTTTCGGGAATTCCCAGCAAAGTCTCAAGCTCCGCTAGTTCTCGGCGGTCCCACTTGTATGATATTCTGCAATACACCACACTACAGAGCCTCAAGAGGAGGAGTACGCATATGCAGCTGACATAAGCTCTCATGAAAATTAGTAGTACTAAATCAACGACAAATAAATATACATGCTACTCATCTGACCTTCTTTTCCAACTCTTTTTTTTTGCAAGAAAACTTTTGATTTATTCATCAACTGTCAAGGTAGTACAAAGAACACTAGAAGTAAAATTTACATCCAGGTCCACAGACCACCTAGCGACGACTACAAGCACTGAAGCGAGCCGAAGACGCGTCGCTGTCATCGCCCCTCCCTCGTTGAAGCGGAGCAAACATTATTGTAGTAGACAATCGGAAAGTCGTCGTGCTAAGGCCCCATAGGACCAGCGCACCAGAACAGCAACCGCCGCCGATGAAGAGAAGTATAGACCGAAAGGATCCAACCTGCAGACACACAGAAGTAGACTTTCAACTCTTGATGAGGATTAGATCACACTTCATCGTTGAATCACACAAAGTGATGGGTCATATATGCCTAGATTAATTTAGTGCTTTAGAGGGAGAATATTTGATGCACCGGCTGCTTGTAGAGCAAACAATGAACCAAGCCTAGTTGATACTTTTATAAGTTCTTTTCCCGTGAAATAATAAGACACACTCTCTCTCCCTTTCGGTATATGTCAAGTCGTCGGTGATTTTTCCCCGTGGGAGTTATGCGGGCCGCAACGCCATTGAAATGAAAGAAACCATAGTAGAATCAGGGAGAAGAAGCCGTTGAAACTTTAATGGCGCCACAATGGTAGAGTTTGAGTGCCCTCCAAAACACCCCCCATAACCTACGAATATGGTTGAACCCCTCTTTTTGGAGTATCTTTCAAACATTATGAAATGTGCAGGGATACGACTCTATTGGAGTGTCTTTTGCCTCCAGAGTCTCCATATTAGCGGTTATTATAGAGGGAGGGACATATCACGACTCTGGTACATTTTCATCGAACTGCAGATACAACTACATTCGAACCTTCAAATATTCTAAGAGGTACTTAATCACTCCAATCTATCACAAGTAGAAAAATGGCCATTTGTCCCGGTTCATAAGGCCCATCTGTCCTGATTGGGGAACCGGGACTAAAGGGTCGTTACTAATGCCCTAGGCCTTTAGTCCCGATTCTTATACTAACCGGGACAGATGGGCTTCTACGTGACCGCTCCGGCGAGCCCAGGCACGAGGGCCTTTGGTCCCGGTTGGTAGCATCAATCGGGACCAATAAGCTTCCACGTGTCAGCATTTCAGGGGCTGATTTTTTTTTTGAAAGAAGGTGGTTTAGGAGTTTTGGGGATTAATTTAGGTTGGTATAGGTAGTTAATAGAGAGATGTGTCCTCTCTTATCTCCGTTCTACTGCTACTGCTATGCCTAAACATGACTTAGATTGAAGTGAGGCAACATGTGGTGCATGTCAAAAGTAATACTAATCCTAACTTGATCAAGTTTGGATTGTACTACTTTCGACATGCACCACATGCATGTTGCCTTCACTTCAAATCCATGTTCATTTCAACCGCTGATATATAATAACTCTTCATGCTCGCATCATGCATCATCATATATAATAATAAGTCTACTAATCATCATCATACAACTTCTACTCGTTATTAATAACAAGTCATACGATCATCATCCTCATAGTCATCGAACCAACCCTACTTAATTGTTATTAGCACATGATCATCAGTATTAGGTAGGACCTAAATACCCTCTTTAAGGTAAAATAGCATAAAACAATATAGACCCTGACTCTTCATTATGGAGAATGGAGATCATCATGTCTCCAATTCTTACGCTTCGCTTCCTTTTGCTTCCAAGAACCTCCTTACGATTGTCCATGCATTTTTTCCATCTTTTGATTTGCATATCTCCATTCCTTTTAGAAATCTAGTGTGGACAGTTGAGATTCGTAGGATGACCTGGCTGTATGTTCAAAACATTAAGACTACCTTTCTGATACATCAAATGAGTCACACAATTCTCTCGGATTATTTGTTGAAAATATAGTAATAACTTCATAGTTAGCAATGATGTACTAGTTTTAGAAGTATGCAAAAGATGCATGGTCGTAATAGTAAAAAATCTTACCAGGGTATCTCCATGGTAGTTACCGTAGTTCACACATGCACTAGTGGCACGTATTGACCATAATGTTGAGGAGTTTGATTGTAGATATTGTAATTCTCGATGTCAGTACAAAATCCGACCAGATGATTTTTCTCCTTGTAAGTTAATTCGGAGCCATCGGTGTAGTGGGTTTTGTCTACCATCTCCCGCACATTCTTTGAAGAATGAAAATAAGCTGTCAATGGAAATAAGATGTCAACTATTTTGAAATAAACAATATAAATTAGCTAATAACTATGTTTGAGAAACTCACATAGTGGTAGAATTGGAGGCGTATCAACAAGGACCCAAATGTCCATATTGTCTTGCTCGATTTCAGGATCACCAAGATCCATAGTGACAAGCATACCCTCATCAAAACCATACATCTTGCAAAGTGTTTTCCATTTTTGCAACCAAAATGGGTTACGCTCTCAGAATTGTACAACTTTACTTCAAAATCCACATCATGATGAGTCCTTAGGTGAATTTTCTTTATTTTGAAACTTTCATGTTCTTCAAAACCCATCCTCTCCAAGACATAGCGCCTTGCATGGCATGGGATAAGCTACTCGAATTGTAAAAAATGAAAATTACACGTTGAAATAGTTGTAGTCATGCTTAATTACGAAAAAACACGTGTCGTCGTTGCGTACCGTTTCAACATCGAAGGTCTCCTCGAGCTTAATGCTGAAGCACCGATCATCGTCCAGGTGAGGCCTGTCGCACAGACCTCGATCGTCGTGGCACCAGCTGCACTCCTCCGGGAGACTTTCGTCGTCTCATGACGATATTTCCTACGTTCATAATTCAAAGATATAACTTGTACAATTAAATATATGTACTACAAAAACTAAATTAGATCATTATTATTCATCACGGGTTGACTATCGGTCTGTCGAGTCTTTTCTTGAAAACTCTCAGCTCACATGGTGTATATATTCGACTCTCGGTGATGGTCGCTCCTCACTTTGTCCCCGAGTGCATTACACCAAAATGTCTAGCACACGGGAACGAAGGAGAAGCGACCCCCACGACAACAGTCGGGATTCTTCTTCCTCTTATATATATATGGTGGAACTCTCCCTCACTGATTCCTCTCTGACATTTGTGACCGTCGGTGATGGTCGTTACTCCTTCCCCTAGTGCATAACAAAGGTCTAGCACCCGGAGAAGAAGGAGAAACGACCCCCACGACAACAGTCGGGATTCTTCGTCCTCTCGTATATATATGGTGGAACTCTCCCTCACTGATTCCTCTCTGACATTTGCGACCGTCGGTGATGGTCGTTACTCCTTCCCCTGGTGCATAACAAAGGTCTAGCACCCGGAGAAGAAGGAGAAACGACCCCCACGGCAACAGTCGGGCTTCTTCGTCCTCTCATACATGGTGGAGACTCGACAGACTTAAAGTCAACCCGAAATATTGTTTAATTATCTTTCTAAAAAAGGATTTGGTTGGTCTCACCTCGAGGTCGGAGGGGTCGGTGACGGGGACGACGGCGGGGATGATGGAGGGGGGCTCCTAGATTTCTGCGAAAACAAAAACCCTATAAGCTATCAACTAATCATATGCATACGCCTTGCATAGTGCTCTCCAATTTTAGCATTCAAAGTAGGAGTAGTTTTCCAATTTGAGCATTCAATAAGCAAAATCAAATCGCAAAATAAAGTAGTATTCAAATTAGGATGCATTCAATTATAAGCAAAACTACATCATCTCTTGCATCCGTACATCGTCGAATATTATCACTAATACACCTCGAATACTATCATACATATAACATCGCTAGTACAGCTAGAACCGTAGCGCCCGACGGGTATCGGCGCGGGCGGTGGACACCCAAAGAGAAGGAACCATCACAGGATCGCTCCAGTGAGATCCCCGAAGAACCTGCCAGGTATTGTCGAACCTTCCCTCCAACGCAACCATGTAGCGACGGACGTGCTCGTCCTCCTCGCTGACACGGTGACGTACCACCTCCGCGGTGTCCGGAAGCCTCGGCACCGTCACTGGCCCACGCGACCGCCACCAAACAAGGATCGGGTCAATGACGGGCTGGCTCCTCACCAACCTACGCCCCCGGAAGGTAGCACGTCCCAAAACCATCCCGGCGGAGCCCAGTCCCGGACATGGCCCCTCTGATCAAGCCGGCCTCCTCCGCTGAGTCGACGACGAGGATGCGGGATAGGCATCATCGACGTCGATGCGGGAATAATTGCTTCAACTAAAAAAATAAAATAGTTCTATTAATTTTCTTGCTAAAAATAAACTACTTCTATAGTAAAATAAACTAGTTTTATTAAATCAAGTAGTTCAACTACTAAGCACTTACTATAAATAGAATAAAGTAGTACTTACTAAAAATAAACTACTTCTATATATAGTAAAATAAAGTAGTTTATTAAATCAACTAGTTCAACTACTAATTAATTAAGCACTTACTATAAATAAAGTAGTTTTATTAAATCAACTAGTTCAACTACTAATTAAGCATTTACTATAAATAAACTAGTTTAACTAGTTCAACTACTAATTAACCACCTCCGCGGTGTTCGGAAGAAGAAAAAAAAGAGGAGAAGAAGAAAGGATTAATAGAGGAGGAGATCGAAGAAAAAAAGAACAAAAAAAGAGGAGAAGAAGAAAAAAATAGAATATACTATATTCTATTTTTTCTTCTTCTCCTCTATTCCTTTATTCTTCTCCTCTTTTTTCCTCTTCTTCCTCTCCTCTTCTTCTCCTTCTTCTTCTCCTTCTTCCTCTCCTGCTTCTTTTTCTTCTTCTTCTTATTCCTTCTTTCCTTCTTCATCTTTTCTTCCTTTTCCTTATTTTACTTTTTCCTCTACACTAACCTAAAATGCACTAAACTAAAATCGATATCTACTAACAATCTAAATAAAAAATTAATACATGTATGAAAAAAAGGGGCTCACATCGGGGGCGGCCGGTGAGGGCGACGGCGGCGGGGGGCGGAGGGCGACGACAATGGCGACGGGGGGCGGAGGGCGATGACGGGGGCGGCGGAGGGCGACGGCGGGGGGCGGAGGGCGACGGCGGGGGTGGCGGGCGACGGCGGGGGCGGCAGAGGGCGACGGCGGCGGGGAGCGGAGGGCGACGACGACGGCGACGGGGGGCGGCTCGGGGGCGGCGGAGGGTGACGGCGACGGGGGGCGGCGGAGGGCGGGGCCAACTCGTTGTGAAATTTTCACAAGCCCAGCTTATATACCCAGAGCATTGGTTCCGGTTCGTGGCAACAACCGGGACCAATGCCCCCCTTTAGTCCCGGTTGGTGCCACGAACCGAGACCAAAGATCAGTTTTCGGCAGCCCAAAAGGCGGGAAGCAGCGGCCTTTGGTCCCGGTTGGTGGCACCAACCGGTACCAAAGGGGGACATTCATACCGGTTGGTGCCACGAACCGGTTCCAATGCCCCCCTTTAGTCCCGGTTGGTGGCACCAACCGGGACCAAAGGCCTCGTTCTGCCTGTGCCCAAATGTTTAGTCCCACCTCGCTAGCTGAGAGGGGCGCGCAGTGGTTTATAAGCCCCACTACCGCACCCCTCTCGAGCTCCTCTCCATTGCAGGCTTTCTAGGCCTAATTGTCACTGGTATGCCTGATGGGCCTACAGGGCCTTCTGTGGGCCTGAATCCTGGCCCATGGATGGGTTTCTAGTCGTATTCAGGCATTGAGGCCCAGCAGGTGGCATACTTTTTATTTTTTCCCTGTTTTTTTGTTTTCTTTTTTGCTTTATTTATTTTGTTTTGTTTCTATTTACAACAAAAACGTATTTATTTTATTTTATTTCTAATTACTTACTTATTATGTAATTTTGCTATTAAAGTTTCTAACAAAAAAAGTTCTTTATGAAAATTCTTTTTGCTTTTAATGATTTTGAACAGAAAATACTGTGATAATTTTAGTTTCATAAATTTTATTTATGTTATTAAAGTTTATTTTATTTTATTTTGTTTGTACTTATATATTTTATTAAAGTTTATATTATTTTGTTTCTAATTACTTATTTAATTTATTTTATGATAATTCTTTTTGCTATTAAAGTTTGTAACAAAAAAGTTCTTTATGAAAAATCTGTGAACTCCTGACTTTTTGTGTGTTCAAAATGCACAATTGAGCTATAAGCCACATCATCAATAAAACTCTTTTTGCTTTTAATGTTTTGTACAGAAAATACTGTGATAATTTTAGTTGCATAAATTTTATATAATTTTAGTTTCAATAATACTAGAGGTTTATAAAATGCAACATTCAAAGCATTTCAACAAAACATTCAAAGCATTTCAACAAAACGGACAATCTGTTTTGAGATATCAGGTTTCATATGGAAACTCGTCTGTTACAACATGCATTTTAAATGAACTAGGAAGGTTGAAAGTTGGCATGGTATCATCATAATAGTTGTGGAGAGAAAGTCTTCACTTTTTCTTCGCTTGTGTGCTTTGCTTATTGCGCCCTAACCATGGATAATCTTCATCGTTTATCAGGATGCTTGAGTCAGCCTTGACTTTGAAGGGAGGAATTTCATGAAACTTTTCATACTCTTCGGACATGTCTGTCTTGCCCTCCACTCCCACGATGTCCCTTTTTCCTGAAAGAACTATGTGGCGCTTTGGCTCATCGTATGATGTATTCGCTTCCTTATCTTTTCTTTTTCTCGGTTTGGTAGACATGTTCTTCACATAGATAACCTGTGCCACATCATTGGCTAGGATGAATGGTTCGTCAGTGTACCCAAGATTGTTCAGATCCACTGTTGTCATTCCGTACTGTGGGTATACCTGTACCCCGCCTCCTGACAAATTGACCCATTTGCACTTAAAGAAAGGGACCTTAAAATCATGTCCGTAGTCAAGTTCCCATATGTCCACTATGTACCATAATATGTGTCCTTTCCCCTCTTGGTTGCTGCATCAAAGCGAACACCGCTGTTTTGGTTGGTGCTCTTTTGATCTTGGGCGATCGTGTAAAATGTATTCCCATTTATCTCGTATCCTTTGTAAGTCAATACAATTGAAGATGGTCCCCTGGACAACGAGTACAGCTCATCACAATAAGTGTTGTCACCTCTGAGACGTGTTTCCAACCAACTGCTGAAAGTCATAATGTGTTCATATGTAATCCAGTCATCACACTGCTCCAGGTGTTTGGAGCGCAGACTGTTCTTGTGTTCATCGACATACGGGGTCACCAAGGTAGAGTTCTGTAAAACTGTGTAGTGTGCTTGAGACCAAGAATGCCCGTCCCTACATATTATTGAGTCCGCTCCTAGCGTGCCTTTTCCAGTCAGTCTCCCATCATACCGCGATTTAGGAAGACCTATCTTCTTAAGGCCAGGAATGAAGTCAACACAAAAACCCAATGACATCCTCTGTTTGATGGCCCATGGAGATTCTTCCTTCTGGCCTAGCACAGTTACGGACATATTTCTTTAGGACTCCCATGAACCTCTCAAAAGGGAACATATTGTGTAGAAATACGGAGCCCAGAATGGCAATCTCGTCGACTAGATGAACTAGGACGTGCGTCATGACATTGAAGAAGGATGGTGGGAACACCAGCTCGAAACTGACAAGACATTGTACCACATCACTCCTTAGCCTTGGTATGATTTCTAGATCGATCACCTTCTGAGAGATTGCATTGAGGAATGCACATAGCTTCACAATGGCTAATCGGACGTTTTCCGGTAGAAGCCCCCTCAATGAAATCGGAAGCAGTTGCGTCATAATCACGTGGCAGTCATGAGACTTTAGGTTCTGGAACTTTTTCTCTGGAATATTTATTATTCCCTTTATATTCGACGAGAAGCCAGTCGGGACCTTCATACTGAGTAGACATTCAAAAAAGATTTCCTTCTCTTCTTTGTTAAGAACGTACCTGGCAGGACCTTCATACTGCTTTGGAGGCATGCCGTCTTTTTCGTGCAAACGTTGCAGGTCCTCCCATGCCTCAGGTGTATCTTTTGTCTTCCCATACACGCCCAAGAAGCCTAACGGGTTCACGCAAAGATTCTTCGTCACGTGCATCACGTCGATTGAAGAGCGTACCTCTAGCTCTTTTCAGTAGGGTAGGTCCCAAAATATAGATTTCTTCTTCCACATGGGTGCGCGTCCCTCAGTGTCATTCAGAACAGCTAGTCCGCCGGGACCCTTTCCAAATATTACGTGTAAATCAGAGACCATATCAAGTACGTGATCACCGGTACGCATGGCGGGCTTCTTCCGGTGATCTGCCTCGCCTTTGAAATGCTTGCCTTTCTTTTGACATTGATGGTTGGTCGGGAGAAATTGACGATGGCCCAGGTACACATTCTTCCTGCATCTGTCCAGGTATATACTTTCGGTGTCAGCTAAACAGTGCGTGCATGCATGGTATCCCTTGTTTTCCTGTCCTGAAAGGTTACTAAGAGTGGGTTAATCGTTGATGGTTACAAACAGCAACGCATACAGGTTAAATTCTACCTTTTTGTGCTCATCCCACGCACGTACACCGTTTACATTCCACAGCTGTAAAAGTTCTTCAACTAATGGCCTTAGGTACACATCAATGTCGTTGCCGGGTTGCTTAGGGCCTTGGATGAGGATTGGCATCATAATGAACTTCCGCTTCATGCACATCCAAGGAGGAAGGTTATACATACATAGAGTCACGGGCCAGGTGTTGTGATTGATGCTCTGCTCCCCGAAAGGATTAATGCCATCCGCGCTTAGACCAAACCATACGTTCCTTGGGTCACCTGCAAACTGAGCCCAGTACTTTCTCTCGATTTTTCTCCACTGTGACCCGTCAGCGGGTGCTCTCAACTTCCCGTCTTTCTTACGATCCTCACTGTGCCATCGCATCAGCTTGGCATGCTCTTCGTTTCTGAATAGTCGTTTCAACTGTGGTATTATAGGAGCATACCACATCACCTTCGCAGGAACCCTCTTCCTGCGGGGCTCGCCCTCAACATGACTAGGGTCATCTCGTATGATCTTATACCGCAATGCACCGCATATCGGGCATGCGTTCAAATCCTTGTACGCACCACGGTAGAGGATGCAGTCATTAGGGCATGCATGTATCTTATCCACCTCCAATCCTAGAGGGCATACGGCCTTCTTTGTTGCGTACGTACTGTTGAGAAATTCGTTATCCTTTGGAAGCTTCTTCTTCAATATTTTCAGTAGCTTCTCAAATTCTTTGTCAGGCACAGCATTCTCTGCCTTCCACTGCAGCAATTCCAGTACGGTACCGAGCTTTGTGTTGCCATCTTCGCAATTGGGGTACAACCCTTTTTTGTGATCCTCTAACATGCGATCGAACTTCAGCTTCTCCTTTTCACTTTCGCACTTTTCCCTTGCATCAACAATGACCCGACGGAGATCATCATCGGGCACATCATCTGGTTCCTCTTGATCTTCAGCTTCCTCTTGATCTTCGGCTTCCCCCGTTGCAGCATCACTGTATTCAGGGGGCACATAGTTGTCATCGTCCTCTTCTTCTTTGTTGTCTTTCATCATAACTCCTATTTCTCCGTGCTTCGTCTAAACATTATAGTGTGGCATGAAACCCTTATAAAGCAGGTGGGTGTGAAGGATTTTCTTGTCAGAGTAAGACCTCGTATTCCCACAATCAGGGCATGGACAACACATAAAACCATTCTGCTTTTTTGCCTCAGCCACTTCGAGAAATTTACGCACGCCCTTAATGTACTCGGAGGTGTGCCTGTCACCGTACATCCATTGCCGGTTCATCTGTGTGCATTATATATAATTATGTGTGTCAAAGGTAAGAAAATTAGACAAGTATCTATCTAAAGTAAGATTTTTTCAGAAAGAAGATAAGAACAAGAGGCTCACCATGGTGGTGCCAGCGACGAGATCGGCGCGGGCGATCGACAGCGGTGAAGACGAGGACGGGGCATGACAGACCGCTAAACCTAGACAAATCTCGGAAAAAATGGAGCTCGGAGGTCGAGCTTCGAGAGGAGAAAGCTTAACTAGTGTGGCTCGGGCATTTCGTCGAACACCTCACATGCATAAGAGGTGAGCTAGATCACCCAAATGTCCTTCCTCGCCGGCCAGCAAAAAACAGAGCACTGTGGAGTGCTCTGCTCGCCGGTGATCGGGTATATATAGGCAACTCATTTGTCCCGGTTCTTGGCTGGAACCGAGACTAAAGCCCAGCCTTATTGTTGGAAATATGCCCTAGAGGCAATAATAAATTGGTTATTATTATATTTCCTTGTTCATGATAATCGTTTATTATCCATGCTAGAATTGTATTGATAGGAAACTCAGATACATGTGTGGATACATAGACAACACCATGTCCCTAGTAAGCCTCTAGTTGACTAGCTCGTTGATCAATAGATGGTTACAGTTTCCTGACCATGGACATTGGATGTCGTTGATAACGGGATCACATCATTAGGAGAATGATGTGATGGACAAGACCCAATCCTAAGCCTAGCACAAAGATCGTGTAGTTCATATGCTAAAGCTTTTCTAATGTCAAGTATCATTTCCTTAGACCATGAGATTGTGCAACTCCCGGATACCGTAGGAGTGCTTTGGGTGTGCCAAATGTCACAACGTAACTAGGTGGCTATAAAGGTACACTACAGGTATCTCCGAAAGTGTCTGTTGGGTTGGCACGAATCGAGACTGGGATTTGTCACTCCGTGTAAACGGAGAGGTATCTCTGGGCCCACTCGGTAGGACATCATCACAATGTGCACAATGTGATCAAGGAGTTGATCACGGGATGATGTGTTACGGAACGAGTAAAGAGACTTGCCGGTGACAAGATTGAACAAGGTATTGGGATACCGACGATCAAATCTCGGGCAAGTATCGTACCGCTAGACAAAGGGAATTGTATACGGGATTGATTAAGTCCTTGACATCGTGGTTCATCTGATGAGATCATCGTGGAGCATGTGGGAGCCAACATGGGTATCCAGATCCCGCTGTTGGTTATTGACCGGAGAGTTGTCTCGGCCATGTCTGCATGACTCACGAACCCGTAGGGTCTACACACTTAAGGTTCGATGACGCTAGGGTTATAGGGAAAGTATGTACGCGGTTACCGAATGTTGTTCGGAGTCCCGGATGAGATCCCGGACGTCACGAGGAGTTCCGGAATGGTCCGGAGGTAAAGATTAATATATAGGAAGTATGGTTTTGGCCACCGGAAGTGTTCCGGGCATCACCGGTAGTGTACCGGGACCACCGGAGGGGTCCGGGAGTCCACCAGGTGGGGCCACCAGCCCCGGAGGCCTACATGGGCCAATAGTGGGAAGGGACCAGCCCCTAGGTGGGCTGGGGCGCCTCCCACCAAGGCCCAAGGCGTCCTCAAGAGGAGAGGGGGCAAACCCTAGGCGCAGATGGGCCCTAAGGCCCACCCTAGGTGCGCCCCCCTCTCTCTCCCCCTTGGCCGCCTCCCAGATGGGATCTGGGGGCTGCCGCCACCCCTAGGGAGGGAACCATAGGTGGGGGCGCAGCCCCTCCCCTCCCCCTATATATACTTGAGGTTTGGGGCTGCCCAAGACATGTGATTTGCTCTCCCTGTTGGCGCAGCCCTACCTCTCTCCCTCCTCCTCTCCCGTGGTGCTTGGCGAAGCCCTGCAGGATTCCCGCGCTCCTCCACCACCACCACGCCGTCGTGCTGCTGCTGGATGGAGTCTTCCCCAACCTCTCCTTCTCCCCTCGCTGGATCAAGGCGTAGGAGACGTCACCGGGCTGTACGTGTGTTGAACACGGAGGTGCCGTCCGTTCGGCACTAGGATCATCGGTGATTTGGATCACGACGAGTACGACTCCATCAACCCCGTTCACTTGAACGCTTCCGCTTAGCGATCTACAAGGGTATGTAGATGCACTCTCCTTCCCCTCGTTGCTAGATTACTCCATAGATTGATCTTGGTGATGCGTAGAAAATTTTGAATTTCTGCTACGATCCCCAACAGTGGCATCATGAGCTAGGTCTATGCGTAGTTACTATGCACGAGTAGAACACAAAGTAGTTGTGGGCGTCGATATTGTCAATTATCTTGCCGTTACTAGTCTTATCTTGATTCGGCGGCATTGTGGGATGAAGCGGCCCGGACCAACCTTACACGTACGCTTACGTGAGACCGGTTCCACCGACTGTCATGCACTAGTTGCATAAGGTGGCTAGCGGGTGTCTGTCTCTCCCACTTTAGTCGGATCGGATTTGATGAACAGGGTCCTTATGAAGGGTAAATAGAAATTGGCAATTCATGTTGTGGTTTTAGCGTAGGTAAGAAACGTTCTTGCTAGAAACCTATAGCAGCCACGTAAAAAACTTGCAACAACAATTAGAGGACGTCTAACTTGTTTTTGCAGCAAGTGTTTTGTGATGTGATATGGCCAAAGGATGTGATGAATGATATATGTGATGTATGAGATGATCATGTTCTTGTAATAGGAATCACGACTTGCATGTCGATGAGTATGACAACCGGCAGGAGCCATAGGAGTTGTCTTTATTTATTTATGACCTGCGTGTCAACATAAACGTCATGTAATTACTTTACTTTATTGCTAAAGCGTTAGCCATAGTAGTAGAAGTAATAGATGACGAGACAACTTCAAGAAGACACGATGATGGAGATCATGATGATGGAGATCATGGTGTCATGCCGGTGACAACGATGATCATGGAGCCCCGAAGATGGAGATCGAGAGGAGCAAAATGATATTGGCCATATCATGTCACTATTTGATTGCATGTGATGTTTATCATGTTTTACATCTTATTTGCTTAGAACGACGGTGGCTTAAATAAGATGATCCCTCACTAAAATTTCAAGAAAGGTGTTCCCCCTAACTGTGCACCGTTGCGAAGGTTCGTTGTTTCGAAGCACCACGTGATGATCGGGTGTGATAGATTCTAACGTTCGAATACAACGGGTGTAAGCCAGATTTACACAGCAAAAACACTTAGGTTGACTTGACGAGCCTAGCATGTACAGACATGGCCTCGGAACACGGAAGACCGAAAGGTCGAGCATGAGTCGTATAGAAGATACGATCAACATGAAGATGTTCACCGATGTTGACTAGTCCGTCTCACGTGATGATCGGACACGACCTAGTTGACTCGGATCATGTTTCACTTAGATGACTAGAGGGATGTCTATCTGAGTGGGAGTTCATTAAATGAACTCAATTATCATGAACATAGTCTAAATTGTCTTTGCAAATATGTTGTAGATAGATAGCTCACGTTGTCGTGCTGCTGCTGGATGGAGTCTTCCCCAACCTCTCCTTCTCCCCTTGCTGGATCAAGGCGTAGGAGACGTCACCGGGCTGTACGTGTGTTGAACACGGAGGTGCCGTCCGTTCGGCACTAGGATCATCGGTCATTTGGATCACGACGAGTACGACTCCATCAACCCCGTTCACTTGAACGCTTCCGCTTAGCGATCTACAAGGGTATGTAGATGCACTCTCCTTCCCCTCGTTCCTAGATTACTCCATAGATTGATCTTGGTGATGCGTAGAAAATTTTGAATTTCTGCTACGATCCCCAACACTTATGTCCCGGTTTGAGCCAAGAACCGGGACCTATGTTTGTGGGCCAGGAGTGAGGCCCATTGGTCCCGGTTCGTGCCAAGAACCGGGACAAATGGGCCCAGACGAACCGGGACCAATGCCCACGAGGCCCCGGCCGGCCCCCTGGGCTCACGAACTGGGACGAATGCATCCATTGGTCCCGGTTCGTGACAGAACCGGGACTAATGGGCTGGCCAAGCCCGAACGAAAGCCCATTTTTCTACTAGTGTATGTTTCCACAAAATAGTGACATGGCAACTAACAAAACATAGCGAGTAAATATGCATTATTTCTACGCCTGCAATTTCATATATATGTGGCACCCTTCCACTTGAGGTGGTCAATATGTGGAACTCATCTAGCTATGACAAAGTGGACATTGTTGCTATTTGCCATGAAATCAAGGAGCTAAGTGTGTTTTTTCCAGCTTTCTGGTATCTTATGTTGAGCCTGAAGCTAATGAAGCTGCTCATAGGTGTGGTAAGCACGCTAGTGAGTCTAGGAGGAGGTACCTTTGGATTAACTCTATTCCATCTTCCGAACATAATTGTATGAAGCAACCTTGTACCTCTACTGAGTAATATATAAAGCTCTTTTTTTAAATCTCTTTGAGATACAAAAAATAATGGAGCGAACATGCAGGGTGCAATAATATGTGGCCTAACACTTAATTAGATCCTAAGTAATAGTGAAATTTAAGACAGGCCAAACAAGCTGAAAAGTATGGAGGAGGCCCAACATAATCTACAGTGTCACAAAATTTCAGGTCCACATTTGAAACATAACTCAAAAGAAAAGGACAAAAAATATCAATAGTGATAGTGGCTTTGAAAGATATTAGATATAAGAGTATATTTCAGGTCCAAGGTTTTTTTCCTTTAGATTTTCCAGAACATCTAAATATGTCAATGGGATGAGTTTAACACGCGTTATTCAAATACTAATTTGCACCAGAGACTACTTAGTGTTGAATTCATGTAGTTTGTATCTCAACCTATGCTATCAATCTATGACATGGAGTACTAGATACAAGACTAAGTCCAAGTTTTTTCTTTCCTTCCGTTCTTTTCAAAACATTTAAATATGTCAATTGGGACCAACTGCACCAGGTGCACTACAAGTTTGGGTATACCAAAATATTCGCCAATAATTTAATGAATATCGAGGGAGTCACCTGGAGCATCTAAATATGTTGAGGACAGTGTTTCGGTGCACAAGAGCATATGTTCCCGCAGATGAAAAACAAAATCGAGAAAAAAATGCAAAAATAATAATAAATGATATATATTTTTCTTGGCACCAAAGATGAACAAGTTTTCTAGGTGTGTGCAAAATTTCATGGAAATACGACATTAGAGGAACTCTGGACAAAAAAATACAAAAATAGGAGTTTTGAGAAATGCTCAACTTGGAGCATTGATTTTGTTTTTTCTTCCCCGAACTTTCCCGGTACAATGTCATATTCTCATGAATATTTGCACTTTCATCTTTGATGTACAAAAAAGAATTAGATTCTTTTTATTTGCTTGCTATTTTGCTTGAATTTACTGGTCACCCAGAAGCATATGAGTTCGTCGGCTATGGATTTTCGGAGTCATCTTATGCTTCTATTTTTACTTATATTTTGACTGAATGACGTTGTTGATATTTACCTTAAGCTATCTTTGTTATTCTTAGCCCAAAGTCAATGGAGGGACATAGTGTCGTAGGTAGGATTTCTGGTCAAGGTGGTCCAACTGATATTCAAATAATATATACAACACAACACAACATATTAGAAGAGGCGGAGCTATGCCTTAACCTGACAGGACCACTATGTGTGTGTGGGGGGGGGGGTAGCCTTTGGCCCCCTCCCCTCCCACCTCAAACACATGGTACTATAGAATTTATCAAAAGAACATATGAATAAGTTTAATTTTGCAACAATCTAACTGAGGGAGTCCTGGATTAGGGGGTGTCCGGATGGCCGGACTATACCTTCAGCCGGACTCCCGGACTATGAAGATACAAGATTGAAGACTCCGTCCCGTGTCCGAAAGGGACTTTCCTTGGCGTGGAAGGCAAGCTTGGCGATACGGATGTTCAAATCTCCTACCATTGTAACCGACTCTATGTAACCCTAACCCTCTCCGGTGTCTATATAAACCGGAGGGTTTTAGTCCGTAGGACATACATACACATCAACAATCATACCATAGGCTAGCTTCTAGGGTTTAGCCTCTCCGATCTCGTGGTAGATCTACTCTTGTACTACCCATATCATCAATATTAATCAAGCAGGACGTAGGGTTTTACCTCCATCGAGAGGGCCCGAACCTGGGTAAAACTTCGTGTCCCTTGCCTCCTGTTACCATCCGGCCTATACGCACAGTTTGGGACCCCCTACCCGAGATCCGCCGGTTTTGACAATGACATTGGTGCTTTCATTGAGAGTTCCTCTGTGTCGTCGCCGTCAGGAAGGATGCCTCGCCCCATCTTTAAAGACGGCACCATTGCTAAGGGAGCTTTGGCTGTCGGCCAAACCCTCTGGCTAGGTGGCTTTCTTATGACCACCTGTTCGGCTTCTGTGCCGACGATGACCTCTCGAGCCATCGAAAACAATCTTCATGTCAACTCGGAACTTGCCGAGTAGTTAGATCCAATAGAGCTTTCCTCCATAAACGAGCTCTTGGATCGCTTCGCCGCCCTGGGAGTCGCTACGGATTACGACCAGATTGGGCCTAAAACCGATATGAGAGAGAGATTAACTCTCCCCAAGCCACCCATCACGTTGTCGTGATAGAGGGACAATGTGGCGACCCTTCATCTATCTTAAGGACTCGCTACGTCTGAATTCCTGATCCCTCCAAGCCGGATGTCCGCGGAGGGGAGGATATCACTCAAGACCTGAACCTAGAATCAGGCGACGGACTGGATTCATTGGACGACATCCAGGAATCCAAATTTTCGAGTTCGGAAATTCCTCGACCTCTGAGTCTCAGAGGGGGTAAGGCTTCGGATTTAATTTCACCCACCCACCCGAACATTAGCACTCTATCCCAAATCAGACAAGAGCCCAAAGAAACAGTACATCATTACTGGGCCAGATTCCTCCTAGTTATGAACAGGATAAAGGGTTGCCGCGAGGAAGACGCAATTTCATTCTTCTGCAATAATTGCACGGACAAGGGAATACTCAACGCCATAAGTCGCCGTGATATTACACGCTTCGCTGACTTAGCATCCATAGTACGAAAGTACTGTGCGATGGAAAGCGCCCGGAAAACTGAAACAAAATTTTGGGACAATCCGGCCCTTAAGGCAAGCCCAGTCTGAAATAAAAGGGTCATCATCGCCAGACACCCGGGTCAAACACCAAAAGGCAAAAACCCTCTACAGGGCATGGAACCGTACTGGAAGGATGGCTTAATGGACCCTGTAAAATTCATAGTACAGAGGACGCCGCACCAACTCACAGCCTTAGAGCATGTTGGATACTCCGACAGGTGGCCAAAATTGGTGAAAACCTCCTAATTCCGGAGGCCACAGAAAGCCACGCCAGAGACACCAATACGGTATTAACAGTCTTCGAGACCTTCGCATCAAATAATATGCGAAAAAGGACACTCCGCAGCCTCGCCGAAGTCTACCAAGTAGCAACAATAAACCCATGGAGTGACACGGCCATCACCTTTAACGCCAGTGATGAACCTAAATTCTGAACAGCCCGAGCACCAGCTGCATTGGTCCTCAGTCCAATAGTGGACGGCTTTCGTCTTACCAAGGTACTCATGGACGGCGGCAGTGGATTGAACCTCATTTATGAGGAAACTCTTCAAAAAATGGATATAGACTGGAACCGCATCATGCGAAGCAGCACAACCTTTAGAGGAATAATCCCCAGTCGGGAAGCGCGCTGTACAGGAAAAATCACACTAGATGTGGTGTTCGGCACGCCGGACAATTACAGGTCCGAAGAGGTCACGTTCCATGTGGCCCCGTTCAGCAGCGGTTACCACGCTTTGCTAGGGCGAGAAGCATTCACAATCTTCCAAGCAATACCCCATTACGGGTACATGAAGCTCAAGATGCCCGGGCCTAACGGGATCATCACTCTCGCTAGTGATCTGGACATAGCACTCCGCGCCGAAAACAAGACAGCCACACTGGCCCTCGAGGCACTATCCGAAGCCCTAGCGGCTGAGGAGCTGACTGGGCTGCGCTCTACGGTGAATAGGGACGATGTGGTACTCGACAAAAGATCCAAATCCACCTCCTTTAAACCAGCGGACGAAATAGTCAAATTCCAAGTCCATCCAACGGACCACAATAAAACAGCTTCCATCGGGGCACAGTTAAACCCTGATGTTGACGCCGCATTGCGAGAGTTCCTACGAGAGAACTAGGACATTTTCGCCTAGCACCCTTTAGACATGCCAGGAATCCCATGCAGGCTGCGCGAGCACAGCTTAAATATACAAACAGGATTCAAACCTGTCAAACAGGCTCTCCGGCGTTTTTCCGAACCTAAGAGACAGGCTATGTGAGAGGAGCTAGCAAAGCTATTAGAGGCCGGATTCATCAGAGATATAAAACATCCGGACTGGCTAGCAAACCTGGTGATGGTACCAAAGAAGGACAAATCCTGGTGCCTGTGTGTTGATTTTAAAGACCTTAACAAGGCTTGCCCAAAGGATCCCTTCCCCCTCCCCCGCATCGATCAAATCATCGATGCGACCGTAGGAAATGATTCGTTGTGTTTCCTCGATGCATATTCTGGCTACCATCAAATCAAGATGGCAGAACCAGACCAAGCCGCAACGGCATTTATCACACCATACGGGCCATTCTGCTTCAACACGATGCCCTTCGGGCTCAAAAACGCCGGCGCAACATATCAGCGCATGATTCAGACATGTTTGGCAAGCTAGATCGGTAAAGCAGTGGAGGCATACGTAGATGATGTGGTCGTAAAAACAAGACATGTTGAATCTCTAGTAGACGACTTGAGGCTCACATTTGATAATCTCCGAACATACGACATCAAGCTCAACCCGGAAAAATGCATTTTCGGCGTTCCAGCCGGAAAGCTCTTGGGCTTCATTGTATCCAGCAGAGGAATTGAAGCAAATCCAGCCAAGATCCGAGCTCTGTCGCAATTGGATATCCCAAAGGACCTCAAACAAATACAAAAGTTAACCGGATGTGTGGTGGCTCTAAGCCGCTTTATCTCCCGCTTGGGAGAAAAGGCCCTTCCCCTTTACCGCCTCCTTCGGCGCACCGAACACTTCAAATGGACAGACGCAGTCACGGTCGGACTCGACGAAATAAAAGCCATACTGGCAACAAACCCAGTCCTGGCCGCGCCAAACATCGGCGAACCAATGCTATTGTACATCGCAGCAACACATCAGGTTGTAAGCGCAGTGCTCGTCGTCGAACGAGAAGCGAACGGACACAAATTCCCCCTTCAGAGGCCGGTCTATTATGTGTCCACTGTCCTCACTCCCTGCAAATCACGGTACCCGCATTATCAAAAGATTGCGTGCGCGGTATTCATGGCATCCCGGAAGCTACGACACTACTTTCAAGAGTGTTCAATAACAGTAGCCTCGGAAGTACCACTTAACGACATTATAAACAACCATGACGCAACGGGCCGGATTGCGAAATGGGCCATCGAGCTCCTTCCGTTCGACATAACTTATAAGCCACGACGAGCCATCAAGTCACAAGTTTTGGCCGACTTCGTCGCAGAATGGACGGAGGCTGAACTCCCTAGAGAGTACGGCACATATTCAAATTGGATTATGCATTTCAACGGCTCCAAAATGTTGGCTGGACTGGGGGCTGGCGTCGTTTTGACGTCCCCCATAGGAGACACAGTTCAATACGTACTACAGATTCTGTACACGAACTCCAACAATGCAGCCGAATATGAGGCCCTTCTACATGGTCTCCGGATGGCAGTATCCATGGGCATCCAACGCCTAGAGGTGCGCGGGGACTCGAACCTCGCAATCTCCCAAATAAATGGAGACTTCGATGCCAAGGATCCGAAAATGGCAGCTTACCGCAACGCCATCCTAAAAATGTCAGCTCGGTTCGAGGGACTTGAATTTCACCATATAGCCCGGGAAAATAATCAGGCGGCAGATGTCCTGGCACGCATCGGTGCAAAACGCGATGTAGTCCCCCCCAACATCTTCTTGGAAAGGCTTTTCAAGCCATCCGTGGCATGGGAGGGGGAGCCGAACAATAACAGCCCGGACCCAACGCACTGCCCGACACCGAACATTCTGACACAATCGGAGGCTCTGCCATTGAAATAACACCTTCAGCCCACGTAATAATGGCCGTCATCGCCCCATGGACAGAACCATTCCTCGCCTACCTTACTAGGCAGGAACTCCCCGAGGACCAAAATGAGGCACACTGCATAGTGCGGCGATCCAAAGCCTACAGAGTCCACGAGGAAGAGCTTTATAAGAAAAGCACTACCGGAGTCCTTCAAAGGTGCATCTCCGAAGAGGAGGGGCGGAATCTCCTGGCTGAAATCCATGCCGGACTCGGCGGTCATCATGTTGCAGCCCGGTCCCTGGTAAGCAAAGCCTTCCGTATAGGCTTTTATTAGCCGACGGCACGGGCAGATGCTCAGGACTTAGTCCAACGATGCACTGGCTGCCAGCTCTTTGCAAACCAAAGCCATATGCCACCCACCGCCCTCCAAACTATCCCCATCACTTGGCCCTCTGCGGTCTGGGGGCTTGATATGGTTGGACCCCTTAAAGGCGGAACCCACAAGCACAAATACTTACTGGTCATGGTGGATAAGTTCACCAAATGGATAGAAGCCAAGCCTGTAAAGATGGCCGAATCCGAACCTGTGATAGACTTCATATCCGGGGTTGTACACCATTACGACGTCCCCCATAGCATCATCACTGATAATGGAACGAACTTTACGGCCGACGAGGTAAAACTCTGGTGCAAAAACATGGGCATAAAGTGAAGGAAATATGCCCTAGAGGAAATAATAAAGTTATTATTTATTTCCTTATATATCATGATAAAAGTTTATTATTCATGCTAGAATTGTATTAACCGGAAACATAATACATGTGTGAATACATAGACAAACAGAGTGTCACTAGTATGCCTCTACTAGACTAGCTTGTTAATCAAAGATGGTTATGTTTCCTAACCATGGACAAAGAGTTGTCATTTGATTAACAGGATCACATCATTAGATGAATGATCTGATTGACATGACCCATTCCATTAGCTTAGCACCCGATCGTTTAGTATGTTGCTATTGCTTTCTTCATGACTTATACATGTTCCTATGACTATGAGATTATGCAACTCCCGTTTGCCGGAGGAACACTTTGTGTGCTACCAAACGTCACAACGTAACTGGGTGATTATAAAGGAGCTCTACAGGTGTCTCCAAAGGTACATGTTGGGTTGGCGTATTTCGAGATTAGGATTTGTCACTCCGATTGTCGGAGAGGTATCTCTGGGCCCTCTCGGTAATGCACATCACATAAGCCTTGCAAGCATTGCAACTAATGAGTTAGTTGTGAGATGATGTATTACGGAACGAGTAAAGAGACTTGCCGATAACGAGATTGAACTAGGTATTGAGATACCGACGATCGAATCTCGGGCAAGTAACATACCGATGACAAAGGGAACAACGTATGTTGTTATGCGGTCTGACCGATAAAGATCTTCGTAGAATATGTAGGAGCCAATATGAGCATCCAGGTTCCGCTATTGGTTATTGACCGGAGACGTGTCTCGGTCATGTCTACATTGTTCTCGAACCCGTAGGGTCCGCACGCTTAAGGTTTTGATGCCAGTTATATTATGAGTTTATGAGTTTTGATGTACCGAAGTTAGTTCGGAGTCCCGTATGTGATCACAGACATGACGAGGAGTCTCGAAATGGTCGAGACATAAAGATTGATATATTGGATGGCTATATTCGGACACCGGAAGTGTTCCGGGTGATTTCGGAGAAAACCGGAGAGCCGGAGGGTTACCGGACCCCCCCCCCCCCCCGGGAGAAGTAATGGGCCATATGGGCCTTAGTGGAAAGAGAGAGGGGCAGCCAAAGGTGGGCCGCGTGCCTCCTCCCCCCTGGTCTGAATTGGACTAGGAGAGGGGGGCGGCGCCCCCCTTTCCCTCTCCCTCCCCACTTCTTTCCCCCTCCTAGTAGGAGTCCTACTCCTACTAGGAGGAGGACTCCTCCTTGGCGCGCCTATAGGGCCGGCCAGCCTCCTCCCCTTGCTCCTTTATATACGGGGGCAGGGGGCACCCCTAGAGACACAAGTTGATCCACGTGATCATATTCTTAGCCGTGTGCGGTGCCCTCTTCCACCATAGTCCTCGATAATATTGTAGCGGTGCTTAGGCGAAGCCCTGCGACGGTAGTGCATCAAGATCGTCACCACGCCGTCGTGCTGACGGAACTCTTCCCCGACACTTTGCTGGATCGGAGTCCGGGGATCGTCATCGAGCTGAACGTGTGCTAGAACTCGGAGGTGCCGTAGTTTCGGTGCTTGATCGGTCGGGCCGTGGAGACGTACGACTACATCAACCAAACGCTTCCTTTGTCGATCTACAAGGGTACGTAGATCACACTCTCCCCTCTCGTTGCTATGCATCACCATGATCTTGCGTGTGCGTAGGAAATTTTTTGAAATTACTACGTTTCCCAACAGTGGCATCCGAGCCTAGGTTTTATATGTTGATGTTATATGCACGATTAGAACACAAGTGAGTTGTGGGCGATATAAGTCATACTGCTTACCAGCATGTCATACTTTGGTTCGGTGGTATTGTTGGACGAAGCGGCCCGGACCGACATTACGCGTACGCTTACGCGAGACCGGTTCTCCCGACATGCTTTGCACATAGGTGGCTTGCGGGTGACAGTTTCTCCAACTTTAGTTGAACCGAGTGTGGCTACGCCCGGTCCTTGCGAAGGTTAAAACAACACCAACTTGACAAACTATCGTTGTGGTTTTGATGCGTAGGTAAGATTGGTTCTTGCTTAAGCCCGTAGCAGCCACGTAAAACTTGCAACAACAAAGTAGAGGACGTCTAACTTGTTTTTGCAGGGCATGTTGTGATGTGATATGGTCAAGACATGATGCTAAATTTTATTGTATGAGATGATCATGTTTTGTAACCGAGTTATCGGCAACTGGCAGGAGCCATATGGTTGTCGCTTTATTGTATGCAATGCAATCGCCCTGTAATGCTTTACTTTATCACTAAGCGGTAGCGATAGTCGTAGAAGCATAAGATTGGCGAGACGACAACGACGCTACGATGGAGATCAAGGTGTCGCGCCGGTGACGATGGTGATCACGACGGTGCTTCAAGGATGGAGATCACAAGCACAAGATGATGATGGCCATATCATATCACTTATATTGATTGCATGTGATGTTTATCTTTTATGCATCTTATCTTGCTTTGATTGACGGTAGCATTATAAGATGATCTCTCACTAAATTTCAAGATAAACGTGTTCTCCCTGAGTATGCACCGTTGCCAAAGTTCGTCATGCCCAGACACCACGTGATGATCGGGTGTGATAAGCTCTACGTCCATCTACAACGGGTGCAAGCCAATTTTGCACACGCAGAATACTCAGGTTAAACTTGACGAGCCTAGCATATGCAGATATGGCCTCAGAACACTGAGATCAAAAGATCGAGCGTGAATCATATAGTAGATATGATCAACATAGCGATGTTCACCATTGAAAACTACTCCATTTCACGTGATGATCGGTTATGGTTTAGTTGATTTGGATCACGTGATCACTTAGATGATTAGAGGGATGTCTATCTAAGTAGGAGTTCTTGAGTAATATGATTAATTGAACTTAAATTTATCATGAACTTAGTCCCTGATAGTATCTTGCTTGTTTATGTTAATTGTAGATAAATGGCCCGTGCTGTTGTTCCGTTAAATTTTAATGCGTTCCTTGAGAAAGCAAAGCTGAAAGATGATGGTAGCAATTACACGGACTGGGTCCGTAACTTGAGGATTATCATCATTGCTGCACAGAAGAATTACGTCCTGGAAGCACCGCTGGGTGCCAGGCCTGCTGCTGGAGCAACACCAGATGTTATGAATGTCTGGCAGAGCAAAGCTGATGACTACTCGATAGTTCAGTGTGCCATGCTTTACGGCTTAGAATCGGGACTTCAACGACGTTTTGAACGTCATGGAGCATATGAGATGTTCCAGGAGTTGAAGTTAATATTTCAAGCAAATGCCCGGATTGAGAGATATGAAGTCTCCAATAAGTTCTATAGCTGCAAGATGGAGGAGAACAGTTCTGTCAGTGAGCATATACTCAAAATGTCTGGGTATAATAATCACTTGATTCAGATGGGAGTTAATCTTCCAGATGATTGCGTCATTGACAGAATTCTCCAATCACTGCCACCAAGCTACAAGAGCTTTGTGATGAACTATAATATGCAAGGGATGAATAAGACTATTCCCGAGCTCTTCGCAATGCTGAAAGCTGCGGAGGTAGAAATCAAGAAGGAGCATCAAGTGTTGATGGTCAACAAGACCACTAGTTTCAAGAAAAAGGGCAAAGGGAAGAAGAAGGGGAACTTCAAGAAGAAAAGCAAGCAAGTTGCTGATCAGGAGAAGAAACCCAAGTCTGGACCTAAGCCTGAAACTGAGTGCTTCTACTGCAAGCAGACTGGTCACTGGAAGTGGAACTGCCCCAAGTATTTGGCAGATAAGAAGGATGGCAAGGTGAACAAAGGTATATTTGATATACATGTTATTGATGTGTACCTTACTAGAGTTCGCAGTAGCACTTGGGTATTTGGTACTGATTCTGTTGCTAATATTTGCAACTCGAAAGAGGGACTACGGATTAAGCGAACACTGGCAAAGGACGAGGTGACGATGCGCATGGGAAATGGTTCTAAAGTCGATGTGATCGCGGTCGGCACGCTACCTCTACATCTACCTTCGGGATTAGTATTAGACCTAAATAATTGTTATTTGGTGCCAGCGTTGAGCATGAACATTATATCTGGATCTTGTTTAATGCGAGACAGTTATTCATTTAAATCAGAGAATAATGGTTGTTCTATTTATATGAGTAATATCTTTTATGGTCATGCACCTTTGAAGAGTGGTCTATTTTTGATGAATCTCGATAGTAGTAACACACATATTCATAATGTTGAAGCCAAAAGATGCAGAGTTGATAATGATAGTGCAACTTATTTGTGGCACTGCCGTTTAGGTCATATCGGTGTAAAGCGCATGAAGAAACTCCATACCGATGGACTTTTGGAACCTCTTGATTATGAATCACTTGGTACTTGCGAACCGTGCCTTATGGGCAAGATGACTAAAACACCGTTCTCCGGTACAATGGAGAGAGCAACAGATTTGTTGGAAATCATACATATAGATGTATATGGTCCGATGAATGTTGAGGCTCGTGGCGGATATCGTTATTTTCTCACCTTCACAGATGATTTAAGCAGATATGGGTATATCTACTTAATGAAGCATAAGTCTGAAACATTTGAAAAGTTCAAAGAATTTCAGAGTGAAGTTGAAAATCATCGTAACAAGAAAATAAAGTTTCTGCAATCTGATCGTGCAGGAGAATATTTGAGTTACAAGTTTGGTCTACATCTGAAACAATGCGGAATAGTTTCGCAACTCACGCCACCCGGAACACCTCAGCGTAATGGTGTGTCCGAACGTCGTAATTGTACTTTACTTGATATGGTGCGATCTATAATGTCCCTTACAAATTTACCGCTATCATTTTGGGGTTATGCTTTAGAGACAGCCGCATTCACGTTAAATAGGGCACCATCAAAATCCGTTGAGACGACACCTTATGAACTATGGTTTGGCAAGAAACCAAAGTTGTCGTTTCTTAAAGTTTGGGGCTGCGATGCTTATGTGGAAAAGCTTCAACCTGATAAGCTCGAACCCAAATCGGAGAAATGTGTCTTCATAGGATACCCAAAGGAGACTGTTGGGTACACCTTCTATCACAGATCCGAAGGCAAGACATTCGTTGCTAAGAATGGATCCTTTCTAGAAAAGGAGTTTCTCTCGAAAGAAGTGAGTGGGAGGAAAGTAGAACTTGACGAGGTAACTGTACCTGCTCCCTTATTGGAAAGTAGTACATCACAGAAACCTGTTTCTGCGACACCTACACCAATTAGTGAGGAAGCTAATGATAATGATCATGAAACTTCAGAACAAGATACTACTGAACCTCGTAGATCAACCAGAGTAAGATCCGCGCCAGAGTGGTACGGTAATCCTGTTCTGGAAGTCATGCTACTAGATCATGATGAACCTACGAACTATGAAGAAGCGATGGTGAGCCCAGATTCCGAAAAATGGCTTGAAGACATGAAATCTCAGAGGGGATCCATGTATGAGAACAAAGTATGGACTTTGGTTGACTTGCCCGATGATCGGCAAGCAATTGAGAATAAATGGATCTTCAAGAAGAAGACTGACGCTGACGGTAATATTACTGTCTACAAAGCTCGACTTGTCGCAAAAGGTTTTCGACAAGTTCAAGGGGTTGACTACGATGAGACCTTCTCACCCGTAGCGATGCTTAAGTCTGTCTGAATCATGTTAGCAATTGCCGCATTTTATGATTATGAAATTTGGCAGATGGATGTCAAAACTGCATTCCTGAATGGATTTCTGGAAGAAGAGTTGTATATGATGCAACCGGAAGGTTTTGTCGATCCAAAGGGAGCTAACAAAGTGTGCAAGCTCCATCGATCCATTTATGGACTGGTGCAAGCCTCTCGGAGTTGGAATAAACGCTTTGATAGTGTGATCAAAGCATTTGGTTTTATACAGACCTTTGGAGAAGCCTGTATTTACCAAGAAAGTGAGTGGGAGCTCTGTAGCATTTCTGATATTATATGTGGATGACATATTACTGATTGGAAATGATATAGAATTTCTGGATAGCATAAAGGGATACTTGAATAAGAGTTTTTCAATGAAAGACCTCGGTGAAGCTGCTTACATATTAGGCATAAAGATCTATAGAGATAGATCAAGACGCTTAATTGGACTTTCACAATGCACATACCTTGACAAGATTTTGAAGAAGTTCAAAATGGATCAAGCAAAGAAAGGGTTCTTGCCTGTGTTACAAGGTGTGAAGTTGAGTCAGACTCAATGCCCGACCACTGTAGAAGATAGAAAGATGTTCCCTATGCGTCAGCCATAGGCTCTATCATGTATGCAATGCTATGTACCAGACCTGATGTGTGCGTTGCTATAAGTCTAGCAGGGAGGTACCAAAGTAATCCAGGAGTGGATCACTGGACAGCGGTCAAGAACATCCTGAAGTACCTAAAAAGGACTAAGGATATGTTTCTCGTATATGGAGGTGACAAAGAGCTCATCGTAAACGGTTACGTTGATGCAAGCTTTGACACTGATCCGGACGATTCTAAATCGCAAACCGGATATGTGTTTACATTAAACGGTGGAGCTGTCAGTTGGTGCAGTTCTAAACAGAGCGTTGTGGCGGGATCTACGTGTGAAGCGTAATACATAGCTGCTTCGGAAGCAGCGAATTAAGGAGTCTGGATGATGGAGTTCATATCCGATCTAGGTGTCATACCTAGTGCATCGGGTCCAATGAAAATCTTTTGTGACAATACTGGTGCAATTGCCTTGGCAAAGGAATCCAGATTTCACGAGAGAACCAAGCACATCAAGAGACGCTTCAATTCCATCCGGGATCTGGTCCAGGTGGGAGACATAGAGATTTGCAAGATACATACGGATCTGAATGTAGCAGACCCGTTGACTAAGCCTCTTCCACGAGCAAAACATGATCAGCACCAAGGCTCCATGGGTGTTAGAATCATTACTGTGTAATCTAGATTATTGACTCTAGTGCAAGTGGGAGACTGAAGGAAATATGCCCTAGAGGCAATAATAAAGTTATTATTTATTTCCTTATATATCATGATAAAAGTTTATTATTCATGCTAGAATTGTATTAACCGGAAACATAATACATGTGTGAATACATAGACAAACAGAGTGTCACTAGTATGCCTCTACTAGACTAGCTTGTTAATCAAAGATGGTTATGTTTCCTAACCATGGACAAAGAGTTGTCATTTGATTAACAGGATCACATCATTAGATGAATGATCTGATTGACATGACCCATTCCATTAGCTTAGCACCCGATCGTTTAGTATTTTGCTATTGCTTTCTTCATGACTTATACATGTTCCTATGACTATGAGATTATGCAACTCCCGTTTGCCGGAGGAACACTTTGTGTGCTACCAAACGTCACAACGTAACTGGGTGATTATAAAGGAGCTCTACAGGTGTCTCCAAAGGTACATGTTGGGTTGGCGTATTTCGAGATTAGGATTTGTCACTCCGATTGTCGGAGAGGTATCTCTGGGTCCTCTCGGTAATGCACATCACATAAGCCTTGCAAGCATTGCAACTAATGAGTTAGTTGTGAGATGATGTATTACGGAACAAGTAAAGAGACTTGCCGATAACGAGATTGAACTAGGTATTGAGATACCGACGATCGAATCTCGGGCAAGTAACATACCGATGACAAAGGGAACAACGTATGTTGTTATGCGGTCTGACCGATAAAGATCTTCGTAGAATATGTAGGAGCCAATATGAGCATCCAGGTTCCGCTATTGGTTATTGACCGGAGACGTGTCTCGGTCATGTCTACATTGTTCTCGAACCCGTAGGGTCCGCACGCTTAAGGTTTCGATGACAGTTATATTATGAGTTTATGAGTTTTGATGTGCCGAAGTTAGTTCGGAGTCCCGGATGTGATCACGGACATGACGAGGAGTCTCGAAATGGTCGAGACATAAAGATTGATATATTGGACGGCTATATTCGGACACCGGAAGTGTTCCGGGTGATTTCGGAGAAAACCGGAGAGCCGGAGGGTTACCGGAACCCCCCCGGGAGAAGTAATGGGCCATATGGGCCTTAGTGGAAAGAGAGAGGGGCATCCAAAGGTGGGCCACGCGCCTCCTCCCCCTGGTCCGAATTGGACTAGGAGAGGGGGGCGGCGCCCCCCTTTCCCTCTCCCTCCCCACTTCTTTCCCCCTCCTAGTAGGAGTCCTACTCCTACTAGGAGGAGGACTCCTCCTTGGCGCGCCTATAGGGCCGGCCAGCCTCCTCCCCTTGCTCCTTTATATACGGGGGCAGGGGGCACCCCTAGAGACACAAGTTGATCCACCTGATCATATTCTTAGCCGTGTGCGGTGCCCCCTTCCACCATAGTCCTCGATAATATTATAGCGGTGCTTAGGCGAAGCCCTGCGACGGTAGTGCATCAAGATCGTCACCACGCCGTCGTGCTGACGGAACTCTTCCCCGACACTTTGCTGGATCGGAGTCCGGGGATCGTCATCGAGCTGAACGTGTGCTAGAACTCGGAGGTGTCGTAGTTTCGGTGCTTGATCGGTCGAGCCGTGGTGACGTACGACTACATCAACCAAACGCTTCCGTTGTCGATCTACAAGGGTACATAGATCACACTCTCCCCTCTCGTTGCTATGCATCACCATGATCTTGCGTGTGCGTAGGAAATTTTTTGAAATTACTACGTTCCCCAACATAAAGCTCGATTATGCTTCCGTCTATCACCCACAAACTAACGGCCAGGTCGAACGTGCAAATGGTCTTATCACGAGCGGCATCAAACCCAGACTAGTGCGGTCCCTAAAGGAATCTAACACGCACTGGGTAGAGGAGCTCGGCTCCGTACTCTGGGGGCTGCGGACCACGCCGAACCGCACCACCGGATACACACCATTCTTCATGGTGTACGGCGCAGAGGCAGTTCTGCCTTGCGACATAATTCATGACTCACCTGGAGTGCGCATGTACGATGAAAGAGAAGCCAAGCTTGATCGGCAGGACAGTTTGGACGCATTAGAGGAGGAGCATGACGTGGCGAAAGCCCATTCCGCATTCTATCAATAGCAAGCTCGAAGATACCAAAGTAGAGAAGTACGGGCCAAAAATTACAACGTTGGCGAATTAGTTCTACGCCTGCCGGACAAGAAAAAGGACAAACTCAAGCCCAAGTGGGAAGGTCCCTTCATAATTGACCAAGTCCTGACTGGTGGAGCGTACCGCCTGCGAAATGCATCGGATAACCGACTCGAGCCGAACCCATGGAACGCAGCCCGTCTCCGAAGATTCTATGCCTAGCGCCGGATCCTGTGTTCGTCTCCTTAGTCTGTCCATTTTTTATATACTGTCTGTCTTACATTTCTCTCCTTCCCCTTTTTTCTATCTCTTAAAACCTTTAAAAGCTCACAAAATGCCGCGCTATCCGCGCTCAGTAAACCTGGGGGCTCCTTTAAACAGAAGCTTATTTATACGGGCTTCATGCCTAACACATGTGTCAAACTTCTGCATGTGCCTTTTATTCACCATTATATGCATCGATATGACTTAAGTTTTGGCCAAGCTGGGTTGCCTGGCTCCTGTGCTTACCCCTACGTTCCCGATTATTCGGCTAGGTGGTAAAGGGAGCACCTCTGCGATTGTTACTGCCGGATCAGCCGGACGTGTACCTCAGACTGGGTGAAGCCGAAAGCTAGCGTTCTTAAGAGAATATTCGGTCGGTGAACTAAAGATGATCTTTTTCTTTATCTATGTGCCCCCAGGCGTTTTTTCCTGCGTTTTTTTTCGCAGCATGGACATGCACTTTAGGGCATGCCCCCCAGGGAAAGGAACCCCTAACAGAACTATTCTCCCTGGAAGATGTTTCTTACTAACCATGTAATATAACATAACTAGTCGGGCACTTGTCTGTTCACGCACTAATGATCCCTACGCCTGGTCTCCACGCATTCCTCGGTTTCTATATAACCGCATGGGAATTCGGACACACTCCGGACCGTCAGGCCCCAAGGTTGAAGCGAAAAGGTCGGCCATGACAAATGATCTACAATCCGGCTAGAAGGCATTATAAATGTCAATTCGATTACATAGTCATTTTGACTGATTGTATTCCTCTTCAATACCATCTAACAGGCTGTCTAATTTACAGTCCTGCTGGGAGTACTTTGCGGCCAACTCTACTTGGCCATACACTAAGCTTACAGGGATCTCCTTCCCATCGGGCCCTATAGGACCGACCTCGGCCATGTGGTTGGGGTCAGCCTTTGAGTACCGCGTCTTCACCATGGCCCAGGCCTCCCTAGCGCCTTGACGGCAGGCTGATATCTTCCACAATTGGAAGCGCCGCCGTGCTCCCTTTAGCTTCTCCGCAAGCTCTCTAATACCTTCGGGCATGGAGACGGATGACCACAGGGCCTGGGCGACGCCTCGCATCACCTGCCGAACTCGATCGAGCAGTTGCGAGAGCTCGGGAAGAAGGTCACCCATAGAACCGGGCATCTCCTCCGCCGGACGACCTGTTAACACACCTACAGACAGTGCTCTGTCAGTCGACTTCCCCGCCGAACTTTCTTTCAAATGGTTCGTTCAAGCACTTACTAAATATGCCGCGCCGAAGTCGCTGATTCTCCTTCACGGAGTCTAATAGCTGGGCACGAACATCTTTCAGCTCGACGCCCAGCCGGGTGTTGGCATCTTGGAGAACGTTCTTCTCCCCCATCACCTTTAATAGCACCCTCTCACCAGCCTCTAGCTGGAGTAGGAGATGTTGCTTTTCCAGATTCAACCGGCGCCATCTGCAATTTTATTTGTCAGATTCGCACCAAAGCCGTGCTTCGCGAAATACCTATCTATCGAAATGTATATTACCAGAGGGGCCTCCTTAGGCTCCCCTGCCGTGGCTAGTGCGGCCTCCAGTTGGGCTTTGCACTCTTCCAGCTCCTGGGACAGTAGGGAATTCTTTTCTGTAAGAACCTGCATATCAAATGATCCTTAAACCAGTTATTCTAACTGTTTCAAGTCTCGGGGGCTACTGCTACATATATATTTACCAAAATTTTCTTACCCGTGTGTCTTTTACATATTGCTCCGTGGCTCTGGCTAGACCGTTTTGAGCGGCACAGAGGTGCGCATCTCCTGAATTGAAGGCATCTAACGCCTCTTGGGAGAAGCAAGCGTCGCGAAGAATCGTCCGGCGACGCCTGTGGTTCATGGCACTTTCCACCTCAGAGTTGGTGGCAGACAACCCGTCCGCATCCTCCGTCGGAGGAACGTCCGGCACGCGCCTTGCGTTCGCCTTAACCCCCGGACCAGGCTTTGGAGCCTGGCTGGTGGAGGCGCGATTGACAGCCTCTCCGGATATAGTCCGGTGAGGTCTCTTTGTCCTAAAGAGGGCGCGAGTGTCAAATGTGCCTCGAAGGTATAACAACTGGGACAGAAGGGCGCGCCATACCTTTGCGCTGATGCCTCGGTCCGGACTGCACCTCTTTTCTGCCCACGGGGCCCTGCGGCCCCTCGCTGGCTTGTCGCCACAGGTTCGGCCTTCCGCCTCAACAACCTCCCCTGCAAAGTTCGGTTGCAATCAGGAAATTGAACACGCAGGGACGGACCCCTATCCGGGGTACTGGGACTTCGATCTCAGGTACCTGGGGCGTTGGGATTAGCCCTGGGTAATCGGCCGTAATGGCCACCAAGGTGTTGTCCTCGCTCAATTGATGGAACACTCCATCGATCAGCTCCACAGATATGTCCGGATCCTCTTGAGAGGCCGGATCGAGAGACTGTCCTGGATCCTCGGGTTGTGAAGGCGGGCTGCTTATTTCCTTAACAGCCCGGCGCAGTTCCTGCGTTGAGGTCATTTGACTAAGTATTTAACAATGGCAACACTAAACGGATGAGCAAGTAGATGCGACCACTTACCCAGCTTGGGGGATTATGCATAGATAATCCACCCTCTGGGTTGACGCAGAGAAATTCCTCCTCTTCTCCCTTGTACAAAGTGGACAAGATCTTTAATAGAGCGGCAACTGAATCTGGCCCTTTACAGCCATAGCGGGTGGCGTCGTCCTCCCCGTTGAAATCCCACATGGGGTGGCTTCTATACTGAAGCGGCTGCACCCCATGATGCATTCGGCCATAACTCCGATCATGGTTAATCCGGAATGGGCCAACAATCTTATTCGGCCCATCAGGTAAACGATGTTCCTGTCACTTTCCCTTTGAGGGCTCCGCGGACGCCAGCTTAGGCGCTTCTTTAGGGGAGCACTATCGAATTCTGGGAGGCCGATCCGGACAGGATCCGGCAGCGGGACGTCTTCTATATAGAACCATTCCGAGGGCCAATCTTCGGACGCCTTCTTTCGAGTTCCGGACAGATATCCGGTCCCGGCGATGCGCCATACTTCGGCTCCGCCTACTTGATATATTGACCCTTTCTTGGAACGAGGCACGAGGCAAACAGCTCCTTCCACAGTCCGAAATGAGCTTTGATACCCAAGAACAGCTCGCAAAGGGCTACAAAGCCCGCGATATGCAATACTGAGGCAGGCGTGAGATGATGTAGCTGGAGGCCGTAGAACTCCAGCAGCCCCCGGAGGAATGGGTGGATGGGAAATCCGAGCCCCATTATTAAGTAAGGGACAAGGCACACCCGCTCTCCTTTGGATGGATTAGGGGCATTCTCTGCTTGCTCTCCGCCATTGTAGACGGCAAGACCGGCTCGAACCGGGACCATATAGGCCGGGGGAGAAATCCCTTGGTCTAGAGCGTCACTAGCTCGCTATGCGGAGTGGAACATCTCTCCCAATATCCAGGCTTAGGGCTGGAAGGGCGAGCGGAGGAGTTGCGGCGGCTGGCCATGGTGGAATGGACCTTTGTCGGATGCGCTCTGATGAACACTCATGGAGGGGAGAAGGTGTGGATTGGATCTAAATCCTCGTCCCCTTAAATAGGGCAGCTCATTTTGCGCGGCTAGGGGTGTGAACGAAAAAACAATCAAACTTTTCATATTCGTTCGACACGTGGGAAACGACCATTATTGGGCGTAGAAGCTAAGGAGCGCAACATCTATAAGAAACCGAACTTTATTCAAACAGGTACACGGAATTTGGAGGAGAACCCGCCTTGCAATGCCGAAGACAATCTGCGCGCCGGACTTATCGTCATTGAAGTCTGGTTCGGGGGCTATTGAGGGAGTCCTGGGTTAGGGGGTGTCCGGATGGCCGGACTATACCTTCAGCCGGACTCCTGGACTATGAAGATACAAGATTGAAGACTCCGTCCCGTGTCCGGAAGGGACTTTCCTTGGCGTGGAAGGCAAGCTTGGCGATACGGATGTTCAGATCTCCTACCATTGTAACCGACTCTATGTAACCCTAACCTCTCCGATGTCTATATAAACTGGAGGGTTTTAGTCCGTAGGACATACATACACATCAACAATCATACCATAGGCTAGCTTCTAGGGTTTAGCCTCTCTGATCTCGTGGTAGATTTACTCTTGTACTACCCATATCATCAATATTAATCAAGCAAGACGTAGGGTTTTACCTCCATCGAGAGGGCCCGAATCTGGGTAAAACTTCGTGTCCCTTGCCTCCTGTTACCATCCGGCCTAGACGCACAGTTCGGGACCCCCTACCCGAGATCCGCCGGTTTTGACACCGACACTAACAATTAAAAATAATAATTTATCAATTGTCAGTTCGAATGAATCCATAACAATCATTAGTTAGTCGTTTCAATTTGCCAATTCTAAGTTTCAATTGGCAATCACAATTAAATATTTGGACATTGAAGGCAAAATCTTAGTTTCAATAGAAGATGGAAATCATACTTTGAATTGAAGAGATGAGAAGTCGGTGGAGTTTCTGCCTCGGTCTACCAGTCGGCGCACATGCCTGTGCCAAACTTGTTCAAATCGCCGAGTTGAAGGACCGCACCTTCCGTAGCCAGGATTTCTGGTCAGGGTGGTCAAATTGATATTAAAAATATGTTTACACAGAAAACACAACATACTAGCACGTGCGGAGCTATGTGCTAATCTGAGGGGACCACACCCCCCCCCCCCTCGACTTTGGACCAGTTTATGATATTTTTATGGGAGGGCTCAGAAGTGAATAGGACTAACGAAATGGAATCTGTTCCGACTTTGAACCAACTTATGATATTTTTATAGGAGGGCTTATATGGGGGCCTCCGCAAATATTCATATTATGCATTTGGCCCTGTCTCGGCAGATACCGTCTAGCTCTGCCACTACATACTAGTATATAATTATCAAAAAATAAGATATCAATAAGTTTAATTTTGAACAAAATATACAATAAAAAGTTTAATTTTTCAATTGTGAATTTGAAAGAATCCATAATAATCGTTAATCAGTCGGCTTAGTTTATCAATTCTGAGTTTCAATTTGCACTCACAATTACTTATTTGAACCTCGAAGGCAAAATCATACTATGAATTGAAGAAGATAGAAATCATATTTTGAATTGGAGAGATGACAAATCGGTGGAGTTCCTGCCTCAATCCCCTAGTAGGCGTGCACATGCTTGTGAGTATGTGAGCAGCGGAAGGGATGTCGGCACCCAAAACCCTGATTCGGGTAATCATTTATTTGGTACCGCTCAAGAAGCGGATCTGCCATTCTATCTTGGGGGATTCCATCCACAAACACAAAGTTTGTTGGCTTTGGAGCGTACGTTGTGGCCTGCTTAATTTTAGTTACAACTATAGTGAAGTATTGGCCGAATTATAGGATGGTCCATGGACCATCACCGTAAGTGCATCACTTGGATTGTCAACCCTGTTTTACAAGCCATGTTTCGCTGATGGATAGTTACATTCTTGAAGTTATTGATTGCAGATGTTTTCTAATAGTTTTGTCAAATGTACTGTGTCAATATATGAGATATGGTGGTGATTGCCCGGATAAACTTCTCAACCCACCGATCCAGCATCTTATCTGCCAATCGAGGACTAGTCCCTGCCAAAATTTACTAGCAGCAGTAAGAAGACAAAAATGGGGAAAGCGTTACTTCAAATCCAAGTATTCTAGTCGCGAAATCGAAGTTGCCGGTGTGCACAAATGGGTGATGTACGATGACGCGTTGGTGTTCCCTCCGGCTTGTCATGTCTTATACCAACGTCTTGTATGTCTTGTGATGCTCACCTTTTGCAGGTCTTTCATTAATCCAATCTCTTCTCAAATCTCAAAGCACTTGCATGGTATGATGTCGACCTGGTGGCAGCTATCCCGGGTGGCATGAACTATTTTCGAAATCTAAAATTTCAAATATTTTGAAACAGAGGGATTACGTGTTTACACCTGACTGATGCCATCTAGCCAGAGTCCCAATATTCGGGTCCCAACTTAGCTGCACGGCGCGGCTGGGCAGGACCAAAATGCAATAGAGACGTCAGTCCAATTAGAGCAAGTCAATTCTGCCAAGAGTTAGGTTGCTTGGTGAGACTGTTACATCGTGATACATCGTGATACATCGTGCCAACACACAGATATTGTTCCTATCACAAAGTTGGGTTCGACTTTTAAAGGGTTCTAATGAATACAACAGTTTTTCAGCTGAAGCTTCAACATAAAGCTCGGGCTGGTTCAGTTTTCAGCAACTAGAATCTAGATTTGTGTCCGATACAATGCCAGTGCAATGCAAGAATGCAAAATGTTCTGATCCGACAAAGTCAATGGGGTGTTGCAACTTCTCATAGCAGAAATGAGTGGGTGTATGTGTTTATTATCAGATCCTAGGAACCAGCTGTGGACTCATTTCCCGTATGGGTGGTACCTGCCCGAGCCTCGACCGCTCACGCTCCCACCACCACCCATGCTCCCAGTTCCCCCATAGCCACCATACCCGCCTGCACCTGCACCATAGCCGCCAGGTGCACCATATGCGCCACCTCCATAGGCACCCCCATATGCCCCATAGGCACCATACGGGCCTCCATATATAGAACCACCATAAGCAGAGCCAAAACCTGACCCATAGGCAGGGTTACCTCCATATGCACCATACCCTCTACCGTAGGCACCATATCCTGCACTACCATAGTAGGCGGCTGCAGCTGATCGGTAGTCAGCTCCATACCCATAGCCACTGCTGCTGCTGATGGCGGAACGGCCTCCACCACCACCGCCACCTCCACCACGGTATGAGCTACGATTGCCACCTCCTCCATGGCTATGTCTACTGTTAGAGCTTGAATCACCACCACCAGGTTTCTTTGGCTCGGCTCTTTTTATTTCAACCTGCAAAACCCAAGTAGAGAAGTTATCAAAACAATTTATGTTAACCCTGATTCATGTGATGCTTAACACAACATTGACTAGGTGACTGCCAACCAAGTAAAGACTCTAAATGAGATCAAATCACACATGTTATTCCTAACTCCAAAATAAACAAAGGCAAGAGTCATGTGGAGAGAGGAGAGAATAGGGCCCAGTTCTTTTGAACAGATTGTGAAGAATCTTGTCCTGGAAAATCCTGAGCGAAAAGAACTCGATTTGCCTTCCAAAATCTCGAGCGGATTCTGCAGAACCCTAGTGCAATTCAAAATCCTCGAAAAACATAGATTTTCGCAGAATCCCAGGATTCTGGTAAGTCCCAGCAAAGAAAACGTTTCGGATATGAGAGTACCCCTATTGGAGGGATAATTTACAGCCAAACTGCCCCTTTCGCACGACCGAACGGCCCAGCAAACGCTCCACAAGCGCTAGCCGCCGCTCCGCCCGCCGCCGCCGGACGGGAGCTCCACCAGCCCGCCACCGGCCACCCCCTGGCCGCCCAGCCTACACGCCAGTTCTCGCCTCGGGGCGGCCCCTCTCCTCACGACGGCCCGCCTCGCCGCCGCCGGACGGGAACTCCACCAGCGCCCCCCTCCTCACGACGCCGCCAGACGGGAGCTCCGTCAGCGTCGCTCCTCGTGACCCCACTGGACGGGCAGCCCGCCGCCTCTGGCCGCCGTGCCTAGACGCCCGACGGGAACTCTTCTTCTCTGTCTCGTCTCTCTTCTACCTCTGTGTTCTTCCCTGTTTCTCTGTCAACATCTAGGTGAATAGATGGATGGATAGATGCATGTATTGATGAATAAATGGTACTGCTAATGCATTGATGTATGTTTAAATTTGTATCTTTCGCTTGACAATTTCAATTTGGTAATTGCCAATTTGGTACTGCTACTTGGTGCTTGGTAATTTTGGTATGTGCTGATGAATAGATGCGCTGATGGCTGTATGTTTTAGATGGAGAAAGTCAGTGCAGCTAGAGCTAAAGTGTTAACAATTCATCAAACATTTTCTGTCTAAGGGCAGTACAGACATTTCGCCACATAACTGAATCCACAATCTCAAACTACAATCTCAGAAAAGAACTGGGCGGCAGATTCTGTGGGAAGCAGATTCTGTGAGAAATTTCTAGAATCTTGATTCTGCAGAATCCACCGCGAAAAGAACTGGGCCTAGAACTGAGACTCTCGGTTAAAGCCAGATTTTCCACAAATAGATCTCATTGCATTTGAGGCTGACTCTTCGTGTAGAACCTTAAGACACCACTTCATACGAATTATTTTATTGTCGACTCTAGATGACATAGAGAAGTCAAAGAGTCAACACTCAACAACTGCATCTACCTTCATATATACCCTAAGTGGGTTTCCTAAAGTAGAAGTGACACATATTCAGGAGAAATTGGATATCTGAAAGTGATTTCCAGTGAATTTAATTCAGCCAAGAAAGAATAGACTTCCATCCAAAATCACATGCAACAGAATATGTAGAACAGTCAGCCTACAGCAGTATGATTTTGAAATTTTTATTTCTAGAATAGGTTGAACAGCAAGTCTGGACACTTGGACAGGGTAACAAAAGCACCGTACAAGTAACATTCTCTTGAAAATGCAGATGAAAATCATACAGAGATTTACAAAGAAATATTCAATAGTTTCTTCCATGCTAAAAACAAAGTGCTACCTCAGTACAGACTAGAGTTGACATGAATAATGCATTCTGAGTAAGAGTAACTTTGGTTTTGATGTGGATATTCAAAACTGAGCCTGGCCCCAAATGCTCGCAGATGAACAGATAAATACAAAAAAAGAACTGCAAAAATAAATTATAAACATGTTCCTGTTTTCTACCCGCATGCAAAGTTTCATGAAGAAATGACATGTTGTCTGGTGAGAAGGACAAAATATGTGCTGTAAAAAGGCCATTTTTAAAGCTGTTTAGAGCACAGTTTTTTTTTCCAGATCACAACACGTCACTTCGCAATAAATTGCATGCACTCAAAAGGCACTGACATGTTTGCCGTAAAAAAGATCAGATTCTTCTAAAACTTCAAGCATTTTTTTCCAATTTAGCATGTGCTCCCAGGAGCCAACATGCCGCCCTCTCCATTAAACACCTCTTAAATACTATGGCCTTTGTTCATTAATATAAGGTGTTTTGGCAGTTCATATTAAACCGCCAAAACATCTTATATTAATTAACAGAGGGTGTACTAAGCTATGAGTTACAAAACTGTGCAGTTTGACAGTACATGTTCAACTATCTCGATACTAAAATAACACAGGACGGAACGATGATTGACATGGTTGAAAATTCAACAGCAACATTAACAGCAGTCGCTAGCGCTACTGAATCTAATAACTGGAGCAAGAGAAAAATATTAATTTTCATAGATAACAAGAGAAAGCTGGTGACCTGCTTCCCTCCAAGATCATGCATTCTCCCATCTGACATAACCCTTTCAACAGCGTCCTCACTTTCGAAGGTAACAAAGCCAAAGCCTCGTGAACGGCCAGTGCTATGGTCAACCATGATTTGATGCTCAGCCACCTTCCCATATGAGGAGAAGTGTTCCTTTAACTTGTCTGAAAAAATTCGAGTCAGACATGTTTCACATGAAACAAATATGTTCAAAACTTAGTGTATGTTAACGTTGGGACTTGGGAGTATTCAAGTGGTTAAGACTTAATACTTGTGACCAAGTTCAAAAAAATTGCTCGCACACAGAAAACACTTTTTGCTTTTATATGTACCTTCAGTTAGTGATGCTGGAATGCCACCAACAAAGATCTTTCTTGTCTTATTAGGAGCATCTTTTGTTGACATCTCCTCTCTAGGCACAGTTCTTTTGACTTCAACCTTAATAGATAAAAAAATGTATAACAGACCCACTCAGATTTGCATGTTTTGGTTGTTAATGCTACAACATAGAAGAGCCTTTTCACCTATCTGTCAACAAAGGAGGCCTTACCGTTCTTCCATCTATAGTATGTTCATCCTCCAGAACCCTGTCAATCACAGATGGATCAGAAAATGTAACAAATCCAAATCCACGAGGCATCCCGGTATGCTTGTCTTTCATGATCACAGAATCAGTTATAGCTCCATATTTCTGAAAATGCTTGGTGAATTTTTCTGCACACAAAAAAATGAGTCATAAGTTACAGCTCCATATTTCTGAAAATGCTTGGTGGATGTTCTGCAGACAATCAAATACGGAGTGAGAATGCCAAACTAAGCAATGGATAATAAATAATCATAACTTGTGTAACGACAATATTGATGGAAACAATTGACACTATTAATATTTTCTCCAATGATTTCATAAATTTTAGTGAATTCAAATGTCCAGATTCTGCTCCTCTTTTTTTGTGTTTAACTAGTACTCCCTCCGTCCGAAAAAGCTTGTCCCGAAAAAGTTAGTGCTAGATACATCTATTTGAAAGACAAGCTTTTTCGGACGGAGGGAGTAACTAACTGTAAGCTCCAATGGTCAAAAGTTGTAACAGCAGTTTTCTCCTATAAAACTGGTAAGCTCCACCATTCAAAAGTTAACAAACACAGGAGTTTAATCACAGACGGCTAAAGAACAGAAGCAGAGTATCATTAATGAACAAGTAGCACCCCTTATCAGACTGCAAACTGATCACTGTGACATCAAAACTATAATACTCCTATGACCAAGCTCCTCTGCCAAAGTATATAAATTAAACAGCAGTACAGCACTGAATGAGATATGTGAGAAACATTTGTTAGATTCAAATAACCACATAGTATTAACCGGCACAACCACTGAAAATCTGAAAGTGAGATACATGAGAATAATTTGTTGGACTCAAACAACAGCAAGGTATGAATAAACCAGGCTAACCTTACAACATGACCGCAGACAGAACATTATCATGGAAACATACACTACGGAATTTTCTGCATAATTGTAGTTTGGAAGTAAGTTCCCTTTCCCCTATCCCCAACTTTCAGACCTTTACCCTACCCAAGTCAACTCGTTATGGATCACAATTTCCTAATTTAACGTGACAAAAGAATTTCAGCTTCCTAAACAGCAGTCAGCACACATAGCAGTCCAAACACAACCCAATTACAATTAGTCGATTATCAATACCATCATTCATAGCCGTTAAAATTCTGAGAATTTAATACATCATTCATAAAAGAGGCATCTAACATGAAACAAAATCTCAAATCCACACTCAATCCATACATATAGAGAAACTAAAAGGACAAACTTGGCTATAAGTAGTAGCTAAAACTGTTCATTTGCTCCCTCTGTTCCTCAATACTTCCTATTTATTTTTAAAATTACCCAGCATATTGTGTTTGTCTCCCAATTGGTTACCTATTTCACCCCTTCCCATTAGCAACCGGAAGTCAATTACACTGCATGCATGCATGGGGGAACATGAGGGATAGGAGTGAAGCGACATGTGAGGGGAAAGAGGCCAGTGCCAGTTATGGCCAAAGGCTGCTGAGAAAGAGAGAGAGGTTACTCTGAGTTTTGAGGGTATAATCACCCATTCAGCACAATTTTATGATTTTATCCACACTTTGCCCTGATCGTTATGCGTCCTAGAGCTAAAACACTAAAACGCTGGGCAATATGGAGTGGAGGGAGTACTATTTAGAGCCAAATTTATTGTTTTCGTTTCTTTATATGTGCATAAAATTTGGACCTGAAATGTACTCCCTCCACTCCATGTAACAAAAAGTTTGTGTGAACATTGTAACACAAAGTTCAGAATTTCAACACTTTTTGGATATCTAAGCAAACTGATCTCAGTATCTCACAACTCCCACACAAGTTTCCCTCAGATTAATTAATTTCTTGATGATGGCACCATTCATGAAAATACATGTTCCACCTAAGCAAGCTAGCCAGGCATGCAGGAATGGAGAATTTAATCGTTAATAACAGACACCAAAATGGCTCTAGATAGAATAAGGAGAAATGTGTAGCCATATATTCTTGCTCTGTGTTCCCTTTTTCTTGACTAATGTGCGAACTAAAGGATCACTGGGAGTAGGTTGGCCCACAGATCACTAAATTCTAATTCTGGTTCTTGCCCAGTGAAAATATACGGCTGAAAACAATGTATAAGCTTCTTACAGCAGAAGAAATAAGCAATTCAGAACTACACTGTATTCCATGTGATGAGGTGGATCAGACAATCTAAGCCTAGCTATGAAATGACGTTGAGATGCACTTCTCTTGTAAATGTAAAACGAGTTAGTTTTATGTTGATCTAATGCACCTAACTACTATTTTGTTCTCAACTCTTTTCAAATGTTTGTAATCAATCACCCACAGCTGGAGCATTTTGTATGACAAGTCTAAAAACTAAAATCGTCCCATCCTTGGCAAAATACCCTACCAGCATGTTTGGTTGGGGGTAGTTAGAGCTAGGGAATGGGAATTGAAGGGGTACGAGACTTCAAATCTATTGTTTGGTTAGGGGGATTGGGAATTGGTAAGGGAATAGTCATGGGACTTGAGACTCCAACTCCCACCGTTTTATTAACAGGGGAGGGGGTGGGAGTTGGAAGGGAATTGTTTTAGTGAGTCAATCTTAGCCCTTCATCATAACTTACGTTAATTTCCCTTGTCTATTTCCTTGTCAATTCCCACGAACCAAACACGGGAATACAATTTCTCATCAAACTCTCATACATAATTTTCATCATGCGCCAAACATATGATTGGGAATAAAACGACTCATCCCATGTCTAATCTCAATACAACTCCCTACATTAAACTCCCATTCCCCTTCCCATTTTTTGCCAAACACGCTGTACAGGAATTACTTATCTACCTTCGGTTGTCTCCCAGGCTACACCCCCAACGAAAATTTTCCTGTAGAGAAGCACAGACCAAACCAAACGAGTTAACCAAACCTCATCCAGTCCAACGGACCAAACCAAAACCTAAAAGCGCAACCAACTCACCCGGACCCGTCGGCGGGCTCGGCAGGCACGTCCCTACCGCCTTGCACGCCGCCAGCGTCTCCGCTACCAACGGCATCCCCTCCACCTCCTCCATCTCGAGATCCCTCGGCGGCGGGCCTCTCCTCCGCCTCCTCTTCCTCCTCCTCCTCCTCTACCTCCTCTTCGACCTCCTCCTCCACCTCCTCGTCCTCCTCGTAGCCGTTCATGGCGTTCAGGTTCTCCTCCTCGTACCCCGCCATACCGCCGCCCGAGACCACCACCACCCCGGCGCCCGAACGGGGCTCGGAGAACCGCAGAACCCTAGCCCCGGATCGAAGCGGGCGGCGAGGGGCAGCGGCTAAATTGCCTGCTAGGAGTCGGCGATGGCGGTGGGGGAGTGGTAGGGTTTAGGGGTTCGTGGCCGGAGCTAACCCTAGCTGCGCCGCTTCGAGACCTCGAGTGAGGTTGGTGGGAGAGAAGAAGGGGGCGGTGGACGGTCGGGGTGGCGGCGGAGCAGTCGGGAGGGGATTTTAGCCCGGTGCCGTGGGTGCCCGAACTGGCTGGGACCGTCGGATGGCGCATCACGATTCGTGCCGTCGCTAGGAAAGTGCCGGGCTATGCTCTCGCTTTTTCCGTGGCTTTCCTAAATGGCACCGTATTCGATTCCATTTGATTCTCGCAAGAAGTTTGTATCTGTGTGTGTCGGACTGTGAAACTCTGCACTTCAAGTTAAGAAGAAATGGACACTTGGCATGAAGAACTGATGAATCATTACAAAAAATGGATGGACGCTCTGGATTCGTTCGAGTAATGGGCGATCAAGGCGTGAGATGAACCAAGCGCACTTCTCTGTTCGTCCTCACGTCGTTGCCATCACCTCGGCTTGTGCTACAGTGTACTTGCTCGTCACGCTATTGCTTGTGTGTCATGATCACCCTCTATCTCCCCTAGCTATAAACCCCTCCACAATCGGTGGATCGGTATCTTACCTCTTCTCCATGTTGTAATAGCTAGCTCTAGTGTAGAATCCTAAAACTACTTGGTAGAATTGGTTGATCGTCGGTTTGTATCCAAACTTAAACGAGTATCCGTGAGTAAATCGAGTTAGTTCATGTGTATTTCATGTCGATCATATCATGATCATATCAGTTGGTATCAATAGCCAGTCAATTCCTTGAGGGTGCAATGATCGGGGCAGCGGCTGTTGGGTTTCGTCTTGGTAAAATCCCACTCGTTGTTTTCAATTAGGGTGGTCATTTTTCGGCGGTGGAAAGGTGGGTCACTGACAAGGGTTTCGAGTACTTCCCGTGGTAAAATTCCAGAGTTGTGTTCGACCCGGTCATGGGCACTCGCACGAAACACAACGAGATCACCGAATAGTCGGGATGCTCCGCGTGATGAGGTGACAGTGATGGGGCTCAAGCAAGACAAGATCCATGAACAGACTGACGAAATCAACACGTGTTTGGTCAAGGTGGAGTCACTGGAGAAGCAGATCGACAAGGCAGAATTACTGGTAGAGACAAACTCAGAGGTGTAGGCCGAGATCTTCTCAATTCTCAATAAAGTGCAAGGTGAAACTGCCCACCCTCCAATCCCTCGATGTCCAACTTCTACCTCTGTAACTATTGAGAAGGAACCACCACAAGTGCAAGTGTAGACTGCAATCGGAAAGAAAATTGAAAATCAAGGTGAATCTCTAGCACAGTTACAATTGAGGGAGTTACAGTTACACAGTTTAGTCTCGAAAACACATTAACAGTAAAATTTGATATAAATATGAACGTGTTGCTCAATTTATGAAAAGCATTTCCAAAGTTCATAAAATGGTTTTCCCCTGTTTCAATGGTGACAAGCTTTTGAGTTGGATCAGACAAGTTGTTAAGGCATGTTTCTCTCTAAATAGTTTTGGTGATTGATGACAACATATTTGCGGACTAATCATGTGCGTTGAGTATTTCAGAGATTCATCCTTTGGCGAGACGATTCCCTCCCCTTAGAGTTTGAAGCGAAGACGGTGTAGCCCTTTCAATTCAGTTTTGGTGGTCTTGTGTCGTAAGAGTCACCGTACTATCAAGAGGGGATCCGCATTGGTTAGGCTAGGGTGGAATCAACACGTACACAACCCATTTGCACCCTCTGAGCTTTTCCCTTCGTTGAAGGCTCCCTTGCAGCTTTCTCCCTGAGATCTGGTCCCAGCGGTAGTACCGCGAACCCCAGCGGTAGTACCGCTTGAAGCTCTCAGCCGTAGTACCGCTGCGGCTCCGAGCTCCTACCGCCTCGATTCGAGGGTTCCCCTCCCGTGTCAGGTTCTGCCGCACTTGATGCGGCAATAGTGGCGGTAGTGCCGCCCTTATCACCACGGTAGTACCGCCCTGGGTCCAGGTCATGCTTTGCTTCTCGCTCTCTTCTCACTGCGCGGCAGTACCGCGAGGTGGAACGGTAGTACCGATGGCCACAACGGTAGTACCGCCCTGTGCGGGGCTGAGCGGGGGTAACGGTTGGATTGTCTCCCCTCTTATAATAGGAGGTCTTCTTCTCCAAGTTGACTTACCTCGTTTCCCCCAAGCTCCATTGTTACTCCAAAGCTCATTTTCGCCCGATCTCTCTCCCTAGCCAATCAAACTTGTTGATTGTCTAGGGATTGGTTGAGAAGGCCCAGATCTACACTTCCACCAAGAGAAATTTGATCCCCCCACTCATCCCTTGCGGATCTTGTTACTCTTGAATGTTTGAGCACCCTAGACGATTGAGGTCACCTCGGAGCCATATTCCATTATGGTGAAACTCCATGGTTTCGTTGGGAGCCTCCAATTCGGTTGTGGAGAGAGCCCCAACCTTGTTTGTAAAGGTCCGGTCGCCGTCTCCAAGGGCACCAATAGTGGAATCACGGCATCTCACATTGTGTGAGGGCGTGAGGAGAATACGGTGGTCCTAGTGGCTTCTTGGGGAGCATTGTGCCTCCACACCGCTCCAACGGAGACGTACTTCCCTTCAAAAGGAAGGAACTTCGGTAACACATCCTCGTCTTCACCGGCTCCACTCTTGGTTATCTCGTGCCTTTACTTGTGCAAGCTTTTATGTTGTTTCCCTTGCTTGCTTGTGTACTTATTGTTGTTGTATCATATAGGTTGCTCACCTAGTTGCATATCTAGACAACCTACTTTGATGCAAAGTTTAAATTGGTAAAGAAAAGCTAAAATTGTTAGTTGCCTATTCACCCCCCTCTAGTCAACTATATCGATCCTTTCAATTAGTATTAGAGCCTCGTCTCTTTACTAAGGACTTTGTCATTCGAAGAGTATGGTTGACACCGTATATGGTGTGGAGGAGCACTCCGTTGTGAATCTGATCTCGTCTACGGCTGATGGGGGAACCACGGTCTCTCGTGAGGAATTCAATGTGGCTTTGGGCACATTGAAAAGCTCCATGACGACCGAGGTTGAAAGCATGTTTAATAAATTCCTAGAAGGGCTTAAACTATCCACCACACCGTTGAGAGTGGGTGATCCCACTAACAAGGTGACGGATGCTAACTCTGACAAGGGGGAAGCTACTAGTGATCAAGTTCCTTCTTCTAGTGGTAAAAATGGCACCGGCATCTTTGCCCATGTGGAACCTCCACTTGTTTATGGTGGACCGATTACTTCCACTCATTTGAATCATGTCGGTCCTCCCCCTAAGATTATGAAAAATGAGGACTTTGATTCTTGGGTCTATCGCTTTAAGCGTCATTTCAATCATGTGAATACTAATCTTCGGAGAATCATTGAAGAAGGTTTCTATCTGCATGACCGAAGTAACTTCACTCCTAGAGAAGCCGCGGATAATCAATTCAACGAGAATGCTCTCTTCATCATCCAAGATGCAATTCCACCCGAAGATCTTCCTAATCTCCGGCCCTTCGCCATGGCCAAAGATGCAGGGCATCAAGTTGTTTCCCTCTACAAGGGAAGCGCAAGCATTCAACGCTCCAACTATGAAGTGGTGCAAGATGAAGCCGATGAGTTTGCAATGAAAGAAGATGAAGAACCTCGTGAGCTTTATCGGAGAGTAACCAAACCCGCGGTCTCACTCCGAGATCATGGGAGCAAGGACACGGATGACAATTGGATCAAGCGCAAATTCCTCAAGGCAATGATGCCTTTGTTGGGGAACGTAGTAATTTCAAAAAAAATCCTACGCACACGCAAGATCATGGTGATGCATAGAAACGAGAGGGGAGAGTGTGATCTACGTACCCTTGTAGATTGACAACGGAAGCGTTTGGTTGATGTAGTCGTATGTCTCCACGGCCCGACCGATCAAGCACCGAAACTACGGCACCTCCGAGTTCTAGCACACGTTCAGCTCGATGACGATCCCCGGACTCCGATCCAGCAAAGTGTCGGGAAAGAGTTCCGTCAGCACGACGGCGTGGTGACTATCTTGATGCACTACCGTCGCAGGGCTTCGCCTAAGCACCGCTACAATATTATCGAGGACTATGGTGGAAGGGGGCACCGCACACGGCTAAGAATATGATCACGTGGATCAACTTGTGTCTCTAGGGGTGCCCCCTACCCCCGTATATAAAGGAGCAAGGGGAGCAGGCCGGCCGGCCCCATAGGCGCGCCAAGGAGGAGTCCTCCTCCTAGTAGGAGTAGGACTCCTACTAGGAGGAGGAAAGAAGTGGGGAGGGAGAGGGAAAGGGGGGCGCCGCCCCCCTCTCCTAGTCCAATTCGGACCAGGGGGGAGGAGGCGCGCGGCCCACCTTTGGCTGCCCCTCTCTCTTTCCACTAAGGCCCATATGGCCCATTACTTCTCCCGGGGGGGTTCCGGTAACCCTCCGGCTCTCCGGTTTTCTCCGAAATCACCCGGAACACTTCCGGTGTCCGAATATAGCCGTCCAATATATCAATCTTTATGTCTCGACCATTTCGAGACTCCTCGTCATGTCCGTGATCACATCCGGGACTCCGAACTAACTTCGGTACATCAAAAATCATAAACTCATAATATAACTGTCATCGAAACCTTAAGCGTGCGGACCCTACGGGTTCGAGAACAATGTAGACATGACCGAGACACGTCTCCGGTCAATAACCAATAGCGGAACCTGGATGCTCATATTGGCTCCTACATATTCTACGAAGATCTTTATTGGTCAGACCGCATAACAACATACGTTGTTCCCTTTGTCATCGGTATGTTACTTGCCCGAGATTTGATCGTCGGTATCTCAATACCTAGTTCAATCTCGTTACCGGCAAGTCTCTTTACTCGTTCCGTAATACATCATCTCACAACTAACTCATTAGTTGCAATGCTTGCAATGCTTATGTGATGTGCATTACCGAGAGGGCCCAGAGATACCTCTCCGACAATCGGAATGACAAATCCTAATCTCGAAATACGCCAACCCAACATGTACCTTTGGAGACACCTGTAGAGCTCCTTTATAATCACCCAGTTACGTTGTGACATTTGGTAGCACACAAAGTGTTCCTCCGGCAAACGGGAGTTGCATAATCTCATAGTCATAGGAACATGTATAAGTCATGAAGAAAGCAATAGCAACATACTAAACGATCGGGTGCTAAGCTAATGGAATGGGTCATGTCAATCAGATCATTCATCTAATGATGTGATCCTGTTAATCAAATGACAAATCTTTGTCCATGGTTAGGAAACATAACCATCTTTGATTAACAAGCTAGTCTAGTAGAGGCATACTAGTGACACTCTGTTTGTCTATGTATTCACACATGTATTATGTTTCCGGTTAATACAATTCTAGCATGAATAATAAACTTTTATCATGATATATAAGGAAATAAATAATAACTTTATTATTGCCTCTAGGGCATATTTCCTTCAGCCTTACCACAAGACCATGTCCTCAATCATTCGTCAAAGGCCGGACTTCCACACCTTGTCCTCAAGTGAAGTGTTGAATGAGTTTGTGGCCATGAGCATCTTGGATAAGACCGCCGACAATGCGGTGTTACGTTCTGAAAGAGCAAAGAAGCCCAACCTTGCATTAAAGGCCAAGGTTAGTGTGGAAGAAGAGGACGAAGAAGAAGAAGAGAAAAGCAATCCCGAAGATACAAAGTATGCCTATCATGAACACATGGCTCTTGCTTCAAGGCAATTTTGGAGCAAGAAAAACTCAAGGCCCAACTTCAACAAGAACAACTCAAGTGGCACGAAGGGCAAGCAACGTGTGAGGACTTGCTATAATTGTGGCAATGTGATCCATTTTGTTGTGGAGTGCCCGTATGAGAAGAGGGAAGACAATGGTGGCAAGCTCATCCGAAAGGACAAAGCCAAGTCTTTCCCCAACAAGAGCAACTTCACCAAGAAGACTCCTCCCAAGGCGTTGGTGGTACAAGAAGAGTACAATGAAGATGATGATGATGAGGAGGATGGCGAGTCGGTTTCCATGGCCTCCGTTGCCATTGCGACAACTCCACGAGTGTCGCTCTTTGACTCACCCAATGAGAGCATCACCGCCAAGTGCCTCATGGCTAAAGCCACCAACAAGGTAACCCCCAACATCAAAACTACCATCATTAATAATCCTCCGTTGACGGATTGCATTGATGAACATGATGGATCTAATTTGGAGGAGAATGAGTTTGAGTCCTTTATGGGTAAACTCAAGGGTAAATCTAAGAAGCACTTCGTTGCTCTCTTGGAACAACTTGGTGAAGCCAATGACATGATCGAGGCTCACGAAGATACCATCTCTAAGATGGAGGGGCATAGTCATGACTATGCCGATGAGATTTCGGATCTTTCCAATGCTCTTGAGAAAGAGCGTGGTCTTCGTTTGGCTCTTGAGGAGTCACACAATGATGATCACGCTAAGTTAAAGAAAGATCTTGATCATGCTATTGTTGTTTCTCGTGTGCTAAACTCCGAGAAGGCTAAGCTTGGGGTTGATCTTGCTAGACTCAAAGAGGAGTTTGACCTACTTGACAAGGCTCACAAGGTCTTGAAGGGTGCTCATGCTAGCCTCAAAGAGTCTCATGATCAACTTCAAGTAAAGCTAACCAAGGAGAAAGCCACATTTCCTCATATGATGCTAATTGATAATGCAAATGCTACTAACCCGTGTTGTGAGCATGTGCATCTTGTTGAGGAGAATGCTAAGTTGAAGGAGCAACTTGAGACAGGCCTTGTTTCTTGCATACAAGGCGAGAAAAACCTCAACGACCTTTTGAGCAATCAAAAGGGAGTTGTGGCCAAGGAAGGGATTGGGTACGCACCCAAGTCCAAGAACAAGAAGAAGAATGACAAGGTCAAATGACCTCCCCCTCTCAAGCAAACCTTTGTGAAGGAGGTAGAGGGTGCTTCTAAGGAGAAGAAGAAGAAGACCGTGAAGGGTGGTGATGCCAAGAAGGGCAACACTTCCCTTCCCAACAAAGCCGACGACTTTAACCCCTCTTATGTGTTGTGCCGTACTAGTGATGGACATGTTTATGCCAAATTTGTTGGCTCTCCTTATGAGTACATTGAATGGTCTATTTGGGTTCCCAAGACCCTTGTTACTAACATCAAAGGACCCATTACAAAATGGGTACCTAAAACCAAGCATTGATCTCTTGTAGGTGTTTGCTTCCGGTGGGGGATCATGGTTGCTCGATAGTGGAGCCACTAATCATATGACCGGAAGCAAGGACTTGGTGGTGGATGTTCACAAGATTCCATCTATGCCCACCAATGTCGAGTGGGGTGATGCCTCGTCCTCCAAGGTATTGGGGCTTGGCAAGGTTGTCATTTCTCATGATCTCATGATCGAGAAGGTCATGCTTGTTGAGTCCCTTGCATACAATTTACTTTCCGTTCGTCAACTTGCACTCATGGGCTTTGCCACTTTCTTTGATGTTGATACCGTGGCCCTCTTGTGGAGCAGGACTCTTAAAGTAGCCTTTATTGGGCATGTCGAGAACGGTCTCTATGTGATTAACTTTTCGGAGCGACCCACTAAGACCGCGACATGCCTAATGGCTAAAGTTGACGTGGGATGGCTTTGGCATCACCGTTTAGCCCATGTCAATATGAGATCTTTGCAAAGTCTTCGCAAGGGGGACCATGTCCGTGGACTAACAAATGTTAGTTTTGCTAAAGATCGTGCTTGCAGTGCTTGTATCGAAGGAAAGCTTCATGAAAAGGCTCACCCTCCCACGACTATCATCTACTCGAAGAGGCCTTTGGAGATCCTTCACTTGGATCTCTTTGGGCCTCCATCCTTTGATAGTCTTGGGGGTAGAAAGTATTGCTTGGTGATTGTGGATGATTATTCAAGATACACTTGGGTATACTTCTTCAAGAGGAAGAGCGAGACCCAACAAACCGTCATTGACTTTGCAAATGAAGCCCAACGACAACACAATGCAAAGATCTTGACAGTAAGAAGCGACAACGGCACCGAGTTCAAGAACTACACCTTGGATGAGTTCCTTAGTGATGAGGGGATCAAGCATCAATATTCTGCACCATACACCCCTCAAAAAAATGGTGTAGCAGAGAGAAGGAACCGGATGTTGATGGATGCGGCAAGGACCATGATGGCGGAGTTCAAGTCTCCATACAAATTTTTGGCCGAAGCCATCAACACCGCTTGTCATGCATCCAATCAGCTCTACCTCCGCAAGGGCTTGAACAAGACTCCTTATGAGATACTCACCGGTAACAAGCCCAGCCTCAAGTACTTCCGGGTGTTCGGGTGTAAGTGTTTCATTCTCAAGAAAGGTGTTCGTTTGTCTAAATTTGAGGCTAGAGCTTATGAGGGCATATTTGTTGGTTATGCTACCAACTCTCATGCTTACCGTGTCCTCAATAAGTCCACGGGACTCATTGAGGAGACGTGTAACATGGAGTTTGATGAGAATAATGGCTCCCAAGTGGAGAAAAGTGGCACTTGTGATGTAGGTGATGAAATTCCTCCCCAAGCCATAAGAAGAATGGGAGTTGGCTTTATCCTACCCATTGAGGAACCCCTTGTGGCCGAAGGAGAAGGACAATGCTCCACTCAAGTGGAGCCATCACCAACCCAAGGCCCACACGCTTTCTAAGAACAAAGTGAAGGCCCTCAACATCATGAACAAGACCAAGGGCAAGATCAATCTCAAGACGGTGTTGAATCACCAAGTGATGCCCAAGGTCAAGTTCTCTCCTCCGAGCAAGTTCAAGATCAAGAGCAAGCTCAATATCAATAACGAGCTCAAGACGGTGCCCAAGATGATCAAGTGACCGCTCCTCAACTCACCCCTGAGGAGGAATTGGAGCATCGTGCCGCCAAGATCGCTTCCAAGCTCTCAACCAAGGGCCATCTCATGACAAATGTGCTTGGAAGCATTCCAAAGGGGGTAAGCACTCGTAGACAATTGGCAAACTATTGTGAACATCATGCGTTTGTCTCTTGTGTTGAACCCCAAAAGGTCTATGAGGCGCTCGAAGATCCGGATTGGCTCAATGCCATGCATGAAGAACTCAACAACTTCGAGTAAAACAAGGTGTGGAGATTGGTGCCAAGGCCAACGGGGAACCACAATGTCATTGGAACCAAGTGGATATTCAAGAACAAGCAAGACGCTCATGGAATTATCATTCGCAACAAGGCCCGGTTGGTAGCACAAGGCTACTCCCAAGTCGAGGGTATCGACTACGGTGAAACCTTTGCTCCTGTTGCTCGCGTTGAATCCATTAGCATGTTGATTGCTTATGATTCTCATCATAACTTTCAGTTGCAACAAATGGATGTGAAGAGTGCATTTCTTAATGGTCCCATTAATGAGTTGTTGCAAGATCGCGGTTTTGAAATTGGGAAAATCGACCCTACTCTTTTTACGAAGAAGGTCAAAGGGGAGTTGTTTGTGTGCCAACTATATGTTGATGATATTATCTTTGGTTCCCCTAACAAAGCTTTCAATGAGGAATTTGCCGCACTCATGACCTCCAAGTTTAAGATGTCCATGATGGGAGAGTTGAACTTCTTTCTCGGGTTCGAGGTCAAGCAACGGAGAGAAGGAACCTTCATCAACCAATCCAAATACACTCAAGATATGCTCAAGAGATTCAAGCTTAATGATGTCAAGCCGGCTTCCACTCCAATGCCCGTCAAATGCCAACTTGACTTAGATCCCAATGGTAAAGCGGTGGATAAAAAGGTATATCGCTCCATGATTGGCTCCTTGCTTTACCTTTTTGCATCTAGACCGGATATCATGTTGAGTGTGGGAATTTGTGCATGGTTTCAAGCCGCACCTAAGGAAAGCCACTTTGTGGCGGTCAAGCGAATCTTTCGATATTTGGCTCATACCCCAAACTTTGGCTTATGGTATCCAAGAGGAGCAAACTTCAAGCTTGTAGGGTATTCGGACTCCGATTGGGCGGGAGGCAAAGTGGATAGGAAGTCCACTTTCCGGAGGGTACCAATTTCTTGGTTGCACTTTGGTGAGTTGGTCTTCCAAGAAGCAAAGTTGTGTGTCTCTCTCGTCTACCGAGGCGGAGTACGTGGCCGCCGGTAGTTGTTGTGCACAACTTCTTTGGATGAGGCAAACTTTAAAGGATTACGGTGTCATTTGTGACATGTGCCTATTTGGTGTGACAATGAAAGTGCCATCAAGATTTCTCTCAACCCGGTTCAACACTTCAAGACAAAGCATATTGAGATTCGGTATCACTTCATCCGGGATCACATTAGGCGAGGGGAGATCGAGCTCAACTATGTCAACACTCATGATAACCTTGCAGATATTTTCACAAAGCCTTTGGATGAAGCAAGATTTCGCGAGTTAAGGCATGAGCTAAATATCATTTATTCGAGCAATGTTGTTTGAACCCTTGCACACTCCACCATACTCAACTTGTTGTCGTGTTAGGTGTAGGCATGGACATAGGGGGAGTCTTGTTCTCTCAACGAACTCTCCCTTGATGACCCACAAGTATAGGGGATCTATCGTAGTTCTTTCGATAAGTAAGAGTGTCGAACCCAACGAGGAGCAGAAGGAAATGATAAACAATTTTCAGTAAGGTATTCTCTGCAAGCACTGAACTTATCAGTAACAAATAGTTTGGTGATAAGGTAATTTGTAACGAGTAGCAAGTAATAAAAGTAGATAAGGTGCAACAAGATGGCCCAATCCTTTTTGTAGCAAAGGACAAGCCTGGACAAACTCTTATATGAAGTAAAGCGCTCCCGAGGACACGTGGGAATTATCGTCAAGCTAGTTTTCATCACGATCATAAGATTCGCGTTCGGTACTTTGATAATTTGATATGTGGGTGGACCGGTGCTTGAGTACTGTCCTTACTTGGACAAGCATCTGTAACACCCACGATGCAGCTATATCTCCCACGTGTCGGAGCACGACTTAGAGGCATAACCGCATAGTAGGCATGTCGCAAGAGGGGTAATCTTTACACATCCCATGTACTGAATAAGAATGGGATAAAGAGTTGGCTTACAATCGCCACTTCACACAATACATAAATATAGCATTACATCATCCAGAATACAATCAAGGTCCGACTACGGAACCAACATAAATAAAGACAACCCCAAATGCTAGATCCCCGATCGCCCCAACTGGGCTCCACTACTGACCAAAAGGAAACGAAACACCACGACGAAAAGGTCTTCATCGAGCTCCCGCTTGAGCTCGGTTGCGTCACCTGCACTGGTATCATCGGCACCTGCAACTGTTTGGAAGTATCTGTGAGTCACGAGGACTCAGCAATCTCACACCCACGAGATCAAGACTATTTAAGCTTATGGGTAGGAAAAAAAGGGTAGTGAGGTGGAGCTGCAGCAAGCACTAGCATATATGGTGGCTAACTTATGCAAATGAGAGCGAGAAGAGGAGCAAAGCACGGTCGTGAACTAGAAGTGATCAAGAAATGATCCTGAATCTACTTACGTTCAAGCATAACACAAGAACCGTGTTCACTTCCCGGACTCCGCCGAGAAGGGACCATCACGGCTACACACGCGGTTGATGTATTTTAATTAATTTAAGTGTCAAGTTCTCTACAACCAGACATTACAAATTCCCATCTGCCCATAACCGTGGGCACGGCTTTCGAAAGTTCAAAACCCTGCAGGGGTGTCCCAACTTAGCCCATCACAAGCTCTCATGGTCAACGAAGGATATTCCTTCTCCCAGGAAGACCCGATCAGACTCGGAATCCCGGTTACAAGACATTTCGACAATGGTAAAACAAGACCAGCAAGACCGCCCGATGCGCCGACATCCTGATAGGAGCTGCACATATCTCGTTCTCAGGGCAACACCAGATGAACACTACGTATAACTAAAACCAGCCCTCAAGTTTCCCCGAGGTGGCGCCGCAAGTGGCTCTAGTTCGGACCAACACTTAGACAGGCACTGGCCCAGGGGGTTAAAATAAAGATGACCCTTGAGTCCGCAGAACCCAAGGGAAGGTGATAGGTTGTTAGGCAAATGTAAAACCAAGGTTGGGCCTTACTGGAGGAGTTTTATTCAAAGCGAACTGTCAAGGGGTTCCCATAACACCCAACCGCGTAAGGAACGCAAAATCGAGGAACATAACACCGGTATGATGGAAAACTAGGGCGGCAAGAGTGGAACAAAATACCAGGCATAAGGCCGAGCCTTCCACCCTTTACCAAGTATATAGATGCATTAAATTAAATAAGAGATATTGTGATATCCCAAACATATCCATGTTCCAACATGGAACAAACTTCAACTTCACCTGCAACTAGCAACGCTATAAGAGGGGTTGAGCAGAAGCGGTAACTTAGCCAAACAATGGTTTGCTAGGAAAGGTTGGTTAGAGGCTTGACATGGCAATATGGGAGGCATGATAAAGCAAGTGGTAGGTAGCGTGACATAGCAATAGAGCGAGCAACTAGCAAGCAAAGATAGAAGTGATTTTGAGGGTATGGTCATCTTGCCTGAGATCCCGCAAGGAAGAAGAACGAGTCCATGAAGAAGGCAAACGGACGTAGTCGAACGAACCCCTCACAAACGCGACGTTATCGGAACTAACCCGAAGAAGCAACACCGGAAAGAAGTAAACAACATAGTAAACAACCATCACATAATCATGGCATGATGCACAACCAAGTATGATGCATGTCCACTTATGATTAACCCCCATTGCAAGCATCCACAACTACAACAGAAGTATTAAGGTAAACCTAACCATAGCATGAAACATATGGATCCAAATCAGCCCCTTACGAAGCAACGCATAAACTAGGATTTAAGCTTCTGTCACTCTAGCAACCCATCATCTACTTATTACTTCCCAATGCCTCCCTCTAGGCCCAAACAATGGTGAAGTGTCATGTAGTCGACGTTCACATGACACCACTAGAGGGATGACAACATACATCTCATGAAAATATCGAACGAATACCAAATTCACATGACTGCTAATAGCAAGACTTCTCTCATGTCCTCAGGAACAAACGTAACTACTCACAAAGCATATTCATGTCCATAATCAGAGGGGTATTAATATGCATATTGGATCTGAACATATGATCTTCCACCAAGTAAACCAACTAGCATCAACTACAGGGAGTAATCAACACTACTAGCAACCCACAGGTACCAATCTGAGGTTTGGATACAAGAGATGAACTAGGGTTTGAGATGGGATGGTGCTCGTGAAGATGTTGATGGATATTGACCCCCTCCCGATGAGAGGATCGTTGGTGATGATTTTCCCCTCCCGGAGGGAAGTTTCCCTGACAGAACAGCTCCGCTAGAGCCCTAGATTGGTTCCGCCAAGGTTCCGCCTCGTGGCGGCGGAGTCTCGTCCCGAAAGCTTGCTTATGATTTTTTTCCTCTATGAAAGACTCCATATATCAGAATATGTACATCAGAGGGCCACCAGGGGGCCCACGAGGCAGGGGCGCGCGCCTAGGGGGATAGGACGCGCCCCCACCCTTGTGGCCAGGGTGTGGCCCCCCTCTGGAACTTCTTGCGCTCAGTATTTTTTATATATTCTGGAAATAGCTTCCGTGAAGTTTCAGGACTTTTGGAGCTGTGCAGAATAGGTCTCTAATATTTGCTCCTTTTCCAGCCCAGAATCCCAGCTGCTGACATTCTCCCTCTTCATGTAAACTTGTAAAATAAGAGGAATAAGCATAAGTATTGTGACATAATGTGTAATAACAACCTATAATGCAATAAATATTGATATAAAAGCATGATGCAAAATGGAGGTATCAACTCCCCCAAGCTTAGACCTCGCCTGTCCTCAAGCGAAAGCTGAAATCGAAAAATATGTCCACATGTTTGGAGATAGAGGTGTCGATAAAAATAAAATACGGACATGAGGGCATCATGATCATTCTTAGAATATCAACACGCACACACACACACACACATATGTGTGTGTGTGGATCACAATTCAATCACAATTTCAAGTATGGATCATAAAATTCATTGAGAACCAACAAACTCTAATCTCAGTCATTGAGGCAATTGCAATTTATCATAACATAGGAAAGAGTCAATATAAGAGCTTTTCAGCAAGTCCACATACTCAATCATCTTTTAGTCTTTCACAATTGCTAACACTCGCGCAATATTTATGGGTATGAAGTTTTAATCGGACACAGATAAAGATAGGGGCTTATAGTTTTGCCTCCCAACATTTTACCTCAAGGGTAATGTCAACAATAATAGTTCATGAAGACTCACATCCAATTAGCTATATATATCAGGATCTTTCCAACATATTGTGTTTTCCAAAGGATAAAATGTAAAAAGGAAAGGTGAAGATCACTATGACTCTTATGTAAGGTAGAAAATAGAAGTAAAAGATAGGCCTTTCGCAGAGGGAAGCAGATGTTGTCATGCACTTTTATGGTTGGATGCACAAAATCTTAATGCAAAAGAACGTCACTTTATATTGCCACTTGTGATATGGACCTTTATTATGCAGTCCATCGCTTTTATTTCTTCCATATCACAAGATTGTATAAAGCTTATTTTCTTTGCACTAATGAGTTATACATATTTAGAGAGAAATTTTTATTTATTGCACCGATGACAACTTGATCTTACTCAATCCATAGGTAGATATGGTGGGCTCTCATGGCAAAACTGGGTTTAGGGATATTTGGAAGCACAAGTAGTATCTCTACTTGGTGCAAAGAAATTGGATAGCATGAGAGGGAAAGGCAAGCTCAACATGTTGGATGATCCATGACAATATAATTTAACTCGGATGAAAGAAAACATAACCCATTACGTTGTCTTCCTTGTCCAGCGTCAACTCTTAGCATGTCATACTTTAATGAGTGCTCACAATCATAAAAGATGTCCAAGATAGTATATTTATATGTGAACCTCTCTTCCTTTATTACTTCTTATTAATTGCAACGATGACCAAAACTATGCTTGTCAACTCTCAACAACTTTTATTCATCATACTCTTATATTTGAAGTCATTACTCTCCATAAGATCCATATGATCTCTTTATTTCTTTTTATTCTTTCTCTTTTTATTTTATTCCCTCAAGATCATAGCAAAATAATCAAGCCCTTGACTCAACACTAATCTTTATTATATATAGCTCACGGACTCGATTACATAGAAGGATCATAAAGCAAAAATCACAACTAAATCATACTAAAACTCTATTCTACTAGATCAAGATATTATCAAAAGGATTGAAATAAGAAAAACGGTAAAGATAAAAGTGATGGTGATACGATACCGGGGCACTCCCCCAAGCTTGGCAGTTGCCAATGGGAGTGCTGATACGTCTCCAACGTATCTATAATTTTTGATTGCTCCATGCTATATTATCTACTGTTTTGGACATTATTGGGCTTTATTATCCACTTTTATATTATTTTTGGGACTAACCTATTAACCGGAGGCCCAGACCAGAATTGCTGTTTTTTTTGCCTATTTTAGGGTTTCGAAGAAAAGGAATATCAAACGGAGTCCAAACGGAATGAAACCTTCGGGAACGTGATTTTCTCACCGAACATGATCCAGGAGACTTGGACCCTACGTCAAGACACAAAAGAGGAGGCCGCGAGGTAGGGGGGCGCGCCTACCCCACCCCAGGTGCGCCCTCCATCCTCGTGGGCCCCATGTTGCTCCACCGACGTACTATTTCCTCCTATATATACCTACGTACCCCCAAACGATCAGCTACAGAGCCAAAACCCTAATTCCACCACCGCAACTTTCTGTATCCACGAGATCCCATCTTGGGGCCTGTTCCGGAGCTCCGCCGGAGGGGACATCGATCACGGAGGGCTTCTACATCATCACCATAGCCCCTCCGATGAAGTGTGAGTAGTTCACCTCAGACCTACGGGTCCATATATAGTTATTAGCTAGATGGCTTCTTCTCTCTTTTTGGATCTCAATACAATGTTCTCCCCCTCTCTTGTGGAGATCTATTCGATGTAACCTTCTTTTTGCGGTGTGTTTATTGAGACCGATGAATTGTGGGTTTATGATCAAGTCTATCTATGAACAATATTTGAATCTTCTCTGAATTCTTTTATGTATGATTGGTTATCTTTGCAAGTCTCTTCGAATTATCAGTTTGGTTTGGCCTACTAGATTGATATTTCTTGCAATGGGAGAAGTGCTTAGCTTTGGGTTCAATCTTGCGGTGTCCTTTCCCAGTGACAGTAGGGGCAGCAAGGCACGTATTGTATTGTTGCCATCGAGTATAACTAGATGGAGTTTTCATCATATTGCATGAGTTTATCCCTCTACATCATGTCATCTTACTTAAGGCGTTACTTTGTTTTCATTAACTTAATACTCTAGATGCATGCTGGATAGCGGTCGATGAGTGGAGTAATAGTAGTAGATGCAGCCAGGAGTCGGTCTACTTGTCTCGGACGTGATGCCTATATACATGATCATGCCTAGATATTCTCATAACTATGCTCAATTATGTCAATTGCTCAACAGTAATTTGTTCACCCACCGTAGAATACTTATGCTCTTGAGAGAAGCCACTAGTGAAACCTATGGCCCCCGGGTCTATCTTCCTCATATTAATCTTCCAATACTTAGTTATTTCCTTTGCTTTTATTTTACTTTGCATCTTTATCATAAAAATACCAAAAATATTATCTTATCATATCTATCAGATCTCACTCTCGTAAGTGGCTGTGTAGGGATTGACAACCCCTTATCACGTTGGTTGCGAGGATTCATTTGTTTTGTGCAGGTACGAGGGACTCGCGCGTAGCCTCCTACTAGATTGATACATTGGTTCTCAAAAACTGGGGGAAATACTTACGCTACTCTGCTGCATCATCCCTTCCTCTTCGGGGAAAAACCAACGCAGTGCTCAAGAGGTAGCAAGAAGGATTTCTGGCGCCGTTGCCGGGGAGTCTACGCAAAAGTCAAATATACCAAGTACCCATCACAATCCCTATCTCCCGCATTACATTATTTGCCATTTGCCTCTCGTTTTCCTCTCTCCCACTTCACCCTTGCCGTTTTATTCGCCCTCTCTCTCTATCCTCCCTCTCTTTCCCGTTTGCCTCTTTTTGCCCGCTTGCTTTTTGTTTGCTTGTGTGTTGGATTGCTTTCTTGTCACGATGGCTCAAGATAACACTAAATTGTGTGACTTTACCAATACCAACAACAATGATTTTATTAGCACTCCGATTGCTCCTCTTACCGATGCTGAATCTTGTGAAATTAATACTGCTTTGCTGAATCTTGTCATGAAAGATCCGTTTTCCGGCCTTCGTAGTGAAGATGCCACTACCCATCTAAATAGCTTCGATGATTTGTGTGATATGCAAAAGAAGAAAGATGTGGATAATGATATTGTTAAATTGAAGCTATTTCCTTTTTCGCTTAGAGATCGTGCTAAAGCTTGGTTCTCGTCTTTGCCTAAAAATCGTATTGATTCATGGAATAAGTGCAAAGATGCTTTTATCTCTAAGTATTTTCCTCCCGCTAAGATCATCTCCCTTAGAAACGATATTATGAATTTTAAGCAACTTGATCATGAACATGTTGCACAAGCTTGGGAGAGGATGAAATTAATGATACGTAATTGCCCTACTCATGGTTTGAATTTGTGGATGATTATACAATTTTTTTATGCTGGATTGAATTTTGGTTCTAGAAATCTTTTAGATTCGTCCGCGGGAGGCACTTTTATGGAAATCACTTTAGGAGAAGCTACTAAACTCCTAGATAATGTTATGGTTGATTATTCTCAATGGCATACTGAAAGATCTACTAATAAAAAGGGCATGCGATAGAAGAAATTAATGTTTTGAGTGGGAAGATGGATGAACTTATGAAATTATTTGCTAGTAAAAGTGTTTCTTCTGATCCTAATGATATGCCCTTGTCTACTTTGATTGAGAATAATAATGAATCTATGGATGTGAATTTCGTTGGTAGGAACAATTTTGGTAACAACGCGTATAGAGGAAATTTTAATCCTAGGCCTTATCCTAGTAATCCCTCTGATAATTATGGTAATTCCTACAACAATTCTTATGGACATTCTAATAAGATGCCCTCTGATTTTTAATCCAATATTAAAGAATTTATTACTTCGCAAAAGAATTTCAATGCTTTGATTCAAGAAAAAATGCTTAAAATTGATGATTTGGCTAGGAACGTTGATAGAATTTCTCTTGATGTTGATTCTTTGAAACTTAGATCTATTCCACCTAAGCATGATATCAATGAGTCTATCAAAGCCATGAGAATTTCCATTGATGAGTGCAAAGAAAGAACCGCTAGAATGTGTGCTAAGAAAGATGCCTTTATAAGAGCGTGTTCCGCTAGTTTCCATGAAAATAAAGATGAAGATCTAAAAGTTATTGATGTGTCCCCTATTAAATATTTGTTTTGCAATATGAATCTTAATAATGATGGGACTGAATATGATCCACCTTTACCTAGAAGGTGTTCCAAGAATTCGGAGTTTTTAGATCTTGATGCTAAAATTGATGAAAGTGGGATCGAAGAAATTAAAACCCTAGATGTTGCTAAACCCACTATTTTGGATTTCAAGGAATTTAATTATGAAAATTGCTCTTTGATTGATTGTATTTCCTTGTTACTGTTGGGTAACGTAGTAATTCAAAATTTTCCTACGCACATGCAAGATCATGGTGATGCACAGCAACGAGAGGGGAGAGTGTGATCTACGTACCCTTGTAGATCGACAACGGAAGCATTAGCACAACGTGGTTGATGTAGTCATACGTCTTCATGGCCCGACCGATCAAGCACCGAAACTACGGCACCTCCGAGTTCTAGCACATGTTCAACTCGATGACGATCCCCGGACTCCGATCCAGCAAAGTGTCGGGGAAGAGTTCCGTCAGCACGACAGCGTGGTGACGATCTTGATGTACTACCGTCGCAGGGCTTCGCCTAAGCACCGCTACAATATTATCGAGGACTATGGTGGAAGGGGGCACCGCACACGGCTAAGAATATGATCGCGTGGATCAACTTGTGTGTCTAGGGGTGCCCCTGCCCCCGTATATAAAGGAGCAGGGGGAGGTGCGGCCGGCCAGGAGGAGGGCGCGTCAGGAGGAGTCCTACTCCTACCGGGAGTAGGATTCCGCCCTTTCCTAGTTGGAATAGGATTCGGGAGGGGGGAAAGAGGAGAGAGAGAAGGAAGGGGGGGCGCCGCCCCCTTCTCCTTGTCCTATTCGGACTAGGGGGGGGGGCGCGGCCCAGCCCTGGCCACCTCTCCTCTCTTCCACTAAAGCCCACTAAGGCCCATATACCTCCCGGGGGGGTTTCGGTAACCTCCCGGTACTCCGGTAAAATCCCGATTTCACCTGGAACACTTCCGATATCCAAATATAGGCTTCCAATATATCAATCTTTATGTCTCGACCATTTCGAGACTCCTCGTCATGTCCCCGATCCCATCCGGGACTCCGAACTCCTTCGGTACATCAAAACTCATAAACTCATAATATAACTGTCATCGAAACCTTAAGCGTGCGGACCCTACGGGTTCGAGAACAATGTAGACATGACCGAGACACGTCTCCGGTCAATAACCAATAGCGGAACCTGGATGCTCATATTGGCTCCTACATATTCTACGAAGATCTTTATCGGTCAGACCGCATAACAACATACGTTGTTCCCTTTGTCATCGGTATGTTACTTGCCCGAGATTCGATCGTCGGTATCTCAATACCTAGTTCAATCTCGTTACCGACAAGTCTCTTTACTCGTTCCGTAATACATCATCTCGCAACTAACTCATTAGTTGCAATGCTTGCAAGGCTTATGTGATGTGCATTACCGAGAGGGCCCAGAGATACCTCTCCGACAATCGGAGTGACAAATCCTAATCTCGAAATACGCCAACCCAACATGTACCTTTGGAGACACCTGTAGAGCACCTTTATAATCACCCAGTTATGTTGTGACGTTTGGTAGCACACAAAGTGTTCCTCCGGTAAACGGGAGTTGCATAATCTCATAGTCATAGGAACATGTATAAGTCATGAAGAAAGCAATAGCAACATACTAAACGATCGGGTGCTAAGCTAATGGAATGGGTCATGTCAATCAGATCATTCACCTAATGATGTGATCCCGTTAATCAAATAACAACTCTTTGTCTATGGTTAGGAAACATAACCATCTTTGATTAACGAGCTAGTCAAGTAGAGGCATACTAGTGACGTTTAGTTTGTCTATGTATTCACACAAGTATTATATTTCCAGATAATACAATTCTAGCATGAATAATAAACATTTATCATGATATAAGGAAATAAAATAATAACATTATTATTGCCTCTAGGGCATATTTCCTTCAGTTACAATCCGTGCTAAATTATCCTCACGCTTATAGTCAAAATAAAGCGTTCACTAAACATATCGTTGATGCCTTGATACAATCTTATGAAGAAAAACTTGAATTGGAAGTTTCTATCCCTAGAAAACTTTATGATGAGTGGGAACCAACTATTAAAATTAAGATTAAAGATCATGAGTTCTATGCTTTATGTGATTTGGGTGCTAGTGTTTCCACGATTCCAAAGACTTTGTGTGATTTGTTAGGTTTCCGTGATTTTGATGATTGCTCCCTAAACTTGTACCTTGCGGATTCCACTATTAAGAAACCTATGGGAAGAATTAATGATGTTCTTATTGTTGCAAATAGGAATTATGTGCCCATAGATTTTGTTGTTCTTGACATAGATTGCAATCCTTCATGTCCTATTATTCTTGGTAGACCTTTCCTTAGAACGATTGGTGCAATTATTGATATGAATGAAGGAAATATTAGATTCCAATTTCCGTTAAGGAAATGCATGGAACACTTTCCTAGAAAGAAAATTAAATTACCTTATGAATCTATTATGAGATCCACTTATAGATTGCCTACCAAAGATGGCAATACCTAGATCTATCCTTGCTTTTTATGCCTAGCTAGGGGCGTTAAACGATAGCGCTTGTTGGGAGGCAACCCAATTTTATTTTTATTCCTTGATTTTTGCTCCTGTTTAGTAATAAATAATTTATCTAGCCTCTGTTTAGGTTGTGTTTTTGTGTTTAATTAGTGTTTGTGCCAAGTAGAACCGTTGGGAAGACTTGGGGAAAGTCTTGATATCTTGCTGTAAAAAATAGAAACTTTAGCGCTCACGAGAACTGCTGCCATTTGTATTTGGAAAGTGATATTTAGTTAATTATTTTTGCAGATGATTAATAGATAAATTCCTCACGTCCAGCAATTTATTTTAGAATTTTTGGGGTTCCAGATCTTGCGCTAGCTACAGATTACTACAGACTGTTCTGTTTTTCACAGATTCTGTTTTTCGTGTGTTGTTTGCTTATTTTGATGAATCTATGGCTAGTAAAATAGTTTATAAACCATACAGAAGTTGGAATACAGTAGGTTTAACACCAATATAAATAAAGAATGACTTCATTACAGTACCTTGAAGTGGTCTTTTGTTTTCTTTCGCTAACGGAGCTCACAATATTTTCTACTTTGAGTTTTGTGTTGTGAAGTTTTCAAGTTTTGGGTAAAGATTTGATGGATTATGGAACAAGGAGTGGCAAGAGCCTAATCTTGGGGATTCCCATGGCACCCCCAAGATAATCTAAGGACACCTAAAATCCAAAGCTTGGGGATGCCCTAGAAGGCATCCCCTCTTTTCGTCTACTTCTATCGGTAACTTTACTTGGAGCTATATTTTTATTCACCACATGATATGTGTTTTGCTTGGAGCGTCTTGTATGACTTGAGTATTTGCTTTTTAGTTTACCACAATCATCCTTGCTGTATACACCTTTTGAGAGAGCCATACATGATTTGGAATTTGTTAGAATACTCTATGTACTTCGCTTATATTATTTGAGTTATATAGTTTTGCTCTAGTACTTCACTTATATCTTTTAAGAGCACGGTGGTGGATTTGTTTTATAGAAACTATTGATCTCTCATGCTTCACTTAGATTATTTTGAGAGTCTTAAATAGCATGGTAATTTGCTTAAATAATCCTAATATGCTAGGTGTTCAAGATGAATAAAATTTTTCTTATGAGTTGTAACATCCCAAAATTCTAAATTTTGTAATGTTATAACAAATAGATAGATTGATTGTTTGTTTGGTTGTTGTGTGATTGATTGAGTGAAATTCGAAACTTCTTGAAATTTAAATGAGAGGGTATAAAAGAACTTTCTCAAACTTTCATATTTTTGCATTTTAATCTCCGTGAATTCAAATTCTTTTCAAATACAAAACCCTCGAGAGAAGATGATATGACTTCTTCCATTTAATTAAATGAAAAGGGTTTTTTGAAAAGATTTAAATTTTATTTGGAAATATTTCAAATTCAGAAACTTTAAGCAACTCAAAGATTTTCATGAGAGAAGATAAAATGACTTCAAAATATATGAAATACGAGTTGGAAGTTTAAAAGGATCAAATTTAAAGTCCATTTGAAATTATTTTCAATTTGGAGTTATTTGGGTTTTATTCAAATTATTTTTCTCTAAAAATAAAATAAATGGAAAATAGGGTAAAAAGATTCCCTACATCATAAAATTGGAGAGAAATAATTTTGAAATCATTTTGGTATTTCTAAAATGATTTTTATTGGGTTTTATTGTAGAAGTAGCACTGTTTGAATTACTTGAATTTTTGTGAATTTTATTTGGCACTAGAGAAATGTTCATGTTGTAGAATATCTTTTTCTGAAAATTCTGATATATAATATGCCTATATGAAATTTTATTTTATTATCGTTATCCAGTTTTCCTTTTTTGTTTCTGTATAAAAAAAGAAAAAAAAAATCTACGCGTGCGCCTGGAACTAACCGCCGCCCACATGCGTAGCATACCAGCAGGCCGACCCATTTTTCTTTTGTTTTTTATTTTCGTTAATGTTTAGTTTTTTTAAAACAAATTTCAGAAAAAAAAGACTTCGGAAAAAAATTGCAACCCGTGTACCGCGCGCGGCCGGCCGAGGCCTTTAGGCCCGTGCGAGGCGTTAGCCTTTTTCTTCTCTGTTTCGTTTAATTACGTCTATGTTTAGTCCTACATTGTCTAGCCTTTGACCCCTAAACCTCTTTTCCACATATAAATATAGATCCATAGAGCCTATAAAAATTATCCGATTCGGGTTAAATCAATATTTTGGTTTGACTAGATTTAAAAAAGAAAATTCTCCTCTCCGGCGCGACTTCTGAAAGTTGTCTTCTCTTTCCGAAATCGTATTTTCTCTACCTTATAAAGGTATTTTTCTTGTTTTTTTTTCTTTTTTATACTTCCGTAGTTTATTATTTTCTAGACTAGTACGATAAAATAACTAGATTACCAATTAGTCTATGTATTTATACATTAGACCTAAAATTCTTTTAGCCGTAGCTATTTTTCTTCCGTAAAACAGCTTGGCCCTGATTTTTCAAATAGCCATAATTTTTTACTCGTTCATCCAAATTAGATGAAACCAACGCCCACTTCTTCGTTACGATCTCCTTTATCCAGTAAAACAACTTAAACATGTTTTTAAAAGTTTTAAAATTTGAATTCAAACAGATTTGTATTCAAACTTCTTTTATTCATAACTTGAGTTTTATAACTCGGATTTAGTTGATTCTTTTTGCAAATCGAAGCTCTTGACTTAAACTTTCTGATAAGGCCAAATTCACATAATTTTGGTACTGTTACAAATTGTTTTATGTTGCAAGAGTTATTTGTTGGTTTTGATGTTTTCCGAACTGTCTTCTTCGTTCTTCCAGATTTTTTGAGTGATTGCTTATGTGTGGTTACTATTGCTTGATCACGATAGATTGAACGGAGTGTGACGAGTAGAACTATGAAGAGTTATGAGTGTGAATCATCTTCATCAACAGTACAAGGCAAGTTCACACTTTGATCATATCCCTTTCAACCCAGTTTTTATGCATTAGTTTCACCCTCAAACATTGCATGAGTAGGATTGATAACATGTGGGTATTGGGAAGTAGTTGATGAGGTAGAACCTATTGTCCTTTATATCAAACCCTTGGGAGTTACTTCTACGTTATGCTTATATTGCCATGTTATGCTCGTAGACGTGGATTGGGTTTGAGTGTATCCATGACAGATGTGAGATTGTTAATTAATGGTTCAACTTAAGGTGGTTACTTTAATACACATCTGGGTGGATTGGTTGGGGCACCCTGGAGTACCCGGTGGTTTGCCCGGGCACCTGGAGAACCCAGTGCTTGCCCAAGGGGATCCCGGAGGACCCGTGTGATAACCCTATGGAATGCCACCCAGGCTCAAAGGGATCATAAGATTATCCATGCTAGAAACTTCCGTGTGCAGCCACAAGCTATTATGGGCTCTAGCATAGTTGAGTAAGTTGCGTGAAGCTCTTGAAGAGATAGACTAGCAGATGTAGTGGGTTGTAGGTGGTATAGTCTATCCGGAGTAGAGAGTTAATGCTTCTGAAAGACTGTGTCTCGGTCATCCGTTTCTCAAACACCATGTAGTGCGAGAAATCCAACGGAGCAGATCGAGTCTTGTGGGGAAAAGTGCGCAAACCTCTGCAGAATGTACAAACTAATCATGGTTAGCCGTGTCCCCGGTTATGGATCTTGAGTCTCTGGTACTTGGATTATCATATTGATCTCATCGTGTTACTTAAATAATTTGTTGGGTTATGGATGTTAATTTGGGATTGAGTTGGAGGAACCTTATCAATATTTTCAACCAACTTTGTAGTTAAATAAATTATATTCCTTCGCAGTAGGAAAAAATTGGCTTTTCACAAAAACATCATAACCATAGAGCATGTAGTGATAGCCATTATTCATCTTTATCCTATGGTGTGAATTTGTGAATGTACTGACCCTTTGTGGCTGCAACGTCTCATGTTGCAGGATTCTTACGACGAGTAAGTGATACGTTAAGGTTACGATTTCTACACTCATCTTTGCCGTTGGTGTTGATGGGAATCCACAACCTTGTTGTTACTTCCGCTATTTGGATTGAGGTAATAGTATTTACGTTACTTTATACATGTGATTTACCTCTGTTATAAATCCTCGAGTACTGTGTGTGTAAGCATACCGATCCAGGGATGACACTTAAGCACAGAGACTTGACCGTCCGAGGTCGGGTCGCTACATGAGTGTTTTGAATACTAAGAGAAGTTTGATGCTTGATGATTGTTTTGAGATATGGAGGTAATAATATCAAAGTCGTGCTACTTGAGTAGTTGTGAATTTGAGAAATGCTTGTGTTGAAGTTTGCAAGTCCCGTAGCATGCACGTATGGTAAACGTTGTGTAACAAATTTGAAACATGAGGTGTTATTTGATTGTCTTCCTTATGAGTGGCGGCCGGGGACGAGCGATGGTCTTTTCCTACCAATCTATCCCCCTAGGAGCATGCGCGTAATGCTTTGGTTTTTGATGTCTTTTAGATTTTTGCAATAAGTATGTGAGTTCTTTATGACTAATGTTGAGTCCATGGATTATACACACTCTCACCCTTCCATCATTGCTAGCCTCTTCGGTACCGTGCATTGCCCTTTCTCACTTTGAGAGTTGGTGCAAACTTCACCGGTGCATCCAAACCCCGTGATATGATACACTCTTTCACACATAAACCTCCTTATATCTTCCTCAAAACAGCCACCATACCTACCTATTATGGCATTTCCATAGCCATTCCGAGATATATTGCCATGCAACTTTCCACCATTCCGTTCATCATGACACATTCATCATTGTCATATTGCTTAGCATGATCATGTAGTTGCCATAGTAGTTATGGCAAAGCCACCGTTCATAATTCTTTCATACATGTCACTCTTGGTTCATTGCATATCGCGGTACACCGCCGAAGGCATTCATATAGAGTCATATCTTGTTCTAAGTATCGAGTTGTAATCATTGAGTTGTAAATAAATAGAAGCGTGATGATCATCATTCATAGAGCATTGTCCCAAATAAAAAAAATAAAAAAAAGAAAGGCCAAAAAAAGGAAAGGCCAAATATATATATATATATATATAAAGAAGGGACAATGCTACTATCCTTTTTCCACACTTGTGCTTCAAAGTAGCACAATAATCTTCATGATAGAGAGTCTTTTGTTTTGTCACTTTCATATACTAGTGGGAATTTTTCATTATAGAACTTGGCTTGTATATTCCAACAATGGGCCTCCTCAAGTGCCCTAGGTCTTCGTGAGCAAGCAAGTTGGATCCACACCCACTTAGTTTCTTTTGTTGAGCTTTCATACATTTATAGCTCTAGTGCATCCGTTGCATGACAATCCCTACTCCTTGGATTAACATCAATCGATGGGCGTCTCCATAGCCCATTGATTAGCCTTGTTGATGTGAGACTATCTCCTTTTTTGTCTTCTCCACATAACCCCCATCGTCATATTCTATTCCACCCATAGTGCTATATCCATGGCTAGCGCTCATGTATTGCGTGAAAGTTTATAGGTTTGAGATTACTAAAAGTATGAAACAATTGCTTGGCTTGTCATCGGGGTTGTGCATGATGAGAGCATTCTTGTGTGACGAAAATAGAGCATGACTAAACTATATGATTTTGTAGGGATGAACTTTCTTTGGCCATGTTATTTTGAGAGGACATAATTGCTTAGTTAGTATGCTTGAAGTATTATTATTTTTATGCCAATATGAAATTTTATCTTGAATCTTCTGGATCTGAATATTCATACCACAATTAAGAAGAATTACATTAAAATTATGCCAAGTAGCACTGCGCATCAAAAATTCTATTTTTATCATTTACCTACTCGAGGACGAGTAGGAATTAAGCTTGGGGATGCTTGATACGTCTCCAACGTATCTATAATTTTTGATTGCTCCATGCTATATTATCTACTGTTTTGGACATTATTGGGCTTTATTATCCACTTTTATATTATTTTTGGGATTAACCTATTAACCGGAGGCCCAGCCCAGAATTGCTGTTTTTTTTTGCCTATTTTAGGGTTTCGAAGAAAAGGAATATCAAGCGGAGTACAAACTGAATGAAACCTTCGGGAACGAGATTTTCTCACCGAACATGATCCAGGAGACTTGGACCCTATGTCAAGACACAAAAGAGGAGGCCATGAGGTAGGGGGGCACGCCTACCCCCCCAGGCGTGCCCTCCACCCTCGTGGCCCCCCTGTTGCTCCACCGACGTACTCCTTCCTCCTATATATACCTACGTACCCCCAAACGATCAGATACGAAGCCAAAACCCTAATTCCACCGCCGCAACTTTCTGTATCCACGAGATCCCATCTTGGGGCCTGTTCCGGAGCTCCGCCGGAGGAGGCATCGATCACGGAGGGCTTCTACATCATCACCATAGCCCCTCCGATGAAGTGTGAGTAGTTCACCTCAGACCTATGGGTCCATAGTTATTAGCTAGATGGCTTCTTCTCTCTTTTTGGATCTCAATACAATGTTCTCCCCCTCTCTTGTGGAGATCTATTCGTTGTAATCTTCTTTTTGCGGTGTGTTTATTGAGACAGATGAATTGTGGGCTTATTATCAAGTCTATCTAAGAACAATATTTGAATCTTCTCTGAATTCTTTTATGTATGATTGGTTATCTTTGCAAGTCTCTTTGAATTATCAGTTTGGTTTGGCCTACTAGATTGATCTTTCTTGCAATGGGAGAAGTGCTTAGCTTTGGGTTCAATCTTGCGGTGTCCTTTCCCAGTGACAGTAGGGGCAGCAAGGCACGTATTGTGTTGTTGCCATCGAGGATAACAAGATGGGGCTTTCATCATATTGCATGAGTTTATCCCTCTACATCATGTCATCTTGCTTAAGGCGTTACTCTGTTTTCATTAACTTAATACTCTAGATGCATGCTGGATAGCGGTCGATGAGTGGAGTAATAGTAGTAGATGCAGGCAGGAGTCGGTCTACTTGTCTCGGACGTGATGCCTATATACATGATCATGCCTAGATATTCTCATAGCTATGCTCAATTATGTCAATTGCTCAACAGTAATTTGTTCACCCACCATAGAATACTTATGCTCTTGAGAGAAGCCACTAGTGAAACCTATGGCCCCTGGGTCTATCTTCATCATATTAACCTTCCAATACTTAGTTATTCCTTTGCTTTTTTACTTTGCTTTTATTTTACTTTCATCTTTATCATTAAATATCAAAAATATTATCTTATCATATCTATCAGATCTCACTCTCGTAAGTGGCTGTGTAGGGATTGACAACCCCTTATCGCGTTGGTTGCGAGGATTTATTTGTTTTGTGCAGGTACGAGGGACTCACGCGTAGCCTCCTACTGGATTGATACCTTGGTTCTCAAAAACTGAGAGAAATACTTACGCTACTCTACTGCATCATCCCTTCCTCTTCGGGGAAAAACCAACGCAGTGCTCAAGAGGTAGCAAGTGGCCATACCCATGTGATTATATTTCTTTCTTTGTTGGTGAAGAAGGTGGAGTTGTTGATGATGGATAGTCGCACATCGAGCATAAGAGGTCCTCCAACTTGCGGATAATGCCCTTGAGTGCGATGATATGCTCCTTCAACAAAATATTTTCACGTGTGAGAGACTTGTTTTGTATACGAGCTAACTCAATCATCTTGAAAGCTTCGATATCATTTGGGGTAAGAAGATTGTGATCAAGTTGAAGGATGTCTTCTGCTGCTGGAACTTGGTCCTCCATGGCCTTCTTGATCCCTTCGTCCTTGTTGATCTCCATAGGTTCTTCCCTCTTCAGTTCTATCTTCACTAGCCAAGCATCGTTGTCACCATTGTTGGAGGAGGGGGACGACATGATGCTTGGCCTTGACAACCCTGACAGAAGACAGCTCGAAACAAAGACAAGAGATATTTGCGTGATATGGTGGTCAAAACCTTCGAGAGATTATATAATGAATTTTTACCGACCAAAAGAAGTATCGTGCAAGAAAACAGAGTCCGGAGAGCACACGAGGTGCCCATGAGGCAGGGGGCGCGCCCAAGGGGGTAGGGCGCGCCTCCCACCCACGTGGAAGCCTCGTGTCCTGTAACACCCCGTATGTAACTTGCCATATTTGTATTCCAACTCTTGCCATTTCCGGCACTAAGTTATGTTACTTCCTCGTTGTAGGGTTTTTGTCTTCGTGTTGTTTTGCCATTGTCATGCATCTCATATCATGTCATCATGTGCATTGCATTTGCATACGTGTTCGTCTCATGCATCCGAGCATTTTCCCCGTTGTCCGTTTTGCATTCCGGCGCTCCTATGTCCTCCGGTGTCCCTTTCTACCTCTTTTCGTGTGCGGGTGTTAAACGTTTTTGGATTAGACGGAGACTTGCCAAGTGGCCTTGGTTTACTACCGGTAGACCGCCTGTCAAGTTTCGTGCCATTTGGACTTCGTTTGATACTCCAGCGGTTAACCGAGGGACCGAAAAGGCCTCGTGTGTGTTGCAGCCCAACACCCCTCTAAAGTGGCCCAAAACCCACCAAAACCCCCTCCATCATCTAGGCCGTTCGATCACGATAGCGTGGCCGAAAACCGTGCTCAATTTGGAGCCTCCTAGCTCCTCCTACCTATAAAAAGGTCCCTCTCCCCCAAAATCCGGACGAAACCCTAGCAAAAATCGCCCCGCCGCCATCGGACACGTCCGGCCGCCGCCGGACGAATCCCGCCGCCGCGCCCAACCTACCAGCGCGCGACACGTGGCGCGTCCGCCGCCCCCGCGCCGCGGGCCCGCAGGGCCCGCCTTCGGCCCCCGCGGCCCATCCCGCGTCCGCCGCCGCTTGCCTCCTTCGCCCCCTCCTCGTCGACGCCGCACCCTTCACCGCGCCGCCGCGCTTCCCGACACCGGCGACCGCCGTCGACGCCTCGGCTTCTGTGCGCCCTATCGCGCTCCGGCCGCCACCGCCCGTCGACGCCGGCAAGAGCTCCGGCGAGCTCGGATCTGACCTTGGTTCGCGTGCCACGACAAACCCTAGATCTAGCGGTTGACTTTTCCCTCTCTCCCCGTAATTTTTGGCATTTTTCATCATGGCATAACTCTGCATCCGTGGCTCCGTTTTGGGCGTGTAGCATATCAAATTGTTCTTCTCGACGAGTACTTCATTTCATTCCATTGCACCATGTTCATTTGAGTTCATCTTGATGCCCTAATTGCTGTCGCAAGAGTGCTAGTTTATATTAGTTTCAGATTCTTATCAGCAAATGCACACTTGTCATTTTTGCCATGATTGATGTGTGCCTCCTATGAACTTGAGCCCTACATGAGTTTTGAAGTATGCCATGGCATCTTTACAGGGGTGAATGCCATGTATTTTTGTGATCTCTGTGGTGGCTAGCACAAGCATGCAAAGTAGCTCTCGTAATGTTGCTGATTTCAGGGACTTAGAAATATTCTAAGTCTTTGCCCTGTTAATATTTTTATGCCATGTGTTCATGTTGCTACACAGTGATCCATGCCTCTTTTGAGCATGATCAGTAAGGATGTTTTGTAGATATTGTTGTGATCTTTCCATCCATGTATTTGTTTGCAATTATGGAACACCCTAGCTTGACTCAATCGAGCTCTACTTTTGCTATAAAATGTTCCTGGCAGATTGTTTACATGTTAAGCAATTTGGCCGAGGTTGTTGTAGTTGATCCATGCATGCTATGTTGTTGCTCTTGCCATGTTTAGCTTCTATGCCATGTCTACCTGCTGGGTGTATGCTTAGTTTGTCATGCAATGCTTTGTGGGGAGTGCATCGAGCTCGTAAACATGCCTACTTAATATCTGTTTTGCCATGTTCCAGTTTTCTACAAAGTCTGAATCTGTCAACGATAATTGCTATGTTCACATGGTTGCCATTGTATTTTCTGATCCCTTTTGGCTTATGGTCAGTAAGGGACTTTTGTTGTATGCTTTGAGTAGCTTCATGCCATGCCTTGCTTTGCCATGATATGTTCCTGTAGCATGTTGATATCATGCTCTGAACGTTGCTTCCTGATGTTAAATTCCTGGCATGTTGTTAATTTCACTAAGTCTGTAACCTGATATCTTTTGCACTTTTGCCATGCTTGTTTGAACATGCTATTGAGTGAATTAGCCGTAGCTCAATGTTCATCTTTTGTCAAGCATCTTGAGTGGATCCCTGCCATGCATTTTGTTGCTATGCTAGAGTGCAGTAGCTTGTTGTTCTTGATGCATTTAGAGGGCCTCGTGCTGTTAATCGCAGACCGGTGCCATATTTGTTTTGCTTGCCATTTGCAAACCGTGCATCCGATTCCGGTGATCTTTATATCAATTTCGACCGAAATCAACTCCTCTTTCCAGTGGCACTCTTGGTTTTCCAAGTTGAGGCCAGGTTCAACCATTCCTTTTCGAAGCATGCATATGCATCGCATCCCGCATATCATGCCATGTTTTGCATCATGTTGCTTGTGCATTGCACGTGGTTGATTGTGTCTCCCTTTGCTTGCGTTCTTGCTTTGGGTAGAGCTGGGAGACGAGTACGTGATCAAGGAGCCCATTAAGTATGCTTACGAGGATCAAGCTAACGTCAACTCGGAGAACTTTGCAGGCAAGATGACCATACCCTCGAAATCACTTCTATCTTTGCTTGCTAGATGCTCGCTCTTTTGCTATGCCTATGCTACGATACCTAACTCTTGCCTATCATGCCTCCCATATTGCCATGTCCAACCTCTAACCCTCCTTGTCCTAGCAAACCGTTGTTTGGCTATGTTACCGCTTTGCTCAGCCCCTCTTATAGTGTTGCTAGTTGCAGGTGAAGATTGGAGTTTGTTCCTTGTTGGAACATGTTTATTGTTGGGATATCATTATTATATCTTGTCTATATTTTAATGCACATATATACTTGGTAAAGGGTGGAAGGCTCGGCCTTATGCCTGGTGTTTTGTTCCACTCTTGCCGCCCTAGTTTCCGTCATACCGGTGTTATGTTCCTTGATTTTGCGTTCCTTACACGACTGCGTTATAATGGGAACCCCTTGACAGTTCGCGCTGAATAAAACTCTTCCAGCAATGCCCAACATTGGTTTTACCATTCGCCACCTAGACTTTTCCCTTGGGTTTCGCAGACTCAAGGGTCATCTTTATTTTAAACCCCCGGGCCAGTGCTCCTCTGAGTGTTGGTCCAAACTAGAGCCCTTTGCAGCGCCCCCTCGGGAAAACTCGAGGTTTGGTTTTAGTTGTACAGAGCACTCATCTGAGTGTGCCCTGAGAACGAGATATGTGCAGCTCATATCGGGATTTGTCGGCACATTTGGGCAGCTTTGCTGGTTTAGTTTTACCATTGTCGAGATGTCTTGTAACCGGGATTCTGAGTCTGATCGGATTGTCTTGGGAGAAGGAATATCCTTCATTGACCGTGAGAGCTTGTGATGGGCTAAGTTGGGACACCCCTGCAGGGATTTGAACTTTCAAAAGCCGTGCCCGCGGTTATGGGCAGATGGGAATTTGTTAATGTCCGGTTGTAGATTACCTGAAACTTAACTTAATTAAAATGAATCAACAGGGTGTGTGGCCGTGATGGTCTCTTTTCGGCAGAGTCCGGGAAGAGAACACGGTTTCGTGTTATGCTTGAACGTAGGTTGTTCTAGGATCACTTCTTGATCATAGTTTATCGACCGTGCCTTTGCCTTCTCTTCTCGCTCTCATTTGCGTATGTTAGCCACCATATATGCTAGTGCTTGCTGCAGCTCCACCTCATACCTTTTCCCTTCCTATAAGCTTAAATAGTCTTGATCGCGAGGGTGTGAGATTGCTGAGTCCCCGTGACTCACAGATTACTTCCAAAACCAGATGCAGGGACCGATGATGCCATTCCAGGAGATTCGACTGAGCTCAAGTGGGAGTTCGATGAGGACTCAGGACGATACTACGTTTCCTTTCCAGACGATCATTAGTAGTGCCCAGTTGGGGTGATTGGAGACTTTGTTGCATTTGGGGTTGTTCTTTGTTTTGGTTTCGTAGTCGGACCTTGATTGTATCTGGATGAATGTAATGATATTTATGCTATTGTGTGACGTGGCGAGTGTAAGCCAACTGTTCTTTTCCTTATCCATTACATGGGTTGTGTGAAGATTGCCCCACTTGCGACATTGTTTACAATGCGGTTATGCCTCTAAGTCGTGCTTCGACACGTGGGAGCTATAGCCGCATCGTGGGCGTTACAAGTTGGTAATCAGAGCCTTCCCCGACCTTAGGAGCCCCCTGCTTGATTGAATCGTTGGCATTGTTGAGTCTAGAAAAATGTTTTGAGTCATTTAGGATTATATATATTGGAGAGTAGGATTCTTTTTTTACTCCTCAGTCCCTTCGTCGCTCTGGTGAGGCATCCTGACGTAGAGCTTTGACTCTTCTCTTCTCAAATTTCACTAAAAAATTTTTAGGATCACACGGGTATCTTGGAATCGTTCTGATGGTTTTGTGACGAGAACATTGTTCTTGGTGCCTCCTGACATTTAGGGGTTGTGGCAGTGTCCCGGGGAGTTGAGCTCCGAGGTGTTGTCGTCACAATTTTATCGTTGCAATTCTGGAATACCTGAGTTTCGCCGACATCAAAAATCTCTTTTATGCAGTTCTTGGTGAGATAACCTCGACGCCACCCAGTACTGGGGCGGGAGTTCGGGAGTATCGCCATAACTCGTATAACGGATGCTTTTCGAAGGTTGAGGTAAATGATTCCCGAAGGTTTCTTGGTTATGTGTTGATGGATGGATACAACTGGATGTAGGATTTGCTAGCTTTGGGTGAGATATTATGCTTCCCCTGTATCCCCAACACCTGATTGCATAACCAGGAGAATTTCGAGAGTTTCATAGGTGGGAATTCTTGTAGCTCTAGTATTTCTTCGGTGTACATTTGGTTTGTGATTGGGTAATCCTCACCAAGTATTTGTTCTTGTCCGTACCTTGTTGTTTTATTCTTCTACCTCTATCTAAGTGGCTTCTCAATTTATGGAAGTGTGACCATTTCAATTGGAATTCATTCGTTCATTGTGTTCGGATGTTAAGACTATATGTTGCATTTCGATCCATTTGATTCAGCTTGAATATATGTCTGTCAAGATGCTAACGGATGTCACCCTCTTCAGGATGGCTCCTCCAACGCGTCAGAATCCTGAACCACCACCACCACCTCCACCTCCGGAGGCATGGCAAGCTGTGATGGCCGCTACCAATGCAAACACACAGCTGATCATGCAAATATTGCAAGAGCACAACCAAGGAAATCAAGGCCATGGCAACAACCAGAATCAGTTTGCTACACTCAACCAGTTCCTCGCTAACCAGCCAAAGACCTTCAGCAACTGTGTCGAGGCAACAGACGCTGATGATTGGCTCGTGGATATCTGCAAGCATTTCGAGTGCAGCAACATCAGGCCTGAGGACTTTGTCAAGTTTGCCTCGTTCCAACTCAAAGACCAAGCTGCAGAATGGTATCAGCAATACAAAGATTCCAGAGGAGGTCGTGTGATTACCTGGGATGAATTCCGTCAAGACTTCAAAGCTCACCACATTCCTCAGAGTGTTGTTGAGAGCAAGCATGAGGAGTTCCGCAATCTGAAGCAAGGCAGCTTGTCTGTTTACCAGTATAACATCATGTTCCAGAAGCTCGCTCGTTTCGCTAAGCAAGACGTCCCTGACGAGAAGAGCATGATTTATCAGTTCAGAGGTGGCCTCAGAGAAGATCTCCAACTAGCTCTCGTGCTTTTTGAGCCGCAGAAGTACGATGAGTTTTACAACATGGCACTGAAATAAGAGACTGCTCAACTCAAGTGCGATGCTTCCAAGAAACGAGTCAGGGATGCAACTCCTTCTTCCTCAACTCAAGTGGCAACTAAGCAGCAAAAGTATTGGTTGCCTCCTCCTCCTCCGTTCCGTCAGCCTTATCAGCAGAAGAGCAAAGGTGGCAATGGATCTTCCCACCCACCCAACCCAGGCTTTCAGAACAAGACTTCGTCTCATGCTCCAAGATCAAGTGCTCCGTATCACCGTCCGTTCTCGGAGGTCACGTGCAACAAGTGTCAGCAGAAGGGTCACTATGCCAACAAATGCTTCAATCAGAGGCGTCTTCCTCCTCCCCCTCCTGTGATATCTTCTAGTACTGCAGTGGTCAAGCGTAATCCTAAGCACGCCAAGGTCAACATGATGAACGCAGCCCAGGCAGAGGACTCGTCAGAAGTTATCATGGGTAACCTTCCTATTAACAATGTTCCTGCAAAAGTTCTTTTTGACACTGGTGCATCACATTGTTTCATTTCTAAACCTTTTGCATCAAAGTATGAGTGCGATTATCAACATTTGCAAAGATCTTTATCAATTGTGTCCCCGGGAAAGCAAATGACAGCTAATATCTGCATCCCGGATGTTACTATCACGTTGGGCGACTACAAATTTCTAGCTTCTCCTATTGTTCTGGGCGACTCGGATATTGATCTTATTCTCGGAATGGATTGGCTTTCTAAGCACAAGGCTCACCTTGATTGTGCTGCCAGGCAGATTCAATTGACACATTCGTCTGAGGATGTAATCGTCTTTGCCGCTCGTGATGATACCGTCCATCTGTTTTCTCTCAACGAGAAGGGCGAGTTGGATGCCATCTCTCAGATTCTAGTCGTTTGCGAATATAAAGACGTCTTTCCAGAAGAGCTTCCAGGAATGCCTCTGCACCGGCCAGTTGAATTCGTCATCGATCTTGAGCCTGGCATGGAACCTGTTTGCAAATGTCCTTACAAGCTCGGACCTGAAGAGTTGAAGGAGCTGAAGAAACAACTCAATATTCAAGAGCGTATGGGTCTCATCCGACCAAGTTCTTCTCCATGGGGTTGTGGTGTTCTTTTCGTCAAGAAGAAGGATGGAACGGACCGACTTTGTGTCGACTACCGTCCATTGAACAAGAAGACCATAAAGAACAAGTACCCACTTCCCAACATCAACGAGCTGTTTGAACAACTCAAAGGTGCTCAAGTATTCTCCAAGCTTGATCTCCGTATGGGCTATCATCAGATTCACATTCGTGAAGAAGATATCCCCAAGACAGTGTTCAGAACAAGCTATGGTTCATATGAATACACTGTCATGTCTTTCGGCCTTGTCAAAGCTCCTCCAACATTCTCTCGCATGATGAACTTCATCTTCAACGCCTACACAAATGACTTTGTCTTGGTCTACCTCGATGACATTTTGGTCTTTTCCAAGAACAAGGAGGATCATGCCAAGCATTTGAGATTAGTGCTGGATAAACTCAGAGAACATCAGTTCTATGCAAAGTTTGCTAAGTGTGAGTTTTGGCTCGGTGAGGTTCTCTACCTTGGACATATCATCTCTACCAAGGGCATAGCTGTTAATCCTGAGAAGGTGTCTGCAATTGTGAATTGGGAACCACCTCAGAACATGAAGCAACTCCGCAGCTTCCTTGGGCTCGCAAGCTATTGGTGAAGGTTCGTTGAGAACTTCTCTAACATCGTGAAGCCTCTTTCCAACTAAAGGAAATATGCCCTAGAGGCAATAATAAAGTTATTATTTATTTCCTTGTATCATGATAAATGTTTATTATTCATGCTAGAATTGTATTAACCGGAAACATAATACATGTGTGAATACATAGACAAACAGAGTGTCACTAGTATGCCTCTACTTGACTAGCTCGTTGATCAAAGATGGTTATGTTTCCTAACCATAGACATGAGTTGTTATTTGGTTAACGGGATCACATCATTAGGAGAATGATGTGATTAACTTGACCCATTCCATTAGCTTAGCACTTGATCGTTTAGTTTGTTGCTATCGCTTTCTTCATAACTTATATATGTTCCTATGACTATGAGATTATGCAACTCCCGTTTACCGGAGGAACACTTTGTGTGCTACCAAACGTCACAACGTAACCGGGTGATTATAAAGGTGCTCTACAGGTGTCCCAGAGGTTCCAGGTTCCGCTATTGGTTATTGACCGGAGACGTGTCTCGGCCATGTCCACATAGTTCTCGAATCGTAGGGTCCGCACGCTTAAAGTTCGGTGACGATCGTAATTAGGGTTTTTGTGTTTTGATGTACCGAAGGTTGTTCGGTGTCCCAGTTGGGATCACGGACATGACGAGGAGTCTCAAAATGGTCGAGACATAAAGATTGATATATTGGAAGCCTATATTTGGATATCGGAAACGTTTCGGGTGAAATCGGGATTTTACCGGAGTACCGGGGGATTACCGGAACCCCCCCGGGGGTTATTGGGCCTACATGGGCCCTAAGGGAGAAGAGGAGGGCCGGCCAGGGCAGGCCGCGCGCCCCCTCCCCCCTAGTTCGAATAGGACAAGGAAGGGGGGGGCAACGCCCCCCCTTTCCTCTTTCTCCCTTCCCACTTCCTTTTCCAACAAGGCAAGAGGGGGGAGTCCTACTCCCGGTGGGAGTAGGACTCCTCCAGGCGCACCCCTTGGGCCGGCCGCACCTCCCCCTCTCCCTCCTTTATATACGGGGGCAAGGGGGCACCCCATGACACACAAGTTGATCTTCCTGATCGTTCCTTAGCCGTGTGCGGTGCCCCCTTCCACCATATTCCACCTCGGTCATATCGTAGCGGTGCTTAGGCGAAGCCCTGCGTCGGTAGAACATCATCACCGTCATCATGCCGTCGTGCTGACGAAAATCTCCCTCAACACTTTGCTGGATCGGAGCTCGAGGGACGTCACCGAGTTGAACGTGTGCAGAACTCGGAGGTGCCGTATGTTCGGTACTTGGATCGGTCGGATCTGGAAGACGTACGACTACTTCCTCTACGTTGTGTCAACGCTTCCGTTGCCGGTCTACGAGGGTACGTAGACAACACTCTCCCCTCTCGTTGCTAAGCATCACCATGATCTTGCGTGTGCGTAGGATTTTTTTTGAAATTACTACGTTCCCCAACAGTGGCATCTGAGCAGGTTTTATGCGTTGATGTTATGCACGAGTAGAACACAAGTGAGTTGTGGGCGATATAAGTCATACTGCTTACCAGCATGTCATACTTTGGTTCGGCGGTATTGTTGGATGAAGCAGCCCGGACCGACATTACGCGTACGCTTACGCGAGACTGGTTCTACCGACGTGCTTTGCACACAGGTGGCTGGCGGGTGTCAGTTTCTCCAACTTTAGTTGAACCAAGTATGGCTACGCCCGGTCCTTGCGAAGGTTAAACAACACCAACTTGACAAACTATCGCTGTGGTTTTGATGCGTAGGTAAGAACGGTTCTTGCTAAGCCCGTACTAGCCACGTAAAACTTGCAACAACAAAGTAGAGGACGTCTAACTTGTTTTTGCAGGGCATGTTGTGATGTGATATGGTCAAGACATGATGCTAAATTTTATTGTATGAGATGATCATGTTTTGTAACCGAGTTATCGGCAACTGGCAGGAGCCATATGGTTGTCACTTTATTGTATGCAATAAAATCGCACTGTAATGCTTTACTTTATCACTAAGCGGTAGCGATAGTCGTGGAAGCATAAGATTGGCGAGACGACAACGATGCTACAATGTGTCGCGCCGGTGACGATGGTGATCATGGCGGTACTTCAGAGATGGAGATCACAAGTACAAGATGATGATGGCCATATCATATCACTTATATTGATTGCATGTAATGTTTATCTTTTATGCATCTTATCTTGCTTTGATTGACGGTAGCATTATAAGATGACCCCTCACTAAATTATCAAAGTATAAGTGTTCTCCCTGAGTATGCACCGTTGCGAAAGTTCTTCATGCTGAGACACCACGTGATGATCGGGTGTGATAGGCTCTACGTTCAAATACAACGGGTGCAAAATAGTTGCACACGCGGAATACTCAGGTTAAACTTGATGAGCCTAGCATATAACAGATATGGCCTCGGAACACGGAGACCGAAAGGTCGAGCGTGAATCATATAGTAGATATGATTAACATATTGATGTTCACCATTGATACTACTCCATCTCATGTGATGATCGGACATGGTTTAGTTGATTTGGATCACGTGATCACTTAGAGGATTAGAGGGATATCTTTCTAAGTGGGAGTTCTTAAGTAATATGATTAATTGAACTTAAATTTATCATGAACTTAGTACCTGATAGTATCTTGCTTGTCTATGTTTGATTGTAGATAGATGGCTCGTGCTGTTGTTCCGTTGAATTTTAATGCGTTCCTTGAGAAAGCAAAGTTTAAATATGATGGTAGCAATTACACGGACTGGGTCCGTAACTTGAGGATTATCCTCATTGCTCCACAGAAGAATTACGTCCTGGAAGCACCGCTAAGTGCCAAGCCTGCTGCAGGAGCAACACCAGATGTTATGAACGTCTGGCAGAGCAAAGCTGATGACTACTCGATAGTTCAGTGTGACATGCTTTACGGGTCTTTAATGACGTTTTGAACGTCATGGAGCATATGAGATGTTCCAGGAGTTGAAGTTAATATTTCAAGCAAATGCCCGGATTGAGAGATATGAAGTCTCCAATAAATTCTATAGGTGCAAGATGGAGGAGAATAGTTCTGTCAGTGAACATATACTCAAAATGTCTGGGTATCATAATCACTTGACTCAACTGGGGGTTAATCTTCCTGTTGATAGTGTCATTGACAGAGTTCTTCAATCACTGCCACCAAGCTACAAAAGCTTCATGATGAACTATAATATGCAAGGGATGAATAAGACTATTCCTGAGCTCTTCGCGATGCTAAAAGACGCGGAGGTAGAAATCAAGAAGGAGCATCAAGTGTTGATGGTCAATAAGACCACCAGTTTCAAGAAAAAGGGCAAAGGGAAGAAGAAAGGGAACTTCAAAAAGAACAGCAAACAAGTTGCTGCTCAGGAGAAGAAACCCAAGTCTGGACCTAAGCCTGAGACTGAGTGCTTCTACTGCAAGCAGACTGGTCACTGGAAGCGGAACTGCCCAAGTATTTGGTGGATAAGAAGGATGGCAAAGTGAATAAAGGTATATGTGATATACATGTTATTGATGTGTACCTTACTAATGCTCGCAGTAGCACCTGGGTATTTGATAATGGTTCTGTTACTAACATTTGCAACTCGAAACAGGGGCTACGGATTAAGCGAAGATTGGCAAAGGACGAGGTGACGATGCGCGTGGGAAGTGGTTCCAAAGTAGATGTCATCGCGGTCGGCACGCTACCTCTACATCTACCTTCGGGATTAGTATTAGACCTAAATAATTGTTATTTGGTGCCAGCGTTGAGCATGAACATTATATCTGGATCTTGTTTGATGCGAGATAGTTATTCATTTAAATCAGAGAATAATGGTTGTTCTATTTATATGAGTAATATCTTTTATGGCAATGCACCCTTGAAAAGTGGTCTATTTTTGATGAATCTCGATAGTAGTGATACACATATTCATAATGTTGAAATCAAAAGATGCAGAGTTGATAATGGTAGTGCAACTTATTTGTGGCACTGCCGTTTAGGTCATATCGGTGTAAAGCGCATGAAGAAACTCCATACTGATGGACTTTTGGAACCACTTGATTATGAATCACTTGGTACTTGCGAACTGTGCCTCATGGGTAAGATGACTAAAACGCCGTTCTCCCGTACTATGGAGAGAGCAACGGATTTGTTGGAAATCATACATACAGATGTATGTGGTCCAATGAATGTTGAGGCTTGTGGCGGATATCGTTATTCTCTCACCTTCACAGATGATTTAAGCAGATATGGGTATATCTACTTAATGAAACATAAGTCTGAAACATTTGAAAAGTTCAAAGAATTTCAGAGTGAAGTTGAAAATCATCGTAACAAGAAAAAAAAGTTTCTACGATCTGATCGTGGAGGAGAATATTTGAGTTACGAGTTTGGTCTACATTTGAAACGATGCGGAATAGTTTCGCAACTCACGCCACCTGGAACACCACAGCGTAATGGTGTGTCCGAACGTCGTAATCGTACTTTATTAGATATGGTGCGATCTATGATGTCTCTTACTGATTTACTGCTATCGTTTTGGGGTTATGCTTTAGAGACGGCTGCATTCACGTTAAATAGGACACCATCGAAATCCATTGAGATGACGCCTTATGAACTGTGGTTTGGCAAGAAACCAAAGTTGTCGTTTCTGAAAGTTTGGGGCTGCGATGCTTATGTGGAAAAGCTTCAACCTGATAAGCTCGAACCCAAATCGGAGAAATGTGTCTTCATAGGATACCCAAAGGAGACTGTTGGGTACACCTTCTATCACAGATCTGAAGGCAAAACTTTTGTTGCTAAATTCAGAGTTTTTCTAGAGAAGGAGTTTCTCTCGAAAGAAGTGAGTGGGAGAAAAGTAGAACTTGATGAGGTAAATGTACCTGCTCCCTTATTGGAAAGTAGTACATCACAGAAACCAGTTTCTGTGACACCTACAACAATTAGTGAGGAAGCTAATGATAATGATCATGAAACTTCAGATCAAGTTACTACCGAACCTCGTAGATCAACCAGAGTAAGATCCGCACCAGAGTGGTACGGTAATCCTGTTCTGGAAGTCATGCTACTAGATCATGATGAACCTATGAACTATGAAGAAGCGATGGTGAGCCCAGATTCCGCAAAATGGCTAGAAGCCATGAAATCTGAGATGGGATCCATGTATGAGAACAAAGTGTGGACTTTGGTTGACTTGCCCATTGATCGGCAAGCAATTGAGAATAAATGGATCTTCAAGAAGAAGACTGACACTGATAGTAATGTTACTGTCTACAAAGCTCGACTTGTTGCGAAAGGTTTTTGACAAGTTCAAGGGATTGACTACGATGAGACCTTCTCACCCGTAGCGATGCTTAAGTCTGTCCGAATCATGTTAGCAATTGCCGCATTTTATGATTATGAAATTTGGCAAATGGATGTCAAAACTGCATTCCTGAATGGATTTCTGGAAGAAGAGTTGTATATGATGCAACCAGAAGGTTTTGTCAATCCGAAGGGAGCTAACAAAATGTGCAAGCTCCAGCGATCCATTTATGGACTGGTGCAAGCCTCTCGGAGTTGGAATAAACGCTTTGATAGTGTGATCAAAGCATTTGGTTTTATACAGACTTTTGGAGAAGCCTGTATTTACAAGAAAGTGAGTGGGAGCTCTGTAGCATTTCTGATATTATATGTGGATGACATATTATTGATTGGAAATAATATAGAATTTCTGGATAGCATCAAGGGATACCTGAATAAGAGTTTTTCAATGAAAGACCTCGGTGAAGCTGCTTACATATTGGGCATTAAGATCTATAGAGATAGATCAAGACGCTTAATTGGACTTTCACAAAGCACATACCTTGACAAAGTTTTGAAGAAGTTCAAAATGGATCAAGCAAAGAAAGGGTTCTTGCCTGTGTTACAAGGTGTGAAGTTGAGTAAGACTCAATGTCCGACCACTGCAGAAGATAGAGAGAAAATGAAAGATGTTCCCTATGCTTCAGCCATAGGCTCTATCATGTATGCAATGCTGTGTACCAGACCTGATGTGTGCCTTGCTATAAGTCTAGCAGGGAGGTACCAAAGTAATCCAGGAGTGGATCACTGGACAGCGGTCAAGAACATCCTGAAGTACCTGAAAAGAACTAAGGATATGTTTCTCGTATATGGAGGTGACAAAGAACTCATAGTAAATGGTTACGTTGATGCAAGCTTTGACACTGATCCGGATGATTCTAAATCGCAAACCGGATAAGTGTTTACATTAAACGATGGAGCTGTCAGTTGGTGCAGTTCTAAACAAAGCGTCGTGGCGGGATCTACATGTGAAGCGGAGTACATAGCTGCTTCGGAAGCAACAAATGAAGGAGTCTGGATGAAGGAGTTCATATCCGATCTAGGTGTCATACCTAGTGCATCGGGTCCAATGAAAATCTTTTGTGACAACACTGGTGCAATTGCCTTGGCAAAGGAATCCATATTTCACAAGAGAACCAAGCACATCAAGAGACGCTTCAATTCCATTCGGGATTTAGTCCAAGTGAGATACATAGAAATTTGCAAGATACATACGGATCTGAATGTTGCAGACCCGCTGACTAAGCCTCTTCCACGAGCAAAACATGATCAGCACCAAGGCTCCATGGGTGTTAGAATCATTACTGTGTAATCTAGATTATTGACTCTAGTGCAAGTGGGAGACTGAAGGAAATATGCCCTAGAGGCAATAATAAAGTTATTATTTATTTCCTTGTATCATGATAAATGTTTATTATTCATGCTAGAATTGTATTAACCAGAAACATAATACATGTGTGAATACATAGACAAACAGAGTGTCACTAGTATGCCTCTACTTGACTAGCTCGTTGATCAAAGATGGTTATGTTTCCTAACCATAGACATGAGTTGTTATTTGGTTAACGGGATCACATCATTAGGAGGATGATGTGATTGACTCGACCCATTCCATTAGCTTAGCACTTGATCGTTTAGTTTGTTGCTATTGCTTTCTTCATAACTTATATATGTTCCTATGACTATGAGATTATGCAACTCCCGTTTACCGGAGGAACACTTTGTGTGCTACCAAACGTCACAACGTAACTGGGTGATTATAAAGGTGCTCTACAGGTGTCTCCGAAGGTATTTGTTGGGTTGGCGTATTTCGAGATTAGGATTTGTCACTCCGATTGTCGGGGAGGTATATCTGGGCCCTCTCGGTAATACACATCACTCAAGCCTTGCAAGCATTGCAACTAATAAGTTAGTTGCGGGATGATGTATTACGGAACGAGTAAAGAGACTTGCCGGTAACGAGATTGAACTAGGTATTGAGATACCGACCATCGAATCTCGGGCAAGTAACATACCGATGACAAAGGGAACAACGTATATTGTTATGCGGTCTGACCAATAAAGATCTTCGTAGAATATGTAGGAGCCAATATGAGCATCTAGGTTCCGCTATTGGTTATTGACCGAAGACGTGTCTCGGTCATGTCTACACATTTCTCGAACCCGTAGGGTCCGCACGCTTAAAGTTCGGTGACGATCGTAATTAGGGTTTTGTGTTTCGATGTACCGAAGGTTGTTCGGTGTCCCGGATGTGATCACGGACATGACGAGGAGTCTCGAAATGGTCGAGACATAAAGATTGATATATTGGAAGCCTATATTTGGATATCGGAAACGTTCCGGGTGAAATCGGGATTTTACCGGAGTACCGGGGGGTTACCGGAACCCCCCCGGGGGTTATTGGGCCTACATGGGCCCTAAGGGAGAAGAGGAAGGCCGGCCAGGGCCGGCCGCGCGCCCCCTCCCCCCTAGTACGAGTATGACAAGGAAGGGGGGGGGGTGGCGCCCCCCCTTTCCACTTTCTCCCTTCCCCCTTCCTTTTCCAACAAGGCAAGAGGGGGGAGTCCTACTCGCGGTGGGAGTAGGACTCCTCCAGGCGCACCCCTTGGGACGGCCGCACCTCCCCCTCTCCCTCCTTTATATACGGGGCAAGGGGGCACCCCATGACACACAAGTTGATCTTCGTGATCGTTCCTTAGCCGTGTGCGGTGCCCCCTTCCACCATATTCCACCTCGGTCATATCGTAGCGGTGCTTAGGCGAAGCCCTGTGTTGGTAGAACATCATCACCGTCATCACACCGTCGTGCCGACGAAACTCTCCCTCAACACTTTGCTGGATCGGAGCTCGAGGGACGTCACTGAGTTGAACATGTTCAGAACTCGGAGGTGCCATACGTTCGATACTTGGATCGGTCGGATCGGGAAGACGTACGACTACTTCCTCTATGTTGTGTCAACGCTTCCGTTGCCGGTCTACGAGGGTACGTAGACAACACTCTCCCCTCTCGTTGCTAAGCATCACCATGATCTTGTGTGTGCATAGGAATTTTTTTTGAAATTACTACGTTCCCCAACACCAACCTCCTCCAGAAGCATGTGAAGTATGTCTGGTCACCTGAATGTGACATCGCTTTCAACACCCTGAAAGAGAAGTTAGTCACTGCTCCAATTCTGACTCCTCCTGATGAATCCAAACCATTTGAGGTCTTCTGTGATGCTTCCCTTCAAGGTCTTGGTGCAGTGTTGATGCAAGAGAAGAAAGTTGTGGCCTATACCTCTCGCCAGTTGAAGCCCAACGAAGAGAACTACCCCACTCATGACCTGGAGTTGGCGGGAGTTGTCCATGCTCTTTTAACATGGAGACATCTCTTGTTGGGAAGGAAAGTGGACATGTTCACTGATCACAAGAGTCTCAAGTACATCTTCACTCAGCCAAACCTCAACCTCAGACAGACTCGTTGGGTCGAAATGATTCAAGAGTATAATCCGAGTATCGAATATACTCCAGGCAAGGCCAGTGTAATTGCTGAGGCATTGAGCAGGAAGGATTACTGCAACAGTTTGATTCTCAAGCCTTACCAACCAGAGCTTTGTGAAGCTTTCCGCAAACTCAATCTCCAAGTTGTTCCTCAAGGATTCCTTGCCAACCTCCAAGTCTCTCCTACTTTGGAAGATCAGATTCGTGAGGCTCAACTTCTTGATGCTATGGTGAAGAAGGTGAAGATTGGGATTGCCAAGAGTCAAACCAAGTACAAGTGCTATCGTCTTGATGACAAGGATACTCTATTCTTCGAGGATCGCATTGTTGTTCCTAAAGGTGACCTTCGTAAAGTCATTATGAACGAGGCTCACAATTCACTCCTCTCTATTCACCCTGGAAGTACAAAGATGTACCGGGACCTCAAGCAGTCGTATTGGTGGACTCGAATGAAGCACGAGATTGCTCAATTCGTGAATGAATGTGATGTCTACAGAAGAGTGAAAGCAGAACACCAACGACCAGCTGGTCTCCTCCAACCACTTGCCATTCCATAATGGAAGTTTGACCATATTGAGATGGACTTCGTGTTGGGTAACGTAGTAATTTCAAAATTTTCCTACGCACACGCAAGATCATGGTGATGCATAGCAACGAGAGGGGAGAGTGTGATCTACGTACCCTTGTAGATCGACAACGGAAGCGTTAGCACAACGTGGTTGATGTAGTCGTACGTCTTCATGGCCCGACCGATCAAGCACCGAAACTACGGCACCTCCGAGTTCTAGCACATGTTCAACTCGATGACGATCCCCGGACTCCGATCCAGCAAAGTGTCAGGGAAGAGTTCCATCAGCACGACGGCGTGGTGATGATCTTGATGTACTACCGTCGCAGGGCTTCGCCTAAGCACCGCTACAATATTATCGAGGACTATGGTGGAAGGGGGCACCGCACATGGCTAAGAATATGATCACGTGGATCAACTTGTGTGTCTAGGGGTGCCCCCTGCCCCCGTATATAAAGGAGCAGGGGGAGGTGCGGCCGGCCAGGAGGAGGGCGCGCCAGGAGGAGTCCTACTCCCACCGGGAGTAGGATTCCCCCCTTTCCTAGTTGGAATAGGATTCGGGAGGGGGAAAGAGGAGAGAGAGAAGGAAGGGGGGCGCCGCCCCCTTCTCCTTGTCCTATTCGGACTAGGGGGGAGGGGCGCGCGGCCCAGCCCTGTCCACCTCTCCTCTCTTCCACTAAAGCCCACTAAGGCCCATATACCTCCCGGGGGGTTCCGCTAACCTCCCGGTACTCCGGTAAAATCCCGATTTCACCCGGAACACTTCCGATATCCAAATATAGGCTTCCAATATATCAATATTTATGTCTCGACCATTTCGAGACTCCTCGTCATGTCCTCGATCCCATCCGGGACTCCGAACTCCTTCGGTACATCAAAACTCATAAACTCATAATATAACTGTCATCGAAACCTTAAGCGTGCGGACCCTACGGGTTCGAGAACAATGTAGACATGACCGAGACACGTCTCTGGTCAATAACCAATAGCGGAACCTAGATGCTCATATTGGCTCCTACATATTCTACGAAGATCTTTATCGGTCAGACCGCATAACAACATACGTTGTTCCCTTTGTCATCGGTATGTTACTTGCCCGAGATTCGATCGTCGGTATCTCAATACCTAGTTCAATCTCGTTACCGGCAAGTCTCTTTACTCGTTCGTAATACATCATCTCGCAACTAACTCATTAGTTGCAATGCTTGCAATGCTTATGTGATGTGCATTACTGAGAGGGCCCAGAGATACCTCTCCGACAATCGGAGTGACAAATCCTAATCTCGAAATACGCCAACCCAACATGTACCTTTGGAGACACCTGTAGAGCACCTTTATAATCACCCAGTTACGTTGTGACGTTTGGTAGCACATAAAGTGTTCCTCCGGTAAACGGGAGTTGCATAATCTCATAGTCATAGGAACATGTATAAGTCATGAAGAAAGCAATAGCAACATACTAAACGATCGAGTGCTGAGCTAATGGAATGGGTCATGCCAATCAGATCATTCACCTAATGATGTGATCCCGTTAATCAAATAACAACTCTTTGTCTATGGTTAGGAAACATAACCATCTTTGATTAACGAGCTAGTCAAGTAGAGGCATACTAGTGACGTTTAGTTTGTCTATGTATTCACACAAGTATTATGTTTCCGGATAATACAATTCTAGCATGAATAATAAACATTTATCATGATATAAGGAAATAAAATAATAACATTATTATTGCCTCTAGGGCATATTTCCTTCAGCCTCCCACTTGCACTAGAGTCAATAATCTAGTTCACGTTGCCATGTGATTTAACACCAATAGTTCACATCATTATGTGACCAACACTCAAAGGGTTTACTAGAGTCAATAATCTAGTTCACATCGCTATGTGATTAACACCCAAAGAGTACTAAGGTGTGATTATGTTTTGCCTGTGAGAGAAGTTTAGTCAACGGGTCTGCCATATTCAGATCCGTATGTATTTTGCAAATTTCTATGTCAACAATGCTCTGCACGGAGCTACTCTAGCTAATTGCTCCCACTTTCAATATGCATCCAGATTGAGACTTAGAATCATCTGGATCAATGTCAAAGTTTGCATCGACGTAACCTTTACGACGAACCTTTTGTCACCTCCATAATCGAGAAACATATCCTTATTCCACTAAGGATAATTTTGACCGCTGTCCAGTGATCTACTTCCTAGATCACTATTGTATTCCCTCGCTTAACATAGTGTAGGGTATACAACAGATCTGGTACACAGCATGGCATACTTTATAGAATCTATGGCTGAGGCATAGGGAATGACTTTCATTCTCTTTCTATCTTCTGCCGTGGTCGGGCTTTGAGTCTTACTCAATTTCATACCTTGCAACACAGGCAAGAACTCTTTCTTTGACTGTTCCATTTTGAACAACTTCAAAATCTTGTCAACGTATGTACTCATTGAAAAAACTTATCAAGCGTCTTGATCTATCTCTATAGATCTTGATGCTCAATATGTAAGCAGCTTCACCGAGGTCTTTCTTTGAAAAACTCCTTTCAAATATTCCTTTATGCTTTCCAGAAAATTATACAATATTTCCGATCAACAATATGTCGTTCACATATACTTATCAGAAATGTTGTAGTGCTCCCACTCACTTTCTTGTAAATACAGGCTTCACCGCAAGTCTGTATAAAACTATATGCTTTGATCAACTTATCAAAGCGTATATTCCAACTCCGAGATGCTTGCACCAGTCCATAGATGGATCACTGGAGCTTGCATATTTAGTTAACACCTTTAGGATCGACAAAACCTTCTAGTTGCATCGTATACAACTCTTCTTTAATAAATCCATTAAGGAATGCAGTTTTGTTTATCCATTTGCCAGATTTCATAAAAATGCGTCAATTGCTAACATGATTTGGACAGACTTAAGCATCGCTACGAGTGAGAAAATTTCATCGTAGTCAACACCTTGAACTTTGTCAAAAACCTTTTTCGACAAGTCTAGCTTTGTAGATAGTAACACTACTATCAGCGTATGTCTTCCTCTTGAAGATCCATTTATTTTCTATGGCTTGCCGATCATCGGGAAAATCCATCAAAGTCCATACTTTGTTCTCATACATGGATCATATCTCAGATTTCATGGCTTCAATCCATTTCGCGGAATCTGGGCTCATCATCGCTTCCTCGTAGTTCGCAAGTTTGTCATGGTCTAGTAACATGACTTCTAGAATAGGATTACCGTACCACTCTGGTGCGGATCTCACTCTGGTTTACCTACGAGATTCGGTAGTAACTTGATATGAAGTTACATGATCATCATCATTAGCTTCCTCACTAATTGGTGTAGTAGTCACAAGAACAGATTTCTGTGATGAACTACTTTCCAATAAGGGAGCAGGTACAGTTACCTCATCAAGTTCTACTTTCCTCCCACTCACTTCTTTCGAGAGAAACTCCTTCTCTAGAAAGGATCCATTCTTAGCAACGAATGTCTTGCCTTCAGATCTGTGATAGAAGGTGTACCCAACATATTCTTTTGGGTATCCTATGAAGACGCACTTCTCCGATTTGCGTTTGAGCTTCTCAGGTTGAAACTTTTTCACATAATCATTGCAACCTCAAACTTTAAGAAACGACAGCTTAGGTTTCTTGCCAAACCATAGTTCATACGGTGTCGTTTCAACGGATTTAGATGGTGCCCTATTTAACGTGAATGCAGCTGTCTCTAATGCATAACCCCAAAACGATAGTGGCAGATCGGTAAGAGACATCCTAGATCGCACCATATCTAATAAAGTACGGTTATGACGTTCGGACACGCCAATACATTGTGGTGTTCCAGGTGGCGTGAGTAGTGAAACTATTTCACATTGTTTTTAACTGAAGGCCAAACTCGTAACTCAAATACTCTTCTCTACGATCAAATCGTAGAAACTTTATTTTCTTGTTACGATGATTTTTCACTTCACACTGAAATTCTTTGAACTTTTCAAATGTTTCAGACTTATGTTTCATCAAGTAGATATACTCATATCTGCTCAAATCATCTGTGAAGATCAGAAAATAATGATACCTGTCGCGAGCCTCAATATTCATCGGACCACATACATCAGTATGTATGATTTCTAACAAATCTGTTGCTCGCTCCATTGTTCTGAAGAACAGAGTCTTAGTCATCTTGCCCATGAGGCATGGTTCGCAAGCATCAATTGATTCACAATCAAGTGATTCCAAAATCCCATCAGCATGGAGTTTCTTCATGCGCTTTACACCAATATGACCTAAACGGCAGTGCCACAAATAAGTTGCACTATCATTATTAACTTTGCATCTTTTGGTTTCAATATTATGATTATGTGTATCACTACGATCGAGATCCAACGAACTATTTTCATTGGGTGTGTAACCATATAAGGTTTTATTCATGTAAACAGAACAACAATTTATTCTTTTACTTAAATGAATAACCGTATTACAATAAACATGATCAAATCATATTCATGCTCAACGCAAACACCAAATAACACTTATTTAGGTTCAACACTAATCCCGAAATTATGGGGAGTGTGCAATGATGATCATATCAATCTTGGAACCACTTCCAACACACATCGTCACTTCACCCTTAACTAGTCTCTGTTTATTCTGCAACTCCCGTTTCGAGTTACTAATCTTAGCAACTGAACTATATCAAATACTGAGGGGTTGCTATAAACACTAGTAAAGTACACATCAATAACATGTATATCAAATATACTTATGTTCACTTTGCCATCTTTCTTGTCCGCCAATCACTTGGGGTAGTTCCGCTTCCAGTGACCAGTCCCTTTGCAGTAGAAGCACTTAGTCTCAGGCTTAGGACTAGACTTGGGCTTCTTCACTTGAGCAGCAACTTGCTTGTTGTTTTTCTTGAAGTTCCCCTTTTCCTTTTGCCCTTTTCTTGAAACTAGTGATCTTGTCAACCATCAACACTTGATGTTTTTCTCGATTTCTACCTTCATCGATTTCATCATCATGAAAAGCTCGGGAGTTGTTTTCGTCATCCCTTGCATACTATAGTTCATCACGAAGTTCTACTAACTTGGTGATGGTGACTAGAGAATTCTGTCAATCACTATTTTATCTGGAAGATTAACTCCCACTTGATTCAAGCGATTGTAGTACCCAGACAATCTGAGCACATGCTCACTAGTTGAGCGATTCTCCTCCATCTTTTAGCTATAGAACTTGTTGGAGACTTCATATCTCTCAACTCGGGTATTTGCTTGAAATATTAACTTCAACTCCTGGAACATCTCATATGGTCCATGACGTTCAAAACGTCTTTGAAGTCCCGATTCTAAGCCGTTAAGCATGGTGCACTAAACTATCAAGTAGTCATCATATTGAGCTAGCCAAACGTTCATAACGTCTGCATCTGCTCCTGCAATAGGTCTGTCACCTAGCGGTGCATCAAGGACATAATTATTCTGTGCAGCAATGAGGATAAACCTCAGATCACGGATCCAATCCGCATCATTGCTACTAACATCTTTCAACACAAATTTCTCTAGGAACATATCAAAATAAACACAGGGAAGCAACAACGCGGGCTATTGATCTACAACATAATTTGCAAAATACTACCAGGACTAAGTTCATGATAAATTTAAGTTCAATTAATCATATTACTTAAGAACTCCCACTTAGATAGACATCCCTCTAATCCTCTAAGTGATCACGTGATCCAAATCAACTAAACCATGTCCGATCATCACGTGAGATGGAGCAGTTTCATTGGTGAACATCACTATGTTGATCATATCTACTATATGATTCACGCTCGACCTTTTGGTCTCCGTGTTCCGAGGCCATATCTGTATATCCTAGGCTCGTCAAGTTTAACCTGAGTATTCCGCGTGTGCAACTATTTTGCACCCGTTGTATTTGAACGTAGAGCCTATCACACCCGATCATCACGTGGTGTCTCAGCACGAAGAACTTTCGCAACGGTGCATACTCAGGGAGAACACTTCTTGATAATTAGTGAGAGATCATCTTAAAATGCTACCGTCAAACTAAGCAAAATAAGATGTATAAAAGATATGCTCAGGGCTTGGGTCATCTCTTTCGGTATGAAGTGGGAAGATTGTCTTCCATATGCTGAGTTCTCCTACAACAACAGCTTCCAAGCGAGTTCGGGCAAGGCCCCATTTGAGATTCTCTATGGCAGGAAGTGCCGTACTCCTCTTAACTGGTTAGAGACTGGTGAACGTCAACTTCTTGGCAATGACTTGATCACAGAGGCTGAAGAAATGTGCAAAGTCATTCATGATAATCTCAAAGCCGCGCAATCGCGCCAGAAGAGTTACTATGATAGCAAGCATCGTGACTTGGCTTTCGAGATCGGAGACCATGTCTACCTCCACGTCTCTCCAATGAAAGGTACTCGTCGCTTCGGTATCAAAGGGAAGCTTGCCCTAGATACGTGGGTCATTTCAAGATCATTGGTAAAAGAGGCGATCTCGCCTATCAACTTGAGCTTCCCTCCAACTTTGCAAATGTGCACGACGTGTTTCATGTCTCTCAGCTCCGCAAGTGTTTCAAGACTCCTGACCGCACCGTCAACTTCGAAGAGATTGATCTCCAGGAAGACTTGTCTTATCATGAGCACCCCATTGCTATTCTTGAAGAAACTGAGCGCAAGACTCGCAACAAGTCTATCAAATTCCTGAAAGTCAAGTGGTCACATCATTCCGACCGTGAAGTCACCTGGGAACGCGAGGATCACCTCCGTTCTGAGTACCCGGATTTTTTCAAGTCCTAGGTCTTGGGACGAGATCCTTTCGTAGTGGTGGAGTGTTGTAACACCCAGTATGTAACTTGCCATATTCGTATTCCAACTCTTGCCATTTCCGGCACTAAGTTATGTTATTTCCTCGTTGTCGGGTTTTTGTCTTCATGTTGTTTTGCCTTTGTCATGCATCTCATATCATGTCATTATGTGCATTGCATTTGCATACGTGTTCGTCTCATGCATCCGAGCATTTTCCCCGTTGTCCGTTTGCATTCTGGCGCTCCTATGTCCTCTGGTGTCCCTTTCTACCTCTTTTCGTGTGCGGGTGTTAAACGTTTTCGGATTGGACAGAGACTTGCCAAGCGGCCTTGGTTTACTACCGGTAGACCGCCTGTCAAGTTTCGTGCCATTTGGACTTCGTTTGATACTCCAGCGGTTAACCGAGGGACCGAAAAGGCCTCGTGTGTGTTGCAGCCCAACACCCCTCCAAAGTGGCCCAAAACCCACCTAAACCCCCTCCATCATCTAGGCCATTCGATCACGATCGCGTGGCCGAAAACCGTGCTCAATTTGGAGCCTCCTAGCTCCTCCTACCTATAAAAAGGTTCCTCTCCCCCAAAATCCGGACGAAACCCTAGCAAAAATCGCCCCGCCGCCACCGGACGAATCCCACCGCCGCGCCCAACCTACCAGCATGCGACACGTGGCGCGTCCGCCACCCCCGCGCCGCCGGCCCACCGGGCCCGCCTCTGGCCCCCGCGGCCCATCCCGCGTCCGCCGCCGCCTGCCTCCTTCGCCCCCTCCTCGTCGATGCCGTGCCCTCCGCCGCGCTTCCCGACGCCGGTGACCGCCACCGACGCCTCGGCTTCCGTGCACCCTGTCGCGCTCCGGCCGCCGTGCGCGTCCCTCATCGCCCCACTCCGTCCGGCCGACGATGAAGCCCGGCCGGCCTCCTCTTCCTCCTCCCCGCGGCGCACTCCGTCCGCCACCGCCCGTCGACGCTGGCAAGAGCTCCGACGAGCTCGGATCTGACCTCGATTCGCGTGCCATGATGAACCCTAGATCTAGCGGTTGACTTTTCCCTCTCTCCCCGTAATTTTTGGCATTTTTCATCATGGCATAACTCTGCATCCGTGGCTCCGTTTTGGGCGTGTAGCATATCAAATTGTTCTTCTCGACGAGTACTTCATTTCATTCCATTGGACCATGTTCATTTGAGTTCATCTTGATGCCCTAAATTCTATTGCAAGAGTGCTAGTTTATATTAGTTTCAGATTCTTATCAGCAAATGCACATTTGTCATTTTTGCCATGATTGATGTGTGCCTCCTATGAACTTAAGCCCTACATGAGTTTTGAAGTATGCCATGCCATCTTTACAGGGGTGAATGCCATGTATTTTTGTGATCTCTGTGGTGGCTGGCACAAGCATGCAAAGTAGCTCTCGTAATGTTGCTGATTTCAGGGACTTGGAAATATTCTAAGTCTTTGCCCTGTCAATATTTTTATGCCATGTGTTCATGTTGCTACAGAGTGATCCATGCCTCTTTTGAGCATGATCAGTAAGGATGTTTTGTAGATATTGTTGTGATCTTTCCATCCATGTCTTTGTTTGCAATTAGGGAGGACTCTAGCTTGACTCAATCGAGCTCTACTTTTGCTATAAAATGTTCCTGGCAGATTGTTTACATGTTAAGCAATTTGGCCGAGGTTGTTGTAGTTGATCCATGCATGCTATGTTGTTGCTCTTGCCATGTTTAGCTTCTATGCCATGTCAACTTGCTGGGTGTATGCTTAGTTTGTCATGCAATGCTTTGTGGGGAGTGCATCGACTCGTAAACATGCCTACTTAATATCTGTTTTGCCATGTTCCAATTTTCTACAAAGTCTGAATCTGTCAACGATAATTGCTATGTTCACATGGTTGCCATTGTATTTTCTTATCCCTTTTGGCTTATGGTCAGTAAGGGACTTTTGTTGTATGCTTTGAGTAGCTTCATGCCATGCCTTGCTTTGCCATGATATGTTCCTGTAGCATGTTGATATCATGCTCTGAACATTGCTTCCTGATGTTAAATTCCTGGCATGTTGTTAATTTCACTAAGTCTGTAACCTGATATCTTTTGCACTTTTGCCATGCTTGTTTGAAACCGCTATTGAGTGAATTAGCCATAGCTTAATGTTCATATTTTGTCAAGCATCTTGAGTGGATCCCTGCCATGCATTTGTTGCTATACTAGAGTGCAGTAGCTTGTTGTTCTTGATGCATTTGGAGGGCCTCGTGCTGTTAATCGCAGACTGGTGCCATATTTGTTTTGCTTGCCATTTGCAAACCGTGCATCCGATTCCGGTGATCTTTACATCGATTTCGACCGAAATCAACTCCTCTTTCCAGTGGCACTCTTGGTTTTCCAAGTTGAGGCCAGGTTCAACCATTCCGTTCCGAAGCATGCATATGCACCGCATCCCGCATATCATGCCATGTTTTGCATCATGTTGCTTGTGCAGTGCACGTGGTTGATTGTGTCTTCCTTTGCTTGTGTTCTTGCTTTGGGTAGAGCCGGGAGATGAGTACGTTATCGAGGAGCCCGTTGAGTATGCTTACGAGGATCAAGCTAACGTCAACTTAGAGAACTTTGCAGGCAAGATGACCATACCCTCGAAATCACTTCTATCTTTGCTTGCTAGATGCTCGCTCTTTTGCTATGCCTATGCTACGATACCTAACTCTTGATTATCATGCCTCCCATATTGACATGTCCAACCTCTAACCCTCCTTGTCCTAGCAAACCGTTGTTTGGCTATGTTACCGCTTTGCTCAGCCCCTCTTATAGCGTTGCTAGTTGCAGGTGAAGATTGGAGTTTGTTCCTTGTTGGAACATGTTTATTGTTGGGATATCATTATTATATCTTGTCTATATTTTAATGCACCTATATACTTGGTAAAGGGTGGAAGGCTCGGCCTTATGTCTGGTGTTTTCTTCCACTCTTGCGGCCCTAGTTTCCGTCATACCGGTGTTATGTTCCTTGAATTTGCGTTCCTTACATGGTTGGGTTATAATGGGAACCCCTTGACAGTTCGCCTTGAATAAAACTCTTCCAGCAATGCCCAGCATTGGTTTTACCATTCGCCACCTAGTCTTTTCCCTTGGGTTTCGCGGACTCAAGGGTCATCTTTATTTTAAACCCCCGGGCCAGTGCTCCTCTGAGTGTTGGTCCAAACTAGAGCCCTTTGCAGCGCCCCCTCGGGGGAACTCAAGGTTTGGTTTTAGTTGTACGGAGCGCTCATCTGAGTGTGCCCTGAGAACGAGATATGTGCAGCTCCTATCGGGATTTGTCGGCACATTCGGGCGGCTTTGCTGGTTTAGTTTTACCATTGTCGAGATGTCTTGTAACCGGGATTCTGAGTCTGATCGGATTGTCTTGGGAGAAGGAATATCCTTCGTTGACCGTGAGAGCTTGTGATGGGCTAAGTTGGGACACCCCTGCAGGGATTTGAACTTTTGAAAGCTGTGCCCGCAGTTATGGGCAGATGGGAATTTGTTAATGTCCGGTTGTAGATAACCTGAAACTTAACTTAATTAAAATGAATCAACAGAGTGTGTGGCCGTGATGGTCTCTTTTCGGTGGAGTCCGGGAAGAGAACGCGGTCTCGTGTTATGCTTGAACATAGGTTGTTCTAGGATCACTTCTTGATCATAGTTTATCGACCGTGCCTTTGCCTTCTCTTCTCGCTCTCATTTGCGTATGTTAGCCACCATATATGCTAGTGCTTGCTGCAGCTCCACCTCATACCTTTTCCCTTCCTATAAGCTTAAATAGTCTTGATCGCGAGGGTGTGAGATTGCTGAGTCCCCGTGACTCACAGATTACTTCCAAAACCAGATGCAGGGACTGATGATGCCATTCCAGAAGATTCGACTGAGCTCAAGTGGGAGTTCGATGAGGACTCAGGACGATGCTACGTTTCCTTTCGAGACGATCAGTAATGGTGCCCAGTTGGGGCGATCGGGGGCTTTGTTGCATTTGGGGTTGTTCTTTATTTTGGTTCCGTAGTCGGACCTTGATTGTATCTGGATGAATGTAATGATATTTATGCTATGTATCTCTTTTCCTTATTCATTACATGGGTTGTGTGAGGATTACCCCACTTGCGACATTGCTTACAATGCGGTTATGCCTCTAAGTCGTGCTTCGACACGTGGGAGCTATAGCCGCATCGTGGGCATTACATGTCCTTCCCAGACTGCTTCTTATTTTCCTATTTTTCTAAATATTCCAAAATGAAGAAATATTGCCATTAGAACTGTTTTGGAGTCGGTTTACTTACCGTACCACGTACCTATTCCTTTTTGGAGTCTGAGACGTTCCGAAAAGTGTCCCTTATGTATTCCTCCGGGGTTACGGTTTCAATAACATTAGTTTCAACATTTATGGGATTACCTGAGATATAATGTTTAATTCTTTGACCGTTCACCACCTTCGGATTTGTGCCTTCGAAGTTGTTGATTTTTATGCCACCGGAACAATAGACCTCCTCGATAGCGTAAGGACCTTCCCATTTAGAGAGAAGTTTGCCTGCAAAAAATCTTAAACGAGAGTTGTATAGCAATACATAATCACCTACATTGAACTCACGCTTTTGTATCCTTTTATCATGCCATCTTTTAACTTTTTCTTTAAATAGCTTGGCATTTTCATAGGCTTGGGTTCTCCATTCATCAAGTGACCTAATGTCAAATAACCTCTTCTCACCGGCAAGTTTGAAGTCATAGTTGAGCTCTTTAATGGCCCAATATGCCTTATGTTCTAATTCAAGAGGTAAGTGACATGCTTTGCCATAAACCATTTTATACGGAGACATACCCATAGGATTTTTATATGCAGTTCTATAAGCCCATAATGCATCATCAAGTTTCTTGGACCAATTCTTTCTAGATCTGTTAACAGTCTTTTGCAAAATTAATTTCAGCTCTCTGTTATTTAATTCTACTTGACCACTAGACTGTGGGTGATAAGGAGTAGCAGTTCTATGATTAACATCGTACTTAGCAAACATTTTACGAAAGGCACCATGAATAAAGTGTGAACCACCATCAGTCATTAAATATCTAGGGACTCCAAACCTCGGAAAAATAACTTCTTTAAGCATCTTAATAGAGGTGTTATGATCAGCACTACTAGTTGGAATAGCTTCTACCCACTTAGTAACGTAATCAACATCAACTAAAATATGTGTATACCCATTAGAGGAAGGAAAAGGTCCCATATAATCAAAGCCCCAAACATCAAATGGTTCAATAACAAGTGAATAATTCATAGGCATTTCTTGACGTCTACTAATATTACCAATTCTTTGACATTCATCACAAGACAATACAAACTTACGGGCATCCTTGAAGAGAGTAGGCCAATAAAAACTGGATTGCAATACCTTGTGTGCAGTTCTATCTCCAACATGGTGTCCTCCATAGGCTTCAGAGTGACACTTGCATAGGATATGTTCCTGTTCATGCTCAGGTACACAACGTCTAATAATACCATCCACTCCTTTATAAAGATGGGGGTCATCCCAAAAGTAATGTCTCAAATCATAGAAGAACTTTTTCTTTTGCTGGTATGTGAAACTAGGTGGTATAAATTTAGCAACAATATAATTAGCATAATCAACATACCATGGAGTAGTACGAGAAGCATTTATGACATTTACTTGTTTTTCAGGAAAGCTATCATCAATAGGTAGTGGGTCATCAAGAACATTTTCTAACCTAGACAAGTTGTCTGCAACGGGGTTCTCAGCTCCCTTTTTATCAATAATATGCAGATCAAATTCTTGTAGCAAGAGAACCCATCTAATAAGTCTAGGTTTAGCATCTTTTGTTTCCATAAGATATTTAATAGCAGCATGATCAGTGTGAATAGTTACTTTAGAATCAACAATATAAGGTCTGAACTTATCACAAGCAATACAACTGCTAAGAATTCTTTTTCAGTGGTAGCATAATTTCTCTAGGCATTGTCTAGAGTTTTACTAGCATATTGAATAACATTTAATTTCTTATCAACTCTTTACCCTAGAACAACCCCTACAGCATAATCACTAGCACCACACATAATTTCAAATGGTAGTTCCAATCGGGTGGCTGAACAATAGGTGCAGAAATCAATGCTTTCTTAAGTATTTCAAATGCTTCTACACAATCATCATCAAAGACAAAAGGAATATCCTTTTGTAATAGGTTAGTCAGCGGCCGAGAAATTTTTGAGAAGTCCTTAATGAACCTCCTATAAAAACCGGCATGACCCAGAAAACTTCTTATACCTTTGATGTCCTTGGGACACGACATCTTTTCAATAGCATCAACTTTAGATTTGTCAACTTCAATACCTCTTTCAGAAATTTTATGCCCCAAGACAATACCTTCATTAACCATAAAGTGACACTTCTCCCAATTCAAGACAAGATTAGTTTATTCACATCTCTACAAAACACGATCAAGGTTTCTTAAGCAATCATCAAAAGAGGATCCATAAACGGAGAAATCGTCCATGAAAACCTCACACATCTTTTCACAAAAGTCAGAGAATATAGCCATCATGCATCTTTGAAAGGTAGCAGGTGCATTACATAAACCAAAAGGCATACATCTATAAGCAAAAGTACCGAAAGGGCAAGTAAAAGTGGTCTTTGATTGATCATCAGTTGACACAGGTATTTGAGAGAAGCCAGAGTAACCATCTAGAAAGCAAAAATGTGTATGTTTGGATAATCTTTCTAGCATTTGATCAATAAAAGGCAAAGGGTAATGATCTTTTTAGTAGCCTTATTTAATTTGCGGAAATCAATTACCTTCCTATAACCTGTAATAATTCTTTGTGGGATCAATTCATCTTTATCATTAGGAACAACAGTAATTCCTCCCTTCTTAGGGACACAATGGACAGGACTTACCCACTTACTATCAGCAACGGGATAAATTATACCTGCCTCAAGGAGCTTTAATATTTCCTTTCTTACCACTTCTTTCATCTTAGGATTCAGCCGTCGTTGGTGATCAATAACTGGTTTGGCGTCTTCCTCCAAATTTATTTTGTGTTGACATAGAGTGGGACTAATGCCCTTAAGATCATCAAGAGTATATCCAATAGTAGCACGGTTGAGGGAGTCCTGGATTAGGGGGTCTCCGGACAGCCGGATTATATCCTTTGGCCGGACTGTTGGACTATGAAGATACAAGATTAAAGACTTCGTCTCGTGTCTGGATAGGACTCTACTTAGCGTGGAAGGAAAGCTAGGCAATACGGATATGTATATCTCCTCCTTTGTAACTGACCTTGTGTAACCCTAGCCCCCTCCGGTGTCTATATAAACCGAAGGGTTTTAGTCCGTAGGACAACATACAATCATACCATAGGCTAGCTTCTAGGGTTTAGCCTCTTTGATCTCGTGGTAGATCAACTCTTGTAATACTCATATCATCAAGAACAAATCAAGCAGGACGTAGGGTATTACCTCCATCAAGAGGGCCCAAACCTGGGTAAACATCGTGTCCCTTGCCTCCTATTACCATCCTCCTTAGATGCACAGTTCGGGACCCCCTACCCGAGATTCGCCGGTTTTGACACTGACATTAGTGCTTTCATTAAGAGTTCCACTATGTCATCATCATAAGGAGGATGGCTCACCTCGTTGTCAAGAACAACATCACCTCTGGGGGAGCCCTAGCTGTAGGCCAAACTCTCCAACTAGGCGGCTTCATCATGACCGCCCACTTGGCCGCGGCGCCGACGATGACTTCTCGGGTCATCGAAAATAGCCTCCACATCAGCTCGAAATTTGCGGAGCAGATGGATCCAATGGAGCTCTCCTCTTTGAACGAGCTCTTGGATCGCATCGCCGCTCTGGGAGTCACTACGGACTATGATCGGATCGGGCTTAAACCCGACCAAAGGGAGATTAACTCTCCGCCGGTCACCCATCAGATAGCGGTGGTGTAGGAGCAATGCGGTGATTCTCCCTCTATCCTGAGGACAAACTATGTCCGGATTCCCGAGCTCCCCGAGCTGGATACTCGCTCACGGGAGGACACCGCCCTAACCCTGAATCCAGAATCAGGCCGCATACCGAACCCACAGGGCAACATCCGGAGCCCGAACTTCCAAGATCGGAAACTCCCCCGCCCCGGGATCATAGATTGGGTCAAGGTCTGGACTTAAATCCACCCACCCACCCAGATACAAACGATCTTTCCCACATTAGGCAAGAGCCCCAAGAGACATTACATCACTATTGGGCTAGATTCCTCCTTGTAATGAACAAGGTCAAGGACTGTCGCGAGGAAGATGCAATTTCGTTCTTTTGCAACAATTGCACAGACAAGGGAGTCCTCAACACCATAAGTCGCTGTGACGTAGCACACTTCGCTGACTTGGCGGCCATAGTACGGAAATACTATGCGATGGAAAGTGCCTGGAAAACCCAAACGCAATTTTGGGATAATCCAGCTCTGACAAAACCCCCAGTCCGAACTAAAAGGGTGCACTCTCATAAGTCACCCGACTCAATTACAAAGAAGCAAAAGCCCACTACAGGGCGTGGAACCATATTGGAGGGATGGCTTAACGAGCCCTGCAAAATCCATAGTACAACGGATACCATATCAACACACAACCTTAGTGCATGTTGGGTACTCCGGCAGGTAGCCAAAAAGCGGTGAGGATCTTCTCACCCAAAATACCTCAGAGCACCTTCCCACGGATAACAATACAGTATTAACGGTCTTCGAGACCTTCGCCTCAAATAATAGGCGTAAGCGAGCATTCCGCAGCCTTGCCGAAGTCTGCCACGTGGCAGCAATAAATGCATGGAGCGACACGACTATCACCTTCAATGCCAGTGACGAACCTAAATTCCAAACAGCCCGAGCACCAGCCGCTTTGGTTCTCAGTCCAATTGTGGACGGCTTTCGGCTCACTAAGGTGCTCATGTACGGCGGCAGCGGATTAAACCTCATTTATGAGGAAACTCTCCAAAAAATGGAAATAGACAGCAACCGTATTGAGCAAAGCAGTACGACCTTCCGAGGAATCATCCCTAGTCGGGAGGTACGTTGCGCTGGGAAAATCACACTTGATGTGGTATTCGGCACTCCGGAGAATTACAGGTCCGAAGGAATTACATTCCAAGTGGCCCCGTTTAGTAGCGGATACCACGCCCTTCTAGGGCGGGAGGCCTTCACGATTTTTTAAGCCATACCCCATTACGGGTACATGAAGCTCAAAATGCCCGGACCCAACGGAATCATCACTCTAGCTAGTGATCCGGACATAGCACTCTGCGCCGAGAACAAAACAGCCGCACTAGCCCTCGAGGCATTATCCGAAGCCCTTGTGGCGGAGGAGTTAACCGCGCTGTGCTCCATGGTGGACAGGGACGACGTGATACTAGACAAAGATCCAAGTCCACCTCCTTTAAACTAGCAGACGGAATAGTTAAATTCCAAGTCCATCCAACGGACCCTACAAAAACAGCATCCATGGGGGCATAGTTAGACCCCGCTGTAGACGCCGCACTATGGGAGTTTCTGCACGAGAATTGGGATATATTCGCCTGGCACCCTTCAGACATGCCAGGAATCCCACGCAGATTGGCCGAGCATAGCCTTAATATTCTAAAAGGATTCAAGCCAGTCAAGCAGACTCTTCGGCGTTTCTCTGAACCTAAGCGACAAGCCATGGGAGAGGAGCTGGCCAAGCTACTGGAAGCCGGATTTATTAAAGAAATGAAACATCCGGATTGGCTAGAAAACCTAGTGATGGTTCCAAAGAAGGACAAATCCTGGCGCCTATGTGTCGACTTCAAAGACCTTAATAAGGCTTGCCCAAAGGATCCCTTCCCACTCCCTCGCATCGATCAAATCATCGACGCTACCGCAGGACACGAATCATTGTGCTTCCTCGACGCATACTCCAGTTACCACCAGATCAAGATGGCGGAGTCTGATCAAGCCGCAACGGCATTTATCACGCCATACGGCCCCTTCTGTTTTAACACAATGCCCTTCGGGCTCAAAAAAGGCGGCGCAACATATCAACACATGATCGAGACATGTCTGGAAAAGCAGATTGGTAAGACTGTGGAGGCATATGTAGACGATGTGGTCATTAAAACCAGACACGTTGACTCTTTAATAGAAGACTTGAGGCTCACGTTCACCAATCTCCGAACATACGACATTAAGCTCAATCCGGAGAAATGCGTTTTTGGCGTTCCCGCCGGAAAGCTCTTCATCGTCTCCAGCAGAGGAATTGAAGCAAATCCGGCTAAAATCCGAGCTCTGTCGCAGTTGGCTATCCGAACTGACCTCAAGCAAATCCAGAAATTGACTGGATGTGTGGCAGCTTTAAGCCGCTTTATCTCCCGATTAGGAGAAAAGGCACTTCCCCTTTATCGCCTTCTTCGGTGCACCGAACACTTTGAAAGGACGGACGCAACCACGGCCGGACTGGAAGAAATAAAAGCCATCCTGGCCACCAACCCAATCTTGGCCGCGCCAACTGTTGGCAAACCAATGCTATTATATATAGCGGCAACTCACCAAGTTGTAAGCGCAGTGCTTGGCGTCGAACGAGAGATGGACGGACATAAATTCCCACTTCAAAAGCCGGTATATTATGTATCCACCATCCTCACTCCATGCAAATCACGGTACCCACATTACCAAAAGATAGCATACGCGGTATTTATGGCATCCCAGAAATTACGACACTACTTTCAAGAGTGTTCGATTATGGTGGCCTCCGAAGACCACTCAATGACATAATAAACAACCGCGATGCCACGGGCTGGATTGCCAAATGGGCCATCGAGCTCCTCCCGTTCGACATAACATATAAGCCACGACGGGCCATTAAGTCGCAAGTACTGGCCGATTTCGTAGCCGAATGGACAGAAGGCGAACTCCCTAAAGAGTACGGCGCATACTCCAATTGGATCATGCACTTCGACGGCTCTAAAATGCTGGCTGGTCTGGGGGCTGGCGTCGTCCTGACGTCCCCCACTGGAGATACGGTGTAATACGTGCTCCAAATACTATATACAGACTCCAACAATGTAGCCGAATACGAGGCCCTATTACACGGCCTCCGGATGGCAGTCTCCATGGGCATCCAACGCCTAGAGGTGCGTGGGGACTCGAACCTCGCAATATCCCAAATAAATGGAGACTTCGATGCCAAGGATCCGAAAATGGCGGCATATCGCAATGCCGTCCTCAAAATGTCAGCTCGGTTCAAGGGGCTTGAATTCCACCATGTGGCTCGGGAAAACAACCATACGGCGGACATCCTAGCCCGTATCGGTGCCAAACGCGACCCCTGTCCCACCGAACATCTTCCTGGAAAGACTGTTTAAACCATCTGTGGTATGGGAAGGGGACACCGGCAAAAATAGTCCGGACCCGGCCACAACCCCAGATACCGAATACTCTGACACAATCGGAGGCTCTGCCACCGAAATAACACCTTCAGCCCACGTGATAATGGCCGTCATCGCCCCGTGGACAGAACCATTCCTGGCCTACCTAACTAGACAGGAATTACCCGAGGACTAAAATGAGGCCCGCTGCATAGTGCGGCGATCTAAAGCCTACAAGGTCCATGAGGGAGAGCTTTATAAGAAAAGCACAACCGGAGTCCTTCAAAGGTGCATCTCCGAAGAGGAAGGGCGGAAGCTTTTGGCAGAAATCCATGCCGGACTCGGCGGCCACCACGCCGCAGCCCGGGCCCTTGTAAGCAAGGCCTTCCGTACAGGTTTTTATTGGCCGACGGCCCGGGCAGATGCACAACATCTGGTACAACATTGTGTCGGGTGCCAGCTTTTTGCAAACCAAAGCCACATGCCACCTACTGCCCTCCAAACAATCCTCATTACTTGTCCCTTTGCGGTATGGGGGCTCGATATGGTCGGACCCCTCAAAGGGGGAACCCATAAGAAAAAAATACTTACTAGTCATGGTGGATAAATTCACCAAATGGATAGAAGCCAAACCTGTCAAAACGGCTGAATCCGGACCGGTGATAGACTTCATATCTGGGGTTGTACACCGTTATGGCATCCCCCACAGCATCATCACTGACAACGGCACGAACTTTACAGCCGACGAGGTGAAGCTTTGGTGCAGCAACATGGGCATCAAGCTCGATTATGCTTATGTCTATCATCCGCAAACTAACGGTCAAGTCGAACGAGCGAATGGTCTTATCATGAGCGGTATTAAACCCAGATTAGTTTGATCTTTAAAGGAATCAGACACTCATTGGGTAGAGGAGCTCGACTCCGTACTTTGGGGGCTGCAGACCACGTCGAATCGCACTACCGGATACACACCGTTTTTTATGGTGTACGGCGCTGAGGCGGTGCTGCCTTGCGACATAATTCATGACTCACCTCGAGTGCGCATGTACGAAGAAAGAGAGGCCGAGCTCAATCGGCAGGACAATTTGGATGCCCTGGAGGAGGAGCGCGACGTGGCAAAAGCCTGTTCCGCATTCTATCAGCAACAGGCTCGAAGGTATCAAAGCAGAGAAGTGCGGGCCAAAACCTATAACATTAGGAACTAGTTCTACGCCTACCAGAGAAGAAAAAGAACAAGCTCAAGCCCAAATGGGAAGGTCCCTTCATTATCGACCAGGTTCTGACCAGTGGAGCGTACCGTCTGCGGGATGCATCGGATAATTGACTCGAGGCAAACCCATGGAACGCGGCCAGACTACGAAGATTCTACGCCTAGCGCTGGACTCTATGTGCGTCTCCTCGCCTCCATCAATTTTTTACACATCTGTTTTTTCTCTCTTTCTTTCTCGTTTTTCTCTTTGAGGCCCTAAAGGGCTACACTTGTGTCTTGGTTACACAATCTTGACGCGCTAACCGCGCTCAATATACCTGGGGGCTTCTCATGAGAAGGAAGAAAACATTGGAGACTCTTTGGATATCTCTCATGTCATGTGGTCTGAGTTGGTTTCCGCCATCTGTGAGCGCAAGTGCCCTATCTATGGACCGTTTATCATGTTGCTCATTGAGAAGGCCTGGGAGCGTGCTCATCATAAGGTGTTGTTGGAGACTGGGGATCTAGTTTCTCATGAGATCAAGCGTCTGAGGAAGAAGGAGAACTAGGGCACCGCAGCTCCGAGTTCTGGCGTTCCGCCTGGAGCTGCTGACATGGAGACCGAGGCTGATGCTGATGATGACTATGAGCCTTCTGGAGCAGAGCCCTCTTGGGCGAAGAAGCTCAAGAGTAAGATGAAGAAACTCTTCTGCATGGAGTCTCATGGTCAGTACATGACTAATGTGGCTGAGAAGCAGGCCAGGAGTCGTCACAAGGAGCTCATGCGTCAGTTGGGTGCGACCGTTGCCAGCGGATCTGAGGGCAAGATCACTGATGAGGAGGAGTGGATTCAGCAGCACTGTCAGTGGACCGATTCAGACACCGAGCAGTTTCCGACTGAGGATGGCAGTGCAGACGATCCCGCCGGGATGTGATGATGGAGCCCCTCAGTTTGCTATCACATGGAGCAGCGCTCTTTGCCTTTTTGCTGTCTCGATGCCAAAGGGGGAGAGAGCTTAGGGATTTGTCGTGTCGAGTTGCGAGCGTGTTGTGTTTGCGTGGCGTGTTTGCCTTGCCTGTCTTTCTCGCAAACTCTTTTCTCGTGTTTGGCGCTTGTTTGGTTTATGTTTGTGAGAACCGGTACCATTTCATATGGTGTGAGACATATGCTCCCTTTTCCTTGTATTATCTAGTTTGTCAAGTACCTTATGCTTCCTAGCTCTATATGTTCCATTACCTGTTGCTAATGTTGTCAGACTACAAAATATAGGGGGAGCATTGATCTCAATGTATGTGCTTTGCTTTACTTTGTCTCCTCTTCTTAGGTGCACACATTCAGGGGGAGATCCGTCTACATTTTGTAATTCTGGGGTTCATCTACTTTCTTGTCTTACCTTCTTGTGCAAATCCCGTGTCGTCATCAATCCACCAAAAAGGGGGAGATTGTTAAGGCATGTTTCTCTCTAAGTAGTTTTGGTGATTGATGACAACATATTTGTGGACTAATCATGTGCGTTGAGTATTTCAGAGATTCATCCTTTGGCGAGACGATTCCCTCCCCTCAGAGTTTGAAGCAAAGACGGTGTAGCCCTTTCGATTCAGTTTTGGTGGTCTTGTGTCGTAAGAGTCACCGTACTATCAAGAGGGGATCTGCATTGGTTAGGCTAGGGTGGAATCAACACGTACACATCCCCTTTGCACCCTCTGAGCTTTTCCCCTTCGTTGAAGGCTCCCTTGCGGCCTTCTCCCTGAGATCTGGTCCCAACGGTAGTACCGCGAACACCAGTGGTAGTACCGCTTGAAGCTCTCAGCCGTAGTACCGCTGCGGCTCCGTGCTCCTACCGCCTCGATTCGAGGGTTCTCCTCCCGTGTCGGGTTCTGCGGCACTTGTTGTGGCAGTAGTACCGCTCATAGGCGGTAGTGCCGCCCTTATCACCACGGTAGTACCGCCCTGGGTCCAGGTCATACTCTGCTTCTCGCTCTCTTCTCACTGCACGGCGGTACCGCGAGGTGGAATGATAGTACCGCTGGCCACAACGGTAGTACCGCCCTGTGCGGGGCTGAGCGGGGGTAACGGTTGGATTGTCTCCCCCCTTATAATAGGAGGTCTTTTTCTCCAAGTTGACTTACCTCGTTTCCCCCAAGCTCCATTGTTACTCCAAAGCTCATTTTCGCCCGATCTCTCTCCCTAGCCAATCAAACTTGTTGATTGTCTAGGGATTGGTTGAGAAGGCCCAGATCTACACTTCCACCAAGAGAAATTTGATTCCCCCCACTCATCCCTTGCGGATCTTGTTACTCTTGGGTGTTTGAGCACCCTAGACGGTTGAGGTCACCTCAGAGCCATATTCCATTGTGGTGAAGCTCCATGGTTTCGTTGGGAGCCTCCAATTCGGTTGTGGAGAGAGCCCCAACCTTGTTTGTAAAGGTCCGGTCGCCGCCTCCAATGGCACCAATAGTGGAATCACGGCATATCGCATTGTGTGAGGGCGTGCGGAGAATACGGTGGCCCTAGTGGCTTCTTGGGGAGCATTGTGCCTCCACACCGCTCCAACGGAGACGTACTTCCCTTCAAAAGGAAGGAACTTCGGTAACAGATCCTCGTCTTCACCGGCTCCACTCTTGGTTATCTCGTGCCTTTACTTGTGCAAGCTTTTGTATTGTTTCCCTTGCTTGCTTGTGTACTTATTGTTATTGCATCATATAGGTTGCTCACCTAGTTGCATATCTAGACAACCTACTTTGATGCAAAGCTTAAATTGGTAAAGAAAAGCTAAAATTGTTAGTTGCCTATTCACCCCCCCCCCCTCTAGTCAACTATATCGATCCTTTCACAAGTGAACAAAAAGTTCCAACTAGCTCAAGCTCCCGAAGAAGGTAAAGTTGACCTTGCTTTGGAATAAACAGATTTGCAATAGTACAAACGGTGCTAGGGATAGTGATCATCAAATTTCTCTTGGCATTATTAAAGTATGCAGTTCTACGGCCTACTAAAAGTCCTTATACCTCCCCCCTATGTTGGTTAGAAAAAACGTGGAATATAAAGGTCCAATGTGTGTGTGGGGGGGGGAGGGGGGGTACGCCGAGGTTCACAATCAGTCAAGAACAAATCCCTATTTGTGTATATCACCAAATTAGAATGGGTCCCGATGGTGTGCACAAGACATATCTTGGGCATTTTGAATACCTGGTAATGTCATTTGGTCTTACTAATGCCCCTGCAGTATTTCAAGTATCAATGAACAAGATTTTCCCTCCATATCTCATGAAGCTTGTACTAGTATTTTTTGTGACATTTTCATATACTGTAAAACTCTTGAAGATCATAAACAATATTGCCTGATAAATGTTATGGAAATTATTTGACGACTTTTTCTCAAGAAGTCTGAATGCACCTTTGGTTCACCTACTATTGAGGGGACACATCATTTATGCTGAAGGTGTAGCAACTGACCCCAATAAAGTTGCAACAGTAACATGGAGTCGGTTAAATACATTTGAACGGATGACAAAAGGTCCGAAATGGTTAGGCATGTGCAAGACAAACACTTCTCACATTCTAACAATAATGTTGATGTCCGAGGGATCACAAAAACCGCCCATATATTACATTGTGTCTCGATCGACCTAATTTTCTTTTGCATTTTTTATGAGGCCACATACTTATATGAGTTTTGATTTTGCTAACCAGGCCACATACTTCCCTTCCATTTCCAACATTCACAATTATAGATAGAAGACAGAGGAACAAATAAATTAATCTTGCACTGACGGTAAAATGCTAAACTTAAAGGAGAGAAAATGAGAATAGAAAGCAAACATGATATTTAGTTCAAATTGAACATATTTGAAATCAAATCACAATAAATTTGAAAGGAAATTATAAAGCAAACTAACAAAAATGTCAAAAAATATATAACCAAAATTGAACAAATATAATATATAATTGAAACACAATGGAACAAGTTTGAAAAGCAAATTGCATGCAGTGTCAACACATGTAACCATGAACTGTCGTGCTAGTGGATTGCTTCATTTGGTTCACGTGGTGATCTTTGTTCTCCCGTGGCTCTATGCAAGCCTCTTTGATTAAAAGGATTTTCACAAAAAAACTCGAGAACCAGAATCATTAGAATTTTTTCCTATGTGAATTTTTTAATTGTATGATTGAATCTTATAGGATTTTTTTAAGGAGTCATTCACACTATATTTCATAGGATTTTTTTCCCTCTAATCAAACCTCCTGCAAAGATTCATTTGTTTTTTAGGTAAACTCGCTAGCTTTATTACTCCGTCACCATAGAAACTGGGACGAACAAAAGGTCACCGGGGTGGCCTAACCAAGTATGGCGGTCCTCCCCCAATGTCAGTGCATGCTTAGAGAGATTGTGAACCTTGATATTTGAGGTCCTAAACTCATATTTAAATAAACAGAAAATAAAACTACTAGATCTAACGAATATTGGTTTCTGAGCTCGAGCTCAGATGCTCCCAAAATCTATACCGCAGGCTGTCATGTGGGTCTGCGCCCACTGCTGTATTTCACCACTGTATATCTCCATATTTAGCCCTGCTCACTAGCGCAATGAATGCAACCGCATGTCACACTGTACACACGGAACAGGCAGTTGAGGCACCGGTTCAGCCATATTTCTGAGCCAGCCTGAGCCGTTCACCATGCCGGACTCACAGACCGCTACCAGACGAGCCCGTGTTAAATACTACTCCCTCCGTCCCATAATATAAGAACGTTTTTGACACTAGTCCCATAATATAAGAACATTTTTGACACTACATTATGGGATGAGAGGAGTACAGTATATCTCTGGAACTCACCCATTATTCTCTTTTCCGTGTCATCTGGTCACAATCAGCCACTTCAGGTATGTTAAGCAGTGAATCAAATAACCACAAGTAGTTGCAGCATACTGTATTTAAATTCAGACAGATCAGTCATCTGTTCACATAATCTCTAACACGTACTACATAGTTCAAATTACTCTAATTAGATCTCCATTAGGATACATCCCATGCCCATAGCTTTCCAGATGCACAATGCTCGTAGGGTTTTCTAATGCGAAATGACACTAGAACTTAAACGTGCCCATCTAACGATGAGTACACGCATAGCCAAAAGATATTGCTGGGCTGCATGCAAACTGGAATTGCTAATGTCTTTCTCGTCAGTCAATGATCTCCTCGTACAGGAACTCCGGGATATCTCCCTAGTTTCCCTTCATGATCACTATCTCGTATGCAATCTTCTTGCGCAGGTGCTCGATCTGACCCTGTGATGAAGCAAAAATGGGAGAAAACTATTAATTACTTTCATCAAACATGCCTATCAGTTTCAGCTAGTCAAGAAATAGGTTAGGCGGTTCCATACCTGGGTTATAGTTGATCTAAGGTATAGACCGGTGAACTCCAGGACGTAGTGAGCAACATATACGCCACTGTCTTCCCTGCGAGGAAACAACATTGAACTTAGGAATTTTGCAGGCAATTTTCTTTTATCAACCTGAAATGCCTAGGTATGTTCTAGCTAGGGTACTCAGACACGCCTACTGCATGGCTCGTGCTGCGCCACCAAAGGGTACACAAACGACCATCCAGTGGTCTCAACCAAACCGGCTCCGAACATGTCACTGAATAGGGTGCATAACTTTTGCTGAAACTTCCTTGCTAGAGGCCCATGTTTGATTTTCATCTCATCCGACAGATTTGTCTCCTTTGGGTCAAGCACCATCACAATCTTCTTATCGGTATCCAAGATATATAATGACCAGCAATCCATGAAATGCACCGGGAACATGAACTGAAAGTTGATTTTCAACAACACAGAGAAAATCAGAAAATTAGGAGCATGTGGATAACCGATGCTCGACTTGTTCCAGTTATTCCGTTTACCTTCTTTAGCCAATCAACTCTATAGCCCATGACTTTAGAGTCCATCGTCATCTGGTGGCTCACTGCCCAGCCATAACCTGTAATTTGGCAACGTACACATTCAGTCTACGAGTTCTACCACTAAAACAATATTCAGTCTAATAGTTGTACTACAAGAATACTAACAGTACTATGAATGTGGTTCTGACTGTTAAACAAGGCACTACTAAGGATGGGATGCAATGGCCAAGCTTACTTTCTGGTGTATATGGACTTTTTTTCTAACGATTACAGAAGTAAACAAATTCCGACAAAATCCTGTGCAGTTGTGACGAACATACAGTGACAGACCAACAGCGGGAGGATTTGGGTTCACACCTTTTTGTCCTCCCAGGTGCCTCTGGATTGACTCTGTCAGTAGACTGAGTCAACCTCGTCGGTGATGCATCCGCACGACGGCGGACTCCAACTCCTGCCATATCATTCCCATCGCCGCCGAGCTGTTGAGCGCAAACAGACCCAGTATTTGAGTCCGCAGGAACGGCAAGGCCGGCTCCGCTGTTTGGCAACAAGACCAGGGGAACCGGATCTGGGTGCTCGAGGTTGTCCGCGAACTCCTCTCGTAATGGGAACCTGCAAGAAGATATCAATGGCCGCCACTAAGGCCCGTTCGTTAGGTCTCTTCTTCAAGGAAAAACAGCCTGAAGAGCAAATCCTCAAAAAACTATTTGCAGATCTGAGGCCACTTACCTGCCAATGACATCAAGCAGGAACTCAACCCCACCATCTTCCATTTCCCCGTGCCCGCCGGTGCAGAACGAGCGCCGCCGCAAGGACCTACTCAGAACGGAGACAGAGGTGGGGGGAGAGGGACAAACGACTCAGTCGTCCACTTCCGTCGCAGCACACCTATCTGATCCCTGGCTCGGTTGGACTAGTAACGATCTGGTCCACGGACCAGAGTTCCCGTGCGCGAGCGCCGTCCGAACCATACGCTTTGGGCCCAGAAATAGCCACTCTTTCGTACCGTATTTCACCGTACGTCCTTTTTTCCACGCTCGATGTCAGACGCGTCAGAACGAATTATTCGGATCCCGAGCCTGGAACTGGCGCCGAAGATTTCAGGATCATCTGGGCTCGGGCACCAAATCGCCGTGATGTACAAGTCATTTGCCAAGGCCAACGCTTCTCTGATCGCCAGTGTCTTGAGTACTGTTGGTTCATCAATGTAGTTGAAAATCACGCCGACGCCCTCTCATACACTCCTGAATGGCTTCTACAGATTGCAGCCACGGCTCCTTTGCCACCGGCCCTTGATACAGCTGCGTCGATGTTCGCTTTGGAGTGCCCAACCGCAGGAGAAAGCCAATGCCGTGGCCTCGGGGTTTCTGAAGAGCCAGCGGCTGTAGTGGTTGGTTTCTGGAGGACCTTGATCTCGTCGATGTAAGAGTTGATGAAACAGTGTGTTCCATATAGCGTTTGAAAAATATTTTTTTTGAAACGAAGGCAAAAGCTTTGCCTCGTCTATTAATTAAGCACAAGAGAATTGCTTAGTTAATTAGTGAAAAACTGGGCGAAAACCGATACAACAAGGGCCAAGCCCACTCCCACACAATCACGCACACATGACTAAGCCTACTTTTGCCAACAACATGTCGAACACACAACTTCCACCGCTGCCGGAGAGAAGAATCCATGACTACTATGAGAGGAGCAGCCACGAGACCCTCCCGTAGAAATGAAGAGCATGCACTCCACATGACCCGCTTCCCTGATATGACAACGAGCAACATCGAAGGCAACCTCGTCGCCCAGACAACACGAAGCTGAAGTTCTCAATGCTGCAAAGTCTCGGAGCCGCCGCCCCGACATCCACCGCTCCGTTGCACCCTGTGCGGTCCACCGACACCACCTTCCGGGGCCGCTGCCCCGACATACCACCCCTCACCCTCGAGCTACAACGTTGCATGATGCAGCCACCCGCAACCCACGCTGCACAGGGTGACTGCCCGTAGACCACGGCCGTCGCACCACTTCCGGGGCCGCTGCCCCGACATACCACCGCTCACCCTTGAGCTACAACGCCGCACGACGCAGCCACCCGCAACCCACGCTGCACAGGGTGACTGCCCGCAGACCACAGCCGTCGCACCACTTCCGGGGCCGCTGCCCCGACATATCGTCCAACCGTCCACTCTTGAACGCGTCAACCGAGCCGACGACCCTGCCGCCCTCGCCGCTCAAGATCGCCACCCAAGCCATGCTGAGCAGCAACCCTACCTCATGGAGTTGGCACCGCATTGGTTTCCGAGACCGCCGTCTCGACGCACAAATTCATGGCCGCTGCCCCAACATCCACTAACCTTGGTGGTGAAGAGATCGCTCGCGACAGTCTCTCCCAAACGACGCCTCCAAGGAGGTCACGACGTAGACGCCGCCGCCGCCCGCTTCGGAAGACCGAGGCAAAAAATTTCATCCGGAGAGCCAAATCCGTCATGATGTCGACGGAGCTCCACAACGACGCCTCCAAGAAGGTAGACGACGCCAGTAGCGCCGCCGTCGTCGGCCTGACCTTGGTCAAGGCAGTGCTTTCGCCGGAGCTCCTCGCCATATAACAGAACTTGCGGATCCAGAGCACCGGATGGCGTCGGGATCACTGGAGAACACACCTCCACCACCAGCTGCCGCCAACCACCACCACTGCACGAACCTGAACGTAGCACCTCAAGCCACGACGAGCTCCATGCCATTGCCGCCATCCCGGGGCCGCCGCCCCGGCGTCCACGTACCTCCTAACGCGCATCCGTGAACATGCCTAGCTGGGCCTCTGCCCCGATTCACAGCCCCGAGCACCACCAGTGCCAAATCTGGGCAAAGAACTCCCAGATCCGTCGCCGCCCAGCTCTGCAGACCGCAACCACCACCAGTCAGCACCGTCGCGTCCAGCTCCTCGTCCGCCACCTCGCCTGCATCGTCTCACACCTTGAGCGGCCCCTGCAGGACCGCGCACCCCCGGCACGCCAAGACGCGACCCCGCCGCCGAAGCTCGCAGCCGAGCCCCCTCCACGCCCGCAGCTACCGCGCCACAGAAACAGCCCCACCGCCGCCGTCGCCACCGGGCTTTGCCCGGCGACGACCTCCGGCGGCGGCGAGGGGAGGTGGGGAGGCAGGGGAGGTCCCCCGGCGGCTGGATCTGGGCGCCCCGGTGCGGCCGCAGGAGCCGCACGGGAGCGAGTTTGCTTTTTTACTGACTCGCCTTGAAAAATATTTTCACGGACTACCTTCTGTCTAGCCGCCCAGATGGCCCATAGAGTCACAATTAGCCAGAGGAAATCATCTGAAGTGTCTCATTCACCGCAAACAGCCACTGCTTCGCGTTCCTGTCTTGGTTGAGGCTCATGTACTCTACCATGTCATCTTTTAAATCCCTTTAGAAAGTGCCCAAACACTCCTCGCCATACTGCATGTAAGTAGAGAGTGTCTCCAATTATGTGCCGATCCACACAACCGCACTACTTCCACTCTTAGGATGATTATTGTATATGATACATATATATACACAAATGACACACGCACATACTGTAGCCGCTAAATATGTTATCACTGGCCAACATTATGGATAGATAATGTAAATGGATCATTAGCAATGGAAGCAAACTGCATCAGCAACTCGATGTGGAAGAGAGAAGACTGTCTTTTTCCAAATTATGCTGCGCGTAGTGATTTTCCGCACCATGTTAGATACGATTTCTGCTATTTGTATGAATGCTAACTAACACTGTCGTATAGGAAAGTCTAGTACAATGAACAACCAAGAATACAGTGCTCGCAAGTCAAAAAAAGAAGAAGAATACAATGCTCGGTTCTGTTCAGTACGGAGGGGCAATGCTATCTCGGTAGGATAGCATTGCAGATAACAGTCACAAGGATAGTCAAAATTGCAGATATACATATACTGTCAGCTATCTCGGTAGGTTTGTCTCTTCCAACTGAAAGGAGCTATACTTTTTACACGGCTGGCTTCAGAACTTCTACTTGGGGGGTAAGGCCACCAATTACAACCCAACATTTCTTACACAAATGGACAAGAAAAAGAACAGCAACAAATTGAAAGAAAAAATTAGGCTGGACAAAGAGAAAAAATCGCCTTATCACTCGGTGAAGCCAAAAACCGCTGCCTTGCAGGAGCAAGTAAGACGACAACTACTGTCGACGAGACTACCAGATGACTCAGAGGTGTTCTACGCTACAGTATGGATGGTTAACGACGGGCTTTTCTTATGCAACCTCCCCTTGAGCTGCTTAATCTTTGCGTCTACCCTTGCGGTGAAACCAATCTTGGTCCTCTGTCTCGCCTTAGACCGTTCCCTCTTCCACATTGTTTCGTCTTCGACGTCTTTCCGTAGGTACTTGATCTCCTGAATCACATGGTGATCAAGTGGATTGCATGATCTCTGGTAGGATATGTGAATCAGGTAGGGGATGTTGCAAGCAGCAGTCACCAGAAGGGTCGCTGCCCAGTAAATGGGAGCAGGCCCGAGAACTTCTGTCATAATCTGGAAGTTGTCTCTGGACTTCAAAGCCATCCCGTATGTGATAATGAAGACATACCAAGTCCCTATGCTGCCCCACACAAACAGATGTTGAATCCACGTGAAATGGCTCATTGTCAGAGCAATCTGTATATTGACAGCCCAGATGATGCAGGAGAACATGGTGGTTCCCACTGAAGCCATGTCGGCAGTCTGTCCACCAGAGCGGATTGCTTGATCATAGAATATACAGATGTTGAGAAAGAATATCGCCAGAGATGAGTAGAGGCCATTTGCCATCCATCCTAAAATCCGGTACCAGTCAAAGAAAAGGTTATTTGGTCCTTGCTGATATAGCGCTGGGAACTGCAAAGTGAAAATTATGCCATATCAGTTGGTGGATATCCAGATGAAGTCCTATGGTGCAAAGGGCCAACACATACAGAAATTTAAATGGAAGTACATAGAATGACTTGTGCCTTTCATTAGGATCACTCATCCATAAATACTTGGAAGTAGATATTCATAGAACTGTGAATTCATGTTATTATTGAATAAAGAATGAAGAAATGGAATTCAATGCACATTAAACCAAACTATATTTCTAAAATTCCAACATTCTATATCAACGGAAAGGGAAGGTAAATTCACACACATGAATTAAATGAACAAGCATACTGAAAGAGGATAGAAACTTATGTGTAAGTGTAACCCAAACATGAAAAAGCATGGATAGTACTTATGGAGTAAATTTTAGAGTATTCACAATTTCTTTGTTACTTCTCTTAAACATGCATAGCAATGTAATGAGCATAATGTTGTTATTCTGGTACTAGGCAGTGGCGCAATACTACCTAACCCCAAAATGGGACTATATTCGGGATCAATTGCGATTGTAGTGGCTGATGAAACAAAGTTCGACACACTATTCATATCTCCTTTGTTAGCTTCAACTTCGGAAGCGTACTGATATGGATGAAGCAAATACACAAAATAAAGAGAATCTTCTGCAACAGTCACAGGCTCTTAGCACCCACCCACCCAAAAAAAACACACCACATACAGCGTAACAAAATGCAACACACCATTACAACACATCCCAGAAGTACACTTTATGGTGTTTCCTTTCCGAGCATGTTTATATTTCATATAAGCCATATACTCCCTCCGTCCGAAAATACTTGTCCTAGAAACGGATAAAATGGTATCTATAACTAAAATAGGTCTAGATACAACAATTTCTAGGACAAGTATTTCCGGACGGAGGGAGTATGTCACAGGCTTAAGTCGAATATTCTGTCACATACCTGCAAGCAGATTTCAGCAGAAACATCTTGCTCAAATACTCCAAGTGATATAACAGGTAGAGAGGTAAGAACAACGTTGAAAAGCAGCATAAACCAATCATCATAGACTGATTGCCCGGAAAATCCAGCGAATGCCTCGAAGTAAAATATTGTAAGTCCAAAGGTAATATTCTTGTAAAAGAAGTAGCAGATCTGCAATTCAATGGAAGAGGACTCAGAAAACATTATACCACATATTCGAAACAATATAGTTCAACAGAATGTAACAAACAAATGAAGCGTTTTGAGTGGCACCATTTGGGCAATTCTCTTGTAGCACCAATGGCCATGTACAACAAGAAGTCGCTCAAGGAACCGAAATTGGGAAATAGAAAAGTCACTCGCCATCACAGCCTGGACAAAAGAAAGAAGCCATCGTCAGTTACAATTAAACTATTAATACATCTCCTCACAATGCACCAGTTCCCAAGAGAATAGTAATAATCTAGACAGACCTGCATGCCTTCGACCCCACTAATACCAACACCAATATCAGCTTCTTGAATCATGCCCACATCATTTGCACCGTCACCTACTGCTAAAGTGGTTTTTCCAAGGCCTTCTTTGACCAGTCGGGTCACCTGCAACGTGAAAACGAGCAAACTCAGCATTGGCTTATGTATAAAACCCAGATCATGGATTGGTGATAGATGAGGTTACCAGTGCTTTCTGTCTTGGAGACACACGGCAACATATGACAGAAGCACACTCTACTGCTAGATTCAAGAACATATGCTTCATGTCATCTTCCAAAGCAAATGTAAGAGCTTTTCCATCAATAACAAGAGCAAATGCTGCGTCAGGATCCTTCTCTAGCTTTACCATTTGTGAAGCATTGGCGATTTGCAACATAAGACTCTCTTTCGCAGCCTGCTCAGGTTCCAAAGATGAATGCAAAGCAAAGATGACTACCATATAGACCATATCCATCTATAGTACTCCCTCCATTCCTAAAAATAAGTCTCTTTGGAGATTTCAATAAGGACTACATTCGGATGTATATAGACATATTTTAGAGTGCAGATTCACTCATTTTGCTCCGTATGTAGTCCGCATTGGAATATCTAAAAAGACTTATATTTAGGGACAGAGGGAGTATATGAGAAAATGCTGTGCAAAGGTACCTTTTGTGCATCCTGGGCTACTTGGTCACCAGCGGTTGTGGACAAGGATATCTGTTTCATTCCTTGCCTAAGTAAACTGCATGCGTATCTGCAAAGAAGAAATGAACAAAATGTTCAGAAGAAAGACGCATTGTCACACGTAGGGTTACAAATATTACTGTTAAGAGTAACTCTTTTACAAAAGAGCTTACCCTATGTTGATTGCAGTTTCCATCTTATCGCCCGTCAGAACCCAGATTTTGAGACCTGCTTGTGCCAAGCGATCAATGCACTGAGGAACCTGATACAATATGAGAAATAACACAACAAGTCAAAACAGCTACTAGCGTGATAGCAGGATCAGCGACATAACAACTCATATCAACAGATCATCGTTACCCCTGTTTGTAGTTTGTCCTCAACCGCTGTTGCACCAACAAGGATCAGCTCCTTCTCAATCAAATCTGCGACTCGCTCAAGTTGCAATTCCCTATCAGGTCCAATGGATGTCTTCGCTTTAAGAAACTCAGCATTCCAAGATTCATATTCTGATTCCTCAAGCATTCTGTATGATAGCGCTAACGTCCGCAAGCCTGCCTCACCATATTCATTGAGATGCTTGGTTGTATCTGGCTCATACAACCTTCCATTTTTTGCTAGTCTATCAAATATAATGCTGCTCGGTTGGATAAAAAACAACACAAGATAGTCAAGTTAAAGCATGAGCAGCCCATGTGGAGAATACCTAATCAGAAATCAAGAGTACACGCTACTCTTTTGGTGGCACTTTTTTATTTTTCATCTTTTTAGTTTATGATCAACAAAGTAGCAGAGTGTGAGTGTACACGCTACTCTT